>NC_142774.1:26532500-26845000 GCF_988280905.1 Pimephales promelas
GCATGTTTGTTTTAATGTGTGCCCTTTAAATGCAAATAAGCTGCTTCTGCTGCTGGCAGAGGGGGAGGAGCTTCATGAGCTCATGCTCAGTCTCTCAGGACAATTTCATCTCACAGAATGATAATATTATTATCAGAAACTCTCAGTAACGGTGTTCATTTCGAGTCACACAATAATGCCTAAAGAGTCAGAGTGCTGTATAGAGAAGGAACAGGTATAGTTTAGTAGTTTAATTACGGTTATTATAACGTATTTGTCACCTGCTTGTATGTATCCATTATTTATTAATAGCCTATAAGTCTGTCTGCTGATGAGTTTAATAAAGTTTATTGTACATCACACAAAAGATGAAGCATCAGTTTTACTTCAGAAAATCACAGTAAAGGCCCGTAAACACCAGTACAAGACACGTGAGCAAACCCGCCAATCTCGTTGGTCGGATAGGTTTTGACGAGGCGCGTCAAACCAAAAAAACGAACCCGAGGCGTTTTTTTTTTTAAAATGACGCTTTTACGCGTGGCGTTTTTCACGTCGGTGTGAACACTCACATTGGCGCCCATTGTTTAGTCACGAGGCGTTAAACGTCGACGAATATCGCACACGAAATTCGTCCCGGTGTGAACAGGCCTTAAGAGTTGAGTAAACACAGTAAATTATAAGAAGAGCGCAAGTTGAGGGAGTTGAGGGAGCATTCCTGTTGGAGGACGTAGTCAAAAAACTGTTCTACTGACATCATTAAAGAAGGAAGTAGAAGGATGTAGTCCAAACGGGCCGTTCGATGTAGGCTACTTCTGTTAAATAAAATATCTCGCTTGGCATTGAACTTTGGGCTTTATAATTTTACAGATATTATTTATACTCTAACAACAACATTACACACTAACTAAAGTTTGAAACATCGGATCACGAAGAACGGGACCTTTAAAAATGGTTCCAACTCATACAATTGGCTATAGTAAAAAGATGAAGTTCAAACAATAAACACAGAAATACAATGTGCAAAAACCACAAACTAAAAAGCAATACCTTTTAAAATAATAACAATGTTTATATAATAAATGTAATTATTTAGATCTTTATTTTACAGTATTAGTAGTTTAATTTAGTAATTATGTTTATGATAAAGCTATTTTTTATTGAGTACTACATCTTAAATTTTACAGCAATAGTAGTCACTATTTACTATTGTAGTTTCATTATTTTATAAAAAGGCATTGTTTGTTAGTTTGTGGTTTATTTATTAATGTTTATTTAATAAAAGTAATTATAGAATATTTGTTTTGAATATTAGATTTATTTTATTTTACAGTACTAGTAGAAGCAGCAGCAATAATAATAATAATAATAGCCTCCTTTATTGTTATTATTATAATTATTATTATCATCTTTTACTTTCTGCGAGTACACTACAGATAACAGTTTTTAATACAATTCTCATTACAAATCTTTACAGAGCAACCCTAACTAAGAGCACCTGAGTTTGTGTGGAGCAACACTGACTGTGTAAACCAAATCGCTCTAAGATACACTGAAAATATTTTATTGTGTGTGTGATTTCCAATTTATTTGGATTATTTGTGCATCCCTGATAAAGGTTGATGCTGACTCACCTGACACCATTTGAGGAGCTGTGGTTGACACTGCTATTTTCACGAGGTACAGAGTTGTGATTGCTACGTGGACTTGGTGTGGAGAACTCGCTCAGAATGTGCTGAGCTTGATGGAAAGCCATTAGACACACACCGGCTAGAGAGGAACTGCAGAGAGGACAGGTTTGATATTAATGCACAGAATCCATTTCAAGTTGCATGCACAGGGTAGCATTTCATGAGGTTTAAGCATATATGGGGGCTGCTAACCAGGTCAAAACCAGTGTGACGACCCAGAAGGACTCCTCCCAGCTGGGTCCTGGTACCACCTGAGCACACAGGGGCAGCATGTGGTGAGGCAGGGTCACATTGAGGGTGAAGTGGAAAAGGGAGCCACGCTCTGTTACCAGAGTCAAGTCTCTGATCACCCACGAAGACGTGAAGTCTGGAGTAAATCTAGAGAGATACAGAGAAAACGATTGAGATGGGGAAAAACTAAACATAAACAAAGAAAAAAAAACATTGAGAAAAAAAGATGATACACGGTGTGATAGAGCACAAGCTCAAGATATTTATATATATTTTTTCTACGATATAAAATACATCAGTAATACCTTCTAAAAAAGCTTTTTAAAGCTTTCACTTGTCGTGTAAAAGGCTGCTAACAAGAGGCTATATGGGACTACAGAGGTTGTCTCATCTACTCACTAGTCCACTTTCACAGTCGTGCTGATAATCACACTCTTGCGAACTCAAACTTTCAGCGAAAATATTTTTAAACAAAAACAGTTGTCGAAAGCTTAGTGGTGACGCTGAAGTCACATGGTACAGCCTACATTTAGCTTTTGACTTCAGCCAATTGTATTTACGTGTCAAAAATCATAAAATTTGTTCATTTGTGAAGATTATCATGAAAAATGTTTAAGAATCATAAGATTTTGTTAGTCACAGACCTTATTAGGCTAACTTCCGGGTTGGGATTAGAGGGATAGTTTTTTTAATAATGAAATTTCTGTCATCATTTACTCACCCTCAAGTTGTTTAAAACCTGACTTTCTTTCCTCTGTGGAACATAAAAGATGATATCAGGAATGCTGATAACCAAATAGTTTCAGTTTCCATTGACTTCCATTGTATGGACAAAAAATAGAATGAAATTCAATGTGAACGGAAACTGTTTGGTTACCGAAATGCAGGTTTTTGGGTGACATGAGGGTGAGGATATCATGACAGAATTTTGATATTGGCAATAGGAGCAGTAATAAGCATGAAAAAGGGAACCTAATGGTTTTAAGTAGTCTCTTATTAGTCAGGTACTTGGGGTCTAAATCATAAATTTCCATTCAATTCTTCACTGTGACCCTTCCCAGTTTAGTCTAACACATGGCATGGGTGTTGGAACCATTGACAAGACCCACCCACTTTTTAAGACAAATGATATTGGACCCACTCACTTTTACGTCTCTAATTCATCGCACATGTCAAATTCAAATCAAGTCAAATCCATTTCACTTGAGGAATACCACATTTGATGAAAATAACCGCCCGTTGTATGCTTCTGTCTACTTTAGGTTAACTACTTCTGTTAACTTTAGGTTACTGTCCTAAAGTTATTTGTAAAGCAGATTTTATTTCATCTCGGAAAATGTTCAAGGACCGGCACAAGAATTGCACTCTGTTTAGAACACTGATACAGAAAGTTGCACATTCTTACGCAATGGTGATTTCTGAGGATGAGTTGTTATCCACTCTGAAGGCTCTGCAGTGCTGCACCTCAAAACCGTAACCCTGACATTTATATCCATTAATGTTCATGGATACTACAGTCAACGGCAACTCGCCAGCATTCTCCACTTTAAAGCTTTTCTGGATGGCAAACAAGGGCTTACTTGATCGTAAACCTGTGAAAAGACAAGAAAGAGAATAAAAATGCAGTTAATGCATTTTGTATCATTGTTTGCTCTTTCGTTATTATTTATTAACCCTTTCATGCATGGATTATGATAAACTCAGTCAGGATTTTTTTTCCTATGTGTTTTTAATGCTCTTAGGGCATGAAAAACAAGATTCACTTTATTTATTTTTATCAAATCATGTGAAAACTATAAAATAATATATACAAAAAAACTTTTTTAATAGCTGTTTAGTGTAGTGACCTCTATATATACACTTTCTACTTTCAATTGAGCATTGACTTTTGGTTACAGTAGCCATGATTTTGTTAAATAATTTATGGCCATGTAAAACCTCATAATATAGTAGCTTTTAAATTTTTACAGGCTTTCAAGCTGAACATGACCCGATGTGTATATATATGAACACATATAACCTTATGATATGTGGTTCTGCAAGTAATTCACATTAAAGTCATTAACCAGTTAATGTGGTTAAACAAATGAGTCCTATGTACATGGGGTTGAAAAAATAAATAAAAATAAAAATAAACTTTTTTTTATGTGGATACAATAAAAACAGTGTTCTGCTTTTTGTCAAATGAAAAAAAAATAAACATGATGTGAATTTTGCATTCTCTCCGTCAGTGAAGTTAATTGTGAAACACATCCGAAAATTAACTAAGTAAAAACTTGTCACACAGGCACGAAAGATTTTTGTTTATGAAGCTGAAATTCTCTTCTTTTAAATGAAGTAATTTATATAAAAAAACAATTATTCTCAGTTTATGAAATCTGTAGGAAAAGAGAGAGATGTCAGTCTTTTTCCTTTCAGCTAATTATAACATATAGCATGTTAATGAGACCACGCCCACAGAACAAACGCAAATGTTGAGGCAAGCCATGAAAACGCCTACATCAGCTGGATAAAACATCCAGTTTAATAAGAATTAAAACTGTACATTAAAAACTAATTATTATTGTTAATATTTAGGTCAAAGGCTGGGTAATTCAGAGTACCCACATCTATTTAAAAAAAAAAAAAAAAAAATCAATCAAGAGAACAATTCTGAATTCATTCATTCAGTACTTTTCACCAAACTCTGATAAAAGGACACGTCAGAAGTGGCTCAGCTGTGTCTCTCACCATCTCTGCACTCCATGAGAGTAGACTGGGGAACGTTGAAGCGCAGTGAGGCTGCAGGCCCGGGAAGCTTCCCTCCCACCCTCAGGAGCTCCTTTGCCCCAAATCCTTTAACCAGAACCATGTCAAACACAGTCAGGTTGTTCCTGTTAACAGATAAAGCCACAATTACTATAATATAACATCTAGCAAAAATACTCAAAGACGAGTCAAAATGATTAATGATAATAAGTATTTTATTTGATTTTATTTTAGATTTTTAGAATGCCCATAAGCTTATTTTATATCAACTGTACATTACAACATTCACATTGGTTTGAACACAAATGGCAGACAGGCTGAAGCCTGCATCCTCCAGAGGGTGATTTTGTCACTAATAAGGCTGCTTCATTAAAAGTAAACTGACGAGTCCGACTACAATCTAAAATCATAAAGAAATTTTAATAATTTACGTTTCAATAGGAACGGTCACGCTCAGTCCATTTTATAAACATAAAAATATAAATATATAAGTTCTACATTTAAAATATACTTTTCAGATATAAGAAATTATGACGTATGCCAGTGTTTCCCAACCCTGTTCCTCGCGGCACACCAACACTGCGTGTTTTCTTTGTCTCCCTTATCAAACACACCTGACTCAACCCATCAGCTCATAATCAGGTGGGTTAATGAGCTAATGGGTTGAATCGGGTGTGTTTGATTAGGGAGACAAAGAAAACACGCAGTGTTGGTGTGCCGCGAGGAACAGGGTTGGGAAACACTGACGTATGCGACCAACAAATGCGAGGTGGCGCTTATGGGCTATGTGCACAACCGTAGTTTATGAACTTCCGCTTTTGTCAGAAGTTGGCGTATCAGTTTCCGGTCTACGACTGGTCATCCGCATCCACTAATAAACAAACAAGATGAGTGGCTGTACAACAGACACACTTAATATTTTTTATTATTTTTTGCGCGTCGATCAAAATGTCTATTTTGTGCAGCCACTGCGCACGAAGGTTGGTGTTTATCAGGAAGCAGTAGAAGCTCAAATGGCTGTTAGCGACTTGAAGCAGAGCAGTCTCCTAACGCACCATGTAAACAGGTTAGGGCTTTCACTTTTCACTGATGTGGTACCTATAACAGCAGCACAGCGATCGTTTCCACACCGAATCTATTTCTGCTGTACTGCAAACGCTGGTGGTCAAAATGATAAAAATTGACCTGAAAATGTAGTAATTTCACCATAAATGCGTTTAATTAAATAAAATGTAGTAATCTCACCATAAATGCACATTTAATCAAGGAAAACTACAATTTACTTCAACCAGGCGACATAATGAACTCGTCTCGATCGTGGAGGTGGAAAAATAAGTTTTGTAACATGCAAGATCTATTGTTTTAAAATTAAGATGCAAAAGAAAAGGCAAGTCAGCTGCTTTTGTCAATTTCAAGTTTTAATTTAAATTATTTGTGATTTTAATATAGGAAATATTTGACCACTTGCTTGAGCAACTTGTAATGCATGGAGTAACTTACATTGTTTAAATTGTGTTTAAACGTGCATACAAAGAATCGCAATGCTGACACAACTTTTTGTTTTTAAAAATAAGTTGCAGCATAACTTCTGGACTTTAAATAAAAATATTAAGTATGTGTTTGTTGTACAGCCGCGGATCAGTTATTCACTGTGCAAACGCATCATAATATGTGAACGCACTAACAGCACGCTCTGCACCGCAACACACACTGCAAACGGGTGTGAAACGGACGTTAGATCCACCTACAGTTCTTAGAAACTTAGATGTGTTTAAGAACTCTTTTTTTCGTACAACAGCAGCACTCATCTTGTTTGTTTATTAGTGGATACGGATGACCAGTCATAGACCGGAAACTGATGCGCCGACTTCTGACAAAAGCGGAAGTTCGAAACTAGGGTTGTGCACATAGCCTATGGAACACAAGAAATAGAGATGTTTCCCAGGTAACGGCTGTACACAAACTCAAGCAGCACTGGGATAAAAAACAACAACAAAAAAAACACTAATTTACATGGAGGTTTAAATTAAAAAGAAAATGACTTCGAAACTTTTCTAACGAATGTGACTAGTAAATGTGACCATGCTGCGGCAGGGCAGGGCAGGGATGAGAGACACCAGTAACCCTTGAGTCCCACAGAGGAGCTCCGGAAGGATAAACGGAGGAGTGATGACAGGAAGATGAGAGATTCAGGCCTGGTACTTAATGCTGTGGTTTTGGTTTAGTCTATGCGGCAGTCATCCGTTAAGCGAAGATGCTGTATGTTTTTTTTTTTTTTTTTGTGGTGTTTGTTTATTTTGTGATTTAAGTTTGACATTGAACATTTGCCAGTTCCTGCCGCCTCCTTCCCTGAGCCTTTAACTTCATTACGCACACATTAAGCCAAAGCATGATCTAAGTGCCAAATAAATGAGGATCATTCACAGTGAAACCAAGTGTTTTTTTCCTGATTATTCCAAGCATGGAAAACACAATTTTAAAAATTTCGAAACTATTTTCCATAAGAGGATTTTATATAAGTAAGCCGATCAGTCATACAAATCCCTCAGTTAAAACTCATTTAGGGCAGAGCAGTACCTGATCAGGAGCAGTGATGTAACAGGCTTGTGTTCTGTGGGTTGGTACGCCACAGAAACCGTCCTCGACTCCCACGGCTGAAGCAGGAATCTAAGTATACTGCCTCGCTCACTATCCTGTTGGCAAAAATATGAGTACACTATAACCAGAGTTAGCACAACAAGACACATTTACTATACAATGTACTGTACACTTAATAATGCTATTCAAAGATCATGACCTCACCTTATGGTTTGTTGCCAACAGCAGAAACTCTGTTGTAGTGATATTCACGGACAGCGGGCTAATATTAAACCTAGAACATTTACATACATGATGTAATTTCTGCTCTAATTAACAGTGTTGTTATTGATAACAAAACTTAAACCTAAAAAATATTGTTGTTAATTAAAGTAAAACTGAAATAAAACTAACTAAAGTAGCTAAAACAGCACTGTTTATGACTGCTTATTAACCTTGCGCATAAATACCATTATAACTAAGGTTTCTGACAGAACCAACTTCAAGCCAGAGGAGTTTGTGTTAACAGTAAATACCATTTGGTCAGGATGTCGAGGGCTTCAAGCGGAACAGGGTATGAGGAGAGGGTTCGGATCTCCACAGAAATAACTGAACCCGTGGGGTTTTTCAGTGTGAAATTCTTCACCTGAAATGAAAAGTACAACATATTATGATCCAAATAATAGTCTTATTAAAATCTAAGTCATTATTTAAATAATAATATCACAATGCTAATAATTCCATGTCAAAATTTGATTGCCATTTGAAGATTCTCAGAAAAAAAAGAGGGTAAAGTTCAGATCAAAAGATCATTATCAGTGATTTGCATACCTTACTATCATTGACCGGTGTGGCCCCAAAGTCCAGGGGTGAAGAGTGGTCTGCAGGAAGCCTGGGCCACCTGAACAAAACGCACACAAAAAACAGAAAGATAAATATTTACATCATAAAACAGTATGTGCATTTGCAATAAATGCATACATGTTTAAAACTCCCACAAAATGAGTAGTTTAAATAGCATACAAAATGAATATACGAAGAGTTCAGATGCAAAAGCCTCTAAGTGCCATTAGAAATTTTCTTCTAGAATGATAATTTTTATCAAGCTTGTATATTTAAGTTCAGTGATTTCACTTAAATGGCAATGATAATTACCTATTAATTGTTATTTAAGTGAAATTACTGAACTTAAATATACAAGTTTGATAAAAATCATCATTAAAGAAGAAAATTTCAAATGGCATTTAGAGGCTTTTGCATCTGAACTCTTCATACAGTATTTGAATCCACAGGGGGGGTCTATATATTTGTGCACATACTGCACGTTTACCTGCAAGAGAGCTCTTTGCTACAGTGCCAGCGACCACAGAGTGCAGAAGCCAGGCTGCTGTCCACTCTCCAGAGAGATGAGGAGGATTCTGGGAGAAGGGATTGCTGCCACTCCAAACGGCCTGCACAGGAGAACATCACAAAGTTTTTGACTGAGCAACTCCATACACACAAGACATCCACAAACTAGTACTCTACAATCATTTCAATCCATTTATAAGACAAGGTTTCTACAAGTGACTATACAGTAGTCTGGAATAGTCATTGGTTCTCAACCAGCAAACTTCTAAGAGGGCCTCAAGACTTACATTTATTTATTTATTTTACAACAAAACAAAACAACCATTAAAACAAGCTATAAATCTAAATATTTCTTACTTAAATTAACCACCACAACTGTATGATTCCTTTTCCCACAGTCAAGGAAAACCTAGATATACTGTATGAAGTGGCCTAATGTTTTAATTCTATGGGCACTTTATAATGAAAATTTTTTTTACTATTTATGCAAATCTCTAAATAGTTTATCAGGAAGAAATTGCAAGTACAAAATATTGAACAAAAATCTTTATCCTTAATCCTAAAGGTGATTTTGACACACGAATAATTCGCGCGATGGTTTTATTTTTTGATCAGCTGTTGTATAATGAGTGGTTCCACACTAAACGCAAATGTGCTGCGGCAAAAAAACGACTTTTATTTATTTCGCTTCGATGCCGATTTTTTTGTACTTTTGAGGCGAAAGAAAAGGCTTCAGCCAATCATATACAAGGAAACAAAGGTGACGTGACCGCAACAATGACGGATCTTCTGATTGCTTGTGTGTCGAGTCGTCTGTAAATGAAAATCTGAAAAAAGGACTGGGTGGGACGTTATGCTCATTCGTTCGTATCGAGCCCAACCGGGTGTTCCCAACAAGGCTTCAGTTCATTTGAGCCTTCAATCTGTTTACTAAAAGTGTTTATTTGATTGCATGTAAACGTAGCCCCTGATGAATGGGACAGCCCACCTTAAGCAGACTGCCATACGCTTCATACTCTCTGTTCTTAAAGATTGGGTGCACCCAAAACCTTCTTTTCTGCTTTTAAATAAAATGAAAAGCTTGTCTTCACTGGATGATAATGATCATTTATTTTTTTATTTAATCATTCTTTAAATTACAATTCTACAATAAAAAAAATTTAATAAGAAAACAGAGAAAATGCGCAGCACAGACATTACTGGAGCCATCACAAACAAACAAACAAACAAAAAACTCTTCGTGGAGAGGGTGTTTGCTTTGATGAACGCTGCGCGAAAAGGAACCACGCAACTGTGGACCAAGTAGTTACTGACATATGTCCATAATTAATGAGAAGGCCCTATCAAAGCTGCCAGATCAGACAAACAATATAAATTCAAGATGCACTGATCGAATCCGGTAAGAATGCATTCATCTTTAATCTTTCCTAATGGATTTATTTGCTTATTTGTAAATGTGCTTTTTAGCGATTGGGATTTGTTATATATATATATATATATATATATATATAAAGCCTATTAACAATTTAAAGCATCATGTTAACATCACTGCAAAAAGACATCTAATATAAAATCTATATTTATTCACCTAGTAGGCTATAATAATAAGTATATAGAATGTTTTCTCCTTAGTGTCCCATAAAATCAGGTCTGCTTTGGCAAAAGCATCGTAAATGACGCCTTGGGATGAGAATGTGTTGAATAGCCTGGTGTTCACCCTCGGCACGAATGTTTTGGAATGTTGAAGCTCTGAACGTCGCAAATTCGCGTCGCGGCTGATGTGAATGGTTTTGACGTGAACTATTCTCACGCAAACTATTCGCTTTTTCGTTTCGCGTCCGGTGTGAAAGGGCCTTAATCAAGTAAATCATGATCAGCTGGAAGAGTCGCTGGGTAAAAACCATGGAAACATTCAGCTGCTAAAAGTTGTGGAATAGTGAAATATTCTTTTTTTATTTTTCTCTCACCTGCTCGGGACATATGAAGAGGACAGAGCTGTTCACACTCCTCAGCAGCCTCAAACATAACATCTCCCTGCTGACGGAAGGAAGTGATCAATTCAGGCAAAAGGGAGCAAGGTTTGACAAAAGAAATTCATTCATGTATGTGATCCCAAGCAATATTATTTAGCATAAACATTAGTTCTCTTTTCAAAACCCTCATCAGTTTTCTGTCAACACAACAAGAACCTGATCACTCATTTGGAAGCATATAAATGTTTATATAAAGGGATACTTTACCCAAAAATAAAATTTCTGTCATTAATTACTTTTAATGACAGAAATTTTAATACGTTTCACCTTTCATTTATCTTTGGAACACAAATGAAGATGCTTTTGATGAAATCTGAGACCTTCCCATCACCCCCAACCCCCGACAGCTACGTAACTTGACGCTTTAAAGTTTTAAAAAGTTCATAAAGAGATTGTTAAACTAATCCAAATGAATTGAGCAGTTTAGTCCAAGTTTTCTGGAGACACAAACACTTTATAAGATGAACAGATTGAATTTAGGCTTTTATTTACATATAAAACAGAACAGATGTGGTCAACAGAAGCTCAAGCATGTTTGCTTGACTTGCGAGAACCAATGAGGTTCAATCTCAGGTTACACGGCATGTTTGAGCTTCCGCAAGAACCAATGAGGTTTGTTCCCGCGTGTCGAGCTTCAGTTGAGCTTCTGTTTATGTTCACTGATCAATATTTATATGTGAATAAAAGCTGATATTAAATCTGTTCATCATATAAACCATTCAAGAAAAAAATAAGAAAAGTTGGGTTGGGTTAGTTTTATGATCTCACTTTATGAACTTTGAGCTGTCAAAGGAGGGACAGTAAGCTCTCAGATTTCATCAAAAAGATCGGTTTGGAACGAAATGAGGGCAAGAATTTTCATTTTTGGGTGAACTATCCCCTTAAATGTATGTTAATGCTGATGTAGTCCAGCTTTACCTTTAAGGCAGAAGAATCTGTCTGGAGGTGAAGCTCCAGTGGGATCCCCACACTGGTTGTCAGAGAAATTGTGGTTCTGAGGTTGATGGGTAAAGATTTGCGCAGCAGCTGAAGAGACAGAAGCTTCCTGCTACCAGGGAACACTTCCATGGACTTTGTCAAATTTACAATCTATAAGATGGGAAAATGTACACCATCATTTAACTGCAGTTAACTTTTTGACAAATATCCTATTTTTGTGAGCTTGATTTCTGTGTAATTCAAATTAATGAGTCTGATATACCCTTTAATGTGTATTGTAAGCGCTACGTTGACTAGTTGATAATAGCTCTGCCTCTAGTCGACATCTTTAGTCTTTTTTGACCAGTCTTGGATCACATGGTCCGTTGTACAAGGCAGGAGAAAAAAAAGCCTTTGTCCACAAACACTGTCCTACATGACACTAGCTTTGAATAAAAACCCTCTAAAACCAAATATAAATGGAAGTGAATATAACGTTAACAGAGTCATTGACGCACCAACTTCTCATCCCTCTATTTCACAGCAGAATATGCAGAACTTCCACAGTATAGTCTCAAAGGAATGTGGACACTGCACATTTAAGTCTGTGGTGTTCGTGTGAGCTTTACCTTAAAGAGTTTATGCTGGGAAAGAAAGATGTTAGTGATTCTGAAGGTGAAGGGGAATGGGTTGGATAGCCAGAGCTCGACATGCTTTGAGCCCCTCTCCTTCTGTCTGACTTGAACTAAAGAACTCAGCTCAGAATCCGACCATCTGAAACACACAGAGAGGAACAACTCCGTAACAAACGTGACTAGAGCTTCAGAAGAACTGCATCAAAAAGCATTTGCACAGCATTTATGCAGAGGTGAAGCAAGTACACTACCATTCAAAAGATTGGGTTCTGTATCCTTTTTTTATGATGTTTTTGAAAGTAGTTTCTTATGTTCTCCATAGCTATAAAATCAGTCGACATTAATAACGTGAAATATTATGATAATTTATAATATTGTCATTTATTAATTTGAATATATTTGAAAAAGTAACTCATTCGTGTATTTTCAGCATCATTACTCCAGTCTTCAGTGTCACATGATCCATCAGAAATCATTCTAATGTGCTGATTTGGTGCCAGGGTAACGTTTATATTTTTTTTATCAATGTTAAAAACAGTTGCTGCTTAATATTTTTGTGGAAACTGAACCAAACAGCGTTCATTTAAAAAAGAAATCTTGGGAAATCTATATGGTCATTTAAAAAAAAAAAAAACAATTTAATGCATCCTTGCAGAATAAATGTATTAATTTTCTTCAAAAAAAAAAAATGTTTGAACGGTAGTGTACATATGCAATTATTAATGTTAACATCATTAAAACTTGCAAAACAATGCAGAGTTAGTTTTAGAATTTAAAAGAATTTTCAGTCTTGGCCAAAATGTATTTAATTTTATTTAACTTCAGATAATGCTAATGATTAAAGCATTAGATTCATTTACAGTGAAACGCTGTTAATCTAGAAATCTTTACCTGTGTGTGCTTTCCAGCAGTGGATATAAATTCAGTGTTCTGTTTGCTAATATCTGCAGGCCGAACTGACTTTGACACCTTTTACTTTTTGCTGATGAAGAGCCTTAAAAAATAAAAAGAAAAGAAAACCAAATAAATATGGCAAATATTAGAATACACATGAGAAATTTAGGCTGACAGTAAAGTACTGACGTCTACAGAAAAGTGAAGCCACTTGAGTGAAGTTAGAAGTGGAAGGCTGGAGAAGCAGTTCAGTGAGTTCTACACTGCTGTCCGTCTTTGACAAGAGCTGGATCTCCTTAAAAAGACACAAGATGTTATGTTATAATTACATTATAAATGTTCTCTGATTATATGCTAAATTAATCACAAAAGAATGTTATTCTCACCACACATACCTTAACAAAGAGCTTTTTAACCCCTGAGTTCAACATGAACACTTCTATTCTGGGATCTGCTGTGGATTAAAAACATAGTTAAAAAATATACCTGTACATACTTGGAAAAGAGCATTTACAGTGGCAAAGCCACAAGGTGGTGCTGTGACACCAAGGAAAGTTATTTTTTGGGGCGGTGGTGACTAAGCAGCTGGGAAAAAAAAAAGTTTCAAATACAGTGTAACCCATGATCTAGGAAGTAATGGTTCCCTTCTTTCCCATCAGCCGTCCTTAAAGGACACATTTTTTGCCAGGTCATTTTAACTTTTTGTTGAAAAAGCAGAGATGAAATCTATGACAAGGATACAGGTGATATAATTTTTGTCCCACATCTGTGGGATAAACAGAATAACTGACTCATTAGATTATTCAATTAATGAAAATTAATGCAGAAACATTGTGGCTAGATTACCACCTTGGAGTGTGCATTACTTTTCAATAATTCAGTTGTTTGTTACTAAATACAACAGGGTGTAAACTAAAAATCATATTTCATCATCATTCACCAGTCCAGAAGAAAGAGTGTGAGTGGAAATGCAGTAAAATCTCGCAGATCTCACATGGGGAGCGTGAAAACACAATGGACACAGCGGCCACACCACTAAATGCCCATGGACACCGTAAATTAGTTTGGACACAATCCAATAATTTTTTATTTTATTGGCATGTTTGGAATGAGAATCATAACACAAGATAAAAAAAATGCTGATAGGTGTAAAAATAAAGTCAAATACCACTCGGATAAATAAACAAAAGGCAAAAAGAAAGCCAGGGAAACACTAACAAAAAGTGCACCTTTGAATATCACTAGGGATGATTTGAGTCAAAAATCACTTTAAGAACGTGCAAAATGAACCTTTGGTCTAATAAAACATCGGTACCTAGTCAACCGTTCTCTGAGTACTGGGGGCATTTACTAAGGAAAAAGAAATCGCCTGTTTATACCACTAACAAGGCTCAAAATAGCCCCACACTAACACAGTAACATAATGAGGGCCCCCCTACATGCAAAACGAAGCACTGAGAACTTTGTAAGTGTACAGACCGCTTAATAATAAGATACTTTATAAATAAAGTTCACTTCGTGTATACAGACAGGAGCCATCTTAGAAAAACAGTCACGACAAGACAAACCACGAACGACGTGCTGAGTGATCTGAACGGTATGAAGTTCAGCGAACTTCTGAACTGTATGAAAAGTGTTCGGGGATTGACTTAGAGACTATTTTCTAAGATGGCTCCTGTCTGTATACATGAAGTGAACTGTCTTAATAAAATATCTGGTCCCACTTTATATTAAGTGGTTTTAAGTACTATGTAAAATGAGAACAATGTACTTGTTGTGCTCATGTTGTATTGTAAAACACTTTTGCTGCTATTGAGGTGTGATCTGGGTAAGGTTAGGGACAGGTGTGGTGGTATAGGTAGGTTTAAGGGTAGGTTAAAGTGTAAGGGATGGGTCAACTGTGTAATTACAGATGTAATTACATAAATTAGTTACAGCTGTAATTACATGCTGGTATTTTAAAAATTTAAGTACAATGTAAAAACATGTATGTACACAATAAGTCCATTGTATCAAATTATTTGTTTCAATGAAAGTACATAGTACTTAAAGACACTTAATATAAAGTGGGACCAAATATCTTCTTATTAAACGGTCTGTACACTTCACACAGAAAGATCTCGATGCTTCGTTTTGCATGTTTGGACCCTCATTATGTTACTGTGTGAGTGTGGGGCTATTTTGAGTTTTGTTAGTGGTATAAACTAGCGATTTCTTTTTACTTAGTAAATGCCCCCAGTACTAGCATTATACGCTAAACAGTTTTTAGAGATAAAACTTTTTACATTCGATTATCGTAAAAACAAATCTCAGAGAACGATTGACTAGGTACCGATGTTTTATTAGACCAAAGGTTGATTTTGCACCGGAGTTCCCTTTTAAGTATATGCAGCAGACAACAAATATGGGCTTAGAATCCGAAAGTGCAAAATGAAAAGAAAAATATTTAAATGGATAAAATAAAACTACAAATTGACTTACTGTCAGCATCTGGTGATGGGAGGACCAGCAGCACCACAATATTCTCCAGCACGTATGGCTTGAGTTTGTCCAGGTGAGTTGGCCTTTCCCCTCTTTCAGAAAGACTGATCTGAAGTGCAATTCTGCCCCCTTCAGATACTAAACACCAACCCTGTGAGGAAAGAGAGAGAAACGTAAAGGAATGCAAAGCGTTCCAACAAAAGACCTGCCCTGCCTGAACATTCAATCACCAGATAACTTGTAAACCAATGCAGCTAAAGCTGTCAGCTCACTACATGATTGCAGGTGTAAGCATCATTTAAAAGAATTGCATTTCAGTGTGCATGTTTTCTTTAAGTGGATTGCTGTTAACAGCCCCATTAACTCCCTACTGAAATGATAGTTGTATTCTGACATGTTGTTACAGGATTGCCTTCAAACTTACAATGGGAAACTCATGATGATGTTGTTTCTGTGTACAATACAGTAATGATAAAAATATAAATACATTCATTCTGGCCTTGACACAACAACAACAACGATGATAGAGGATGTCAGGGTCGGACCTGAGCTTTTATTACTTTCTGGATATTTCGTTAACAAAGGAGATAGAAAGGTGATTTGCATTCAGTTCCTGATTCTTTCTTTGTTATGCACTGATGCTTAAACCCTCCACACACTAACAAGATATTGGGGACGATTTTGGACAGATGTTTCCCCTTTTAACAATCCCAGGTAAAGTCCTGAATGGTTCTATATATTGTCTTATCAGATTTTAATGTTGTGTGAGGTGGGTTATGCTGGGCAAACACTACTAGATATTAAGGGGTGATTTTTTACTTCGACAATCCTACATAAAGTCCCAATTATCTTGATGGTTCAACAGATTATCTTATCAGATTTTCCTGTGGTGTGAGGTGTGTTAAGAGTGACTGAATTTGCTTGGAAGAAAGTCGGAGGAACATGCCGAATAGAAATCCTGTTATGTTGGGGGAACCTCAAGGGCAAACGCGCACATGCTCTGGAGATCATCACGTGAAACAAAACAACAGCCAATCAGAAAGCGAGCTGACTGAAAACACGCCTCCAGCTCACGGTGTAACATGTAAAATGCACATTTTCTGTAAAAAACAGTCCACCATTTATTCTTGCCGGTCATCTGCCATGTAAAGTCATGTTTGATGCGAGAGATTTTGCAAATTTCCCAAATGAAAACATGGAATCATGAATGAAATCTGTAAGTGTGTGATATGCTTTCCTGGTCACACTGCGGCACTCCACACACTCGAGAAACAAAACGGTTAAATCTATCATTTCTTATCGCCACGTTAGTGGTCTCTCACATTTAAAAAATCTTTTAGTGTGGCCCAGCCTTTGGCAAAATAGTTTGTGAGCTCAACGTTTAATGTAACTTCAGCAGTACCTGAGCATGTGACCAAATGCACAAATCTTATTGGTTGGCCAGTTTACTTGGCAGAAATTATTACACCTCTCCATAAAAAAAACTGTTGAATTGATGGCATTCAAATGAGGCCTTAAAACAGCTCCTGAAACTGGGATTACTTCACACATTAACAGTGAATTAAGCTTAATCCTTAGCTGAAAGATCAAGTTCAAATCACACAATGATCATATTACAATAAGAGTTACAGAATATTCCAATGGTTAATAAATGTAACATTTCATACCTGGGGCTGATTGTAGAACGTTTTTGGTAAACTGCAGTCAAGCAGCAGACCTAAAATTGTTATATTAGAAGCATCTTCCTGCAGGAGCAAAAGAAAAAGAACATTCAAATTCATCAACTCAGAATCACTTTTTTAGGGTAAGTTAAATCATCTAAAAAAATACGTCATTTACATTATTCAGCAGACACGTACATCTGTAGCAACTTACAATACATTACAAAACACAAGCATAACTCCGTTGATACACAATGCATCATTTTTCATGTGGCAGTTTCAATAGTGATCAAAGAAAGTGTCTTTATTCTAAATAAGGTAGTGTGAATGCGTCTTCAGGGGCCAAGTGCAGCTTTTTTGTTCATTCTTCATGTGTTCCCTATTGAAGTTGTTAACTTTCACTTCCTCGACCTCTTCAGGCAACATGAATCATTTTATACATTCAGTCAATCAGTCAATGAGAAGGGCCCCTTTAAAAGACAGGTAGTTTTCTCTGCCTACCACATTGCCACTTCATATACATCCTAAAGATAGTGGTTTACCAAGTGACTATTCAACATATTTCCCATATTATTTAAATTTAAGGGATTTGAATGTGGGAGGTGTATGTGGCCGCATCTGTGAACAATGAACATTATCAAACCCATCACCTTTGTGCCCTTGGGCACCAAAAAACTTACATTTTATCATTTAATCCCCATCATGCCATACCAAACATGTATGACCATCACAAAAGATGATGCAGAATGTCCACACCATTCTTTTTTCTTTCTATCGCCTTAAAGGTATCGTAAAAGGTGACTAGGGGCTACTCAAGCTCCAAATATGACAGTAAAGCTCTAATAAAGCAAATAAAAGTAGTCAACTGCATATTATTTGCGTCTGTGCCATATTCTAAGTCTTATGATACAAGTCTTTATTAGCTGAAAATCGGATTTGTGCAGTTTCATTTTCATTCCTGTGCTTTTTGCAACCTCATTCACCATTACTTAATGTATGGAAATAAGCTTCAACTTTTGTGTCACAAACAAAAGAAGAAAGGAATTCATATGAGTTTGGAAAGACGTGAGAGTACATAAATGATGACACAGCAAACTATATTTTAATACCAAGTAGCTTGAGGGGGCTTATCCCTGTAAAAAGTTCATGCCCATTTTACAAACACTACAGCAAGACACTGATTGTCCATGGTGAAAAATCATTGCACTGTAATGACAACGAAATGTCAGAGGAACCGGTTTAATTGAGCACCATTCTTCCAGGAGTGTCAAGATTTCAGCAGCTGTCTCTAGGTGAAACATCCCCTACTGTTATCAAGTTTGTAAATTCAACACATACTAGAGTATCTTGAAATGTCAGCTGAAAGCACTTAGTTCAATTACAAGTGAACAGCAGGTTTACATCATCTCTCTCCTCAAGAATGTACTCAATCTGGTGGCAATCACTTATAGCTAATCAGGTAAAACCAGCGGCTTGAGTCGCACTACACATGATCACATTAAGCCTGAAATTAGTCGAGAGAAGTGTGTGGATACAGGTTTTGTTCCCAGTATCAAGAGTTTCAAGGTAAGGATGGAAGTCATTTACGTAGTCCCACCAGCTGGATCTCAAGAGGAATAGCCACTTATACTCAGTACAAGACACCGCAGTGGTTTATCCAAACATAGAGCTCAATTTAAATGTGACCGCTACAACAGAAGCAAGTCTATATTTAAACTTGTTTATGAGAGCTAAGATGCAACATAACACCTATATGAGATACAACAGACTACATCATCTACCTCTGTCAAATATTAACACTGAGAAGTGGTCTTGTGATGCAGGGATTTATTAAAGCATCAATAAATCAACCATAACTCCTGAGCACGAGTTAGTTCCACAAGTTTGGACAGTTCTGGGGTAAATGTATCTTTTGTCGTATAAAAGCTGGGTAAAGTATTATATTTAAAAAATAAAATAAAAAATTAAATGTACTTAATAAAAATAATAATAATTGCCAAACCTAACTCTTACATCATAATTTTCCCAAAAAGACTTCTTAACTGGAGCGCTACATGTTTAGAACGCCATGCTCAAGATTCTGTAACATATTGTGAAATGTTTACATGCAAAAATAATGGAAAAGAAGCACAGTGGAATGCAAAAATGTGTTCTGTGTGAATGGCCCCTAATGCAGTCATTTTTGCTTTCTGTGCTGGCCATAAGAAAAACATCAACACAGGAGACTTTAGTCATGTGGGTTTGCTTGGGTTTCCATGTGTGATGACCTGAATGTGTGTGTTAATGGCTATGACAGTAATAGGAGACAGAAGCACTCAGCTGTCGCTAGACCTCATGTGTCATCCAGCACAAAAGGATAGTGAAAAGAAAAAAAGAACATCTGTGCATGCAAGCTCACAACAAAACAAACAGTATACCCGCATGCATGATGCTTACCTGAGTTTGTGTTAGATTAATGCTTTGTATGTGGGGAAATATCAGAATGTTATCTTTTCTTTGGACGTCCTTGACTGATCCCCCATGGACGCCAACCCCAAAAACCTAACAGAGAGAGAGAAAGAAAGAGAAAGCATATACATCATTTAAAAAAGTGTCATAAATAATTAAATAGAGCGTTCCTAAATAGTAGCGAGGCGGTTGTTGTAGCGAATACAACCCCAACAGGATGATAGGCAACCGCCTCACTCTATTATCCCGCTTATTACATGGTTACCTACCAAATAAATTAATAATTTGACACAAACTACTGATTTAAAAAGAAGTTTATTGATTTAAAGGAGCTTATCCTCCAGAGTGAACAGAACTAACGCTCTGTTTTTCATGGCAACGGTGTGTTATACTTACTAGAGGTCTGATCAAGAAATAACAGACAGCATTCTACATCAGAATTTAACCAAGCTATTATAATAAAATGAGTTAATGTTTTATGTGTGTGTGTATGTATGTATGTATATATGAAGAGTTCAGATGCAAAAGCCTCTAAATGCCATTTGAAATTTTCTTCTTTAATGATGATTTTTATCAAACTTGTATATTTAAGTTCAGTAATTTCACTTAAATAACAATTAATTATCATTGCCATTTAAGTGAAATTACTGAACTTAAATATACAAGTTTGATAAAAATCATCATTAAAGAAGAAAATTTCAAATGGCATTTAGAGGCTTTTGCATCTGAACTCTTCATTTATATAATATATATATTAGGGCTGTGCAAAAGTTAATTGCGATTAATCGCATCCAAAATAAAAGTCTGTGTTTACATAGTATATTTGTGTGTGCTGTATATAATTATTTTGTATATATAAATACACACACATGCATGTATATGTTTAAGAAAATGTGTTATTCCTATATAAAATATTTACATTTATATAATATAGATTATGTATTTATATATACAGAATTTAAGCGCAAATAATTCTTAAATATATACATGCATGCATAGGTATTTATATATACAAAATAATTATATACAGTACACTCAAATATATTATGTAAAACAGACTTTTATTTTGGATGCGATTAATCGCAATTAACTTTTGCACAGCCCTAATATATATATATATATATATATATATATATATATATTATATATATATATATATAAAGTTCCAAAAAAATAGGAACTACATTGCTATAATGTAAGAAATAGTTAGCCTATGAAAAATTAAGGTTTTGGAGTGAAACATTCCAGGATTTTTTTCCCCATCTAATGCAAATGAATGGTGCCCGACAAAGACCACTTTTGAAGGTCCAAAATCCATATTTAGGCAGCATCAAAGGGTTCCAAGGGTCTTTTCTAGCAAAACAGTCAGTCATTTTCAGAAAAAAACCTAAAAACTACAAATGCTCCAGCTATGCAAAGCCTGTTGTATGACCTCTCGTGTGAGTCAAGCACGTTTGCAAGAATTATTTGCAGTGGAGGAGGAGTACGGTCCAAAACAAATGGTGATTGTTGTATATTGGTATTTAGTTTAAATTTATTGTTTAAAATGATCAGTTTGTGTATCCAGGATGAAAACTCCCTCTTGTAAACAATCAGGCATTTCTGCCCCTACATCACACATAACCCTTCTTGTGACTTTTTTTTTTTTTCCGTTCTGAAAATGACTGACCGTTTTGCTAGTAGAAACTTATTTGACGTCTGGGGTTTTGTGGAGCACTTTGAAGGTGCCTATTTATGGATTTTGGACCATCAAAAATTCACTCGGACCATCGGACACCATTCACTTGCATTAGATGAGAAATTTCTGGAATATTTTCCTCCTGAATTTCTCTTCAACTGAGGAAAGAAAGTCATATACATCTTGAATGGCCTTGGGGTAAGTAAATAATCAGGAAATTGTCTTTTTGGGGAAGAACTATCCCTTTAAAGTAATATGAGCAAATAAGTGGTTGGGTTGGATTGGATCGCATTCTTCCTAAAGTCTAACCGTTCCAGTGTTTGCTTGAAATCAGTGTGCTATGATGTGGATCAAATTCCCAATCAAATCAACTAGATGTGAAAACACCCTACAATGATACTAAAAATGATTTCTATTCGAAAATGCTGTTCTTTTGAACTTTCTACTCAAAGAACCCTAAATATATATATATATATATATATATATATATATATATATATATATATATATATATATACATAGTTTTTGTATATATATACAAAAATACAGTGATATATATATCACTGTTTCTACAAAAATATTAATAAGACTGGAGTAATGGCTGTAAAATATTAAGTTTTGCCATCACAGCAATAAATTACATTTTAAAATGTATAGAAAATAGGTAATATTTTGTATATGTAATATTGTAAAATGTAATATTTTACAAAATCACTGTACTTTTGATCAAATAAATGCAGCCTTAAGGAGTATGTGAGACTTCATAAAAAAAAAAAAATCCTACCAATCCTAAACTTTCAAACAGTAGAATAATAAAGATCACCAAAAATGTATTCATAATGAAAACATGACAACAGAAGACATTTGCATTGCATGCTACATGGTCTGAATACTATTCTATATGCCAGTGCAGATTGCTTTTGTGATTACAGTGAATTTGTTTGATGACAGTCACACAGTATCACACTTTTCTGGTTATTTCAAAGGAATCTTTACCATCAAGCTTCTTGCTTATCACTATGTATATAACACAAAACTGCCCTACATTTCCAGAATGATACAGTGTGACCTTAATTCAGTTAAATTCGACAAACATATCTTAAATATTTGAAAGATTATGTTAAGAGTAAGGCAGACAAAAAAGCAAACTGCACACTAATTGTCCCAGGTACAGCTTCGGTCTGTCATGTGATTTCACCTGAAATGTGCTCTTTGGTTGAGGGAAAAAGAAAAACATTCTTAAGTGATCACTAAAGCTGTGGGTATACCATTTACAACTGTCATTTTATGCAAACGGCTACATTTGCACTGCTGCCAAGCTAAATAAACCAATTTAAAATATGAATATCTCCCATATGTGCGCCTTGGTAAAATGTGAGGTGTATATGAAACCTCTAAAAAGTGCATAAAAGTGACCTTGTAATGCTAGTTCTATACAACTTGCCTGGTATGATATCACCCCATGGGTTGATGTGTTAATAAATAAAGAGATTTCTTCATTGCCCTCCACAGTGGGGAGGAAAATGATTTTAAAAAGTGCGCTCCCTCCGGGTGGAATTACCTGTAACACAAAAGAAAAATTTACAAGAAACTGAAATGACTAGAAACACTGGATTACATTTATACAGGACAATTTACATAGAGGAAGAGGGAGAGGGAGAGCAGAGCAAATGTGAAATGGATGCATACTTACCCTTCTGTGGAAGGAAGGCATGTGAAAATGTCTGCTGGATGTAAACACAGAGAGCAAAGAGACTGGGAACTGTGGGCTGGGATTTCGGATATTCACGGTTTCAGCTCTTGGCAGTCCCACCGGCCTGCAGAATGACAGATCCACATGTTAAAGAGCCAAATACTGCATTACAGACTCTCAAATCACTTTCATGTCACTGTGAAGAACACAACCATTGTGAAACAGAAAAGTTGATCTAAATGACTGATATGTCAGGGAACGTTATGCTTATATGAACATTCTTGCCTTGAAGCATTACTTTGTTCAAAAGGAGATCATTTATTTATGTCTTCAGACAGAAACGGCTGACTCTCACAGTGCACGCTTCCCTAAAGCATCACAATGAAAACGGCTCAGTATTACAACACTTGAGCAAAGATGAAAGTAAATGTCATTCAAAGCCACACACATCTATTAAAAGACTTCGAGTTGACCTTTCAAAGCCGATTCTAACCACAGAAAGCTTAGCAGCTCAGCTCTTTATGTTATGATGTTCCTGTGGTCAAAGGCCAGCTTCAAAAGAGGTGTGTGAATAACAGCATGAGAAACACGACGGCTAATAAAAAAATAAAAAAAAATCACTCCAGATCCTATCAGACCAGCCATGAATCTTCATACGTGGGATTGATAAACACGTTCATGTGTCTGACTAGGTACACTACATCAATAGTTACCAAAACTGCCAATGCACAGACTTGATAACTAATTTGTCAATCTAATCCATTATCAGGTTCTTTATTATCGGGTCTCTTGATAAACTGCACCATTTGCCATTTCTGTAAAGAATAGCATCCAATAGCTGTATAGACGAATACTTAACTTTTATTATCAAGCAAGTAATTAACCGAACTAGTAACGTTTAAATTGCTGCTCTGCAGTTTCAGAGTGTATCCCATGCACACAAAATGGATAAGCTAACAAAGGGAAATATGTTAGCAGTATATGGTTTGACACACTTCACCATGACAAAAAATAAAAATACGTAGAAAGTAGAAATATGTCAAATTTGTTTTGCTAAAATATCGAGTGGCGGAAGAACAGTTGCTAAAGAACCGTACAACTGTTTTAATTGATCCCATGAGAAAATGATACCCTGAACAGAATATCAAGCTGGATTACACATATTTAATTACCCGAAAAACAGTATTTTTGGGTTTTAGTTAAGAGATCTTTTCTGTAAAAAAAAAATCACCAAAACATTTATTTTGGCTCTATTTATAATAACAAGTGCATTATTTGGAAATATAAATGGCATAAACAACAACTATGATGATGATGATGATGATGATAATAATAACTATTATTTTTAATGTACAATACTAAAATATAAATCAATTATTATTGTTGTTGTTGTTGTATGATCATTTGAGTTATTATTGCATAAAAATAAGAATTAAAACAATAAAACTATTTACACTAACTCCACCCACCAATGTCTGGTTGGGCCAGCTAAACAAAACAAAACAAACAAAACAAAAAAAACGGCTGTAATTTGTCATTTGCAGTGGCGTAGGGCATAAGGTGCAGAGTAGATACCTTTGCGTTTGAATCCACATATTGCCGAACTCGTTTTGCTCCCTTTTCCCATCGCATATCAGATTGGAAAAGTATTTTTCTTCATAAATATGTATATGTGAAAAGTGGAATTAAAGTGCCTACCGGTTATTTAAAGGAGTAGTTCACTTTTGAAAAAACTTTTGCTTATAATTTAATTTACTCACCCCCATGTCATCCAAGATGTCCGTGTCTTTCTTTCTTCAGTCGAAAAGAAATTAAGGTTTTTGATGAAAACGTTCCAGGATTTTTCTCCGTATAATGAACTTCAGTGGGAACCAGACGGTTCAAGTTCCAAAAGAAACTGCAAGTACAAACTGCAAACTTGTTCAAAGGGCTTTAAACGATTCCAGACGATGAATAAGGGTCTTATCAAGCGAAACGATTGCTCATTTTATAAATAATTAACAAAGTTTAAGTTTTATAAGCTCAAACGCTCACCTTGCTCTGTTCTGTAACGCACTCCTGTTCGAACTCGTTCATCAAAATGAACAAATCTTTTTCCGAGTCATTTGGTTCATTTGGGGAAAGAAACAAATTGATTCGGAAAAAGATTTGTTCATTTTGTTGAACGAGTTCGAACAGGAGTCACGAACGTGCACCACAGAACAGAGCAAGGCGAGCGTTGATCTTATAAAACTTAAACTTTGTTATTTTTTTTCAAAAATGAGCAATCGTTTCGCTTGATAAGACCCTTATTTATAGTCTGGAATCGTTTAAAGCCCTTTGAACAAGTTTGCAGTTTGTACTGAAAGTTTCTTTTGGAACTTGAACCGTCTGGTTCCCACTGAAGTTCAAAAGTTGAAAATCCTGGAACGTTTTCATTAAAAACCTTAATTTCTTTTCGACTGAAGAAAGAAAGACACGGACATCTTGGATGATATGGGGGTGAGTAAATTATCAGCAAAGGTTTTTTGAAAAGTGAACTAATCATTTAATAATAAAGTGTTCATCGGTAGGGTTAGGTGAATGCCTTATTGTCCTAATAAGGTGGCATTTATTTAATACATATAATTATTTACACTCAGTATTTTATTATTGCATATTGTTTTATGTACTAAAATGCTGAGGTGCAAATAGTATCTAACTACTATTTACATTTGTTGAAAGGAAAGTACAGCTATTTTTACATTGTGCAAATAGCAATAGCTTCTATTTCGACTGTGTAAAATAATATATCGGCTAAGGAAATATGCTATTTTCACAATAGCCGCTGCCTAAAAAAAAAGAAAGAAATGGATGTGCATATTGGTTATCAGTCATAAGAAAAAGAAGAATTGGGTAATAGTTTGCAACAAGTTACCAAAATTGAAAACCAATATAACTTATAATTATGTAACAATGGCTGAGAAATGCCATTCCAAGTCTAAGCTGTTGTCTCTCTGTGTGTCGTAATGGAAGCAGTGATGGGAGTATGAGGGGTGTTTGTGAGTGTGTTTAAGGTAGATAATAAGATGTAGATGGTGTTGCAGAAGCACTGATGAAATTAGCAACCAGGCGAAACAACGGCATATTTGTTTTTCTCTCTCGCTCTCGTGTAGAAAGGTTATGCAGTAGTTGGTGTTGCATCATTGCAGGAAACAAGTATAGGGAACAAGGTGTAGACCTACCTGTGCATACATGTGCAAAGAAACAGTATTATTCAATACAAATCTGTGTATCTTAGCTGGTGTCAAAATATGTGTACACATTCACAAAATATGAGTTTCTCCTGTATACATGGAATTGCAATATCCCAATGTAAACGGCGACGCACGATTAGTGTCTAGACGTACGGACAACCTTAAGACGCGATATGCGTCATTTCCGATTCTTCTTACTGTATCCAAAGACAACAACAACAGCAGCACACGGATATGAATAGTTCGGGGCAGATAGCGATCGCCTTTGTTTGCGCTTTGATGCTGGTGGTAAGTAACGTTACTGGTAACGTTACTCGCTCCAAAAGTATGCTGTGCTGTGTCTCGTCATGTTTACTTCCGGTATACTGCAGGCGGATTTTTGTATGCGACGAGATGTTTCTCTACTCAAAATACCAAGATTCCTTGCGAATAGAACATGCACAGAACACAAATCACTATGTGGATATGCCGATATGCGTTTACATGACCAACAATTTGGGTTAGAAAAGGGGTACCCCAGGTATAATATCCCGGTTTTTAAAATCCGGGATATGAGCATATTCGGGTTTTTGCCAGTGTTTACATGGCCGTGGTTATTGCTAGTATCCCGGTTTTGAACGGGTTATTGGCTGCATGTAAACTTAGTCATTGGCCTTCAGGAATCCCAGCAGATAGCTCATTTCAGGCTGTAATGTTTGGATTAGGTTACTGATTAAATACTGATTTATTAATTTTTTTGGTTTAATAACCTTTCCATCTCTAGTCACTCGCATTTACAATGTTTGTTATGCCAGAGAATCATGAATCAAATGGATCCACTGTTAAAGATTTACAGCCCTACAAAATATATAAAGCTGTAAGGTTTTTCTAAATAATGAAGACATTGTAATGTATTTCTGGCCCTACTACCGTTTTAAAGACCCAGTTAAGATTCCCCAACATCAAAAGTGTTTATTGTACCTTAGGCTGCATTTTGATAATGTATTAACTGATATAAAACTAAATTACTATGATATTAATACATAATATTAAAAGAACATGAAACTAGCTAAGAGGTGGAAATAGGAAGAATATACTGTATGAAATGTAACAGTTCCCACCAGTTACTAATTAGTGATTATATATAATATGATTACTTGTGTTACACATAGGATTTCAATTATAGTTCATATAAATCTGACATCTCATGTTATATTGGTTGTGCACTCCTTTCTCTGTTGCTCTTCTTAGGATTGATATGTATGCACATGTTCTAAGTATTTCAAGTTAAAAACCAATACAAACTTGTTAGGTCAAGTCATTAAGTCATTTCTTCATTAAAAATATAATCGTAAAACATTAGATATGTCCTGGCTAAATGAGACACCTTGAAAAGTCATAACAATTTATAATTCTTTGTATTTGGGGAAAAGTTACACATTTATTTTTCCTTCTATATGTGCCATGGCCAACACCTTTAGATTTTGTGTGTGTGTGTGTGTGTGTGTTTACTTCTATACTACATTTATGCCCTGATGAAAATTAATTACATGCTTGGGACCCTCTTTTAAGCATTTAATATGCTTTAAATAATGCTTTGAAACAACAGAAATAATTTAAGGCAAAAACTAAAATTAGTATTTAGTATTAAATTGAATGTAAAGAAGCATTTTCATTAACAATTGACCTATGGCTAAGCCACGCCCCCTCCACTCACTCGGACAAACACGGGCGCTATGGCAGCCGTCACAGTAGGAGACGTTTCACAGGAGGCAATTGGTGATTTTTTGAGACAGAAAAATTATATCATCTTGAAGTCACCTAAAATTGCATTAACTATGCATTGGAGAGGTTATATTAATAAGTTTATTGTTGAGGAAGTCGATGAGCTTCAAATCCTGGCAGAGATGTACAGTTCACAGTGTAAACATGATAACCTGCATATCGTTGCCATCACCGTTTGGTGCTACACTGTAAAAAAAAAATATTGTTGGTTTAACTTAAAAAAGTAAGTAACCTGGTTGCCTTAAAATTTTAAGTTGATTGAACTGGAAAAAATGAGTTAATAAAATGAAGGAGATTAATTCAATCATCAGAAACTCAAAATAATAAGTTATCTCAACTAAATAAATTATTTAAGTTGATTTGACAAAAGAAAATATGTTGTGATAACACATCTTGAAAATATTTTTTTTCTTAGATCAGATGTAGACACCCTTGTGTAATTTATCTGCGTTTAGTTGGTGTTGTGGTCTAGCTACCCCATAACTTAGAGCAGACACTTATCTCGGTTGAGATGTGGCTTGGGAAAGGGTAAAAAAAACACACCATCGCCCAGCCTCTCAGGAACCTAGTGTCAGAGTTGCATTTACCCCATGCACACCGTCTGACCATTTTAAACTTAAAGTAACAAGAAAAAACGAAAGGAAACTGACTAACTTCAATGCATTTCAATGGAAGTGGAAGCAGAGAATCTCCGAGTGTATTGGGTTAGCTGCGCACTGTGATTGGCTCATCGCGTTAGAGGACGTGGCTTAGCCATAGGCCAATTATCAATTTGATCTATTAGTTGTTGCAGATCTAATCACACACCAAGACAATTTTGCACACATGGCTGTGAAATCTGGCTTTTTGTTGTCCTAATAAAAAGGTAACAACCTCCAGTAATGCTTCCAACAAATGGGACAATCAGCATTGGAACCTCTACAACTTTCCAACTGTAGTTATTTCTTAAGGTCAAAATTAAATCAGTGCAGTAGACTCCAAACTCTGCCACTGTTCTTCCATCAGAAGAAAAGAAATTCCTGCCATATTTGGTCATCCTGTCTGCAGGGTTCAGCCACAAGCCAAGTTCAGCTTTAAAATAAGCAGACGTTAAAATACCATTTTGACTTAAATGGACAGCATTTGTGGCAAGTTGACTATTAATAAACAAAATAACTTTCAACCCTTCATTTTTAAATATAAAACTATGCAAGTTTTTTTTTTTTTTAACCTTTGTTTAACCAGGTAAGATAAGTTTAACAATTGACTTGCAATGGAAGTCTAGAAGGCAACAGCTACAAAATAAGTGAATGTCATATGGTTTTGAAAGTATAACCAATTTTAAAATTCTTAGTTACAGCAAATATTTCTAGACATTACAATAAACATATTTTTTTGTAAATCTTTGTATTTTATAAAACTGTTAAGTTATATTTAACCCAAACCATGCCTTTTACAACGAGCCAAGGATAAATATGAATTAATTTTCTCCTGCGAAAAACATGATTGTTTCCCTGCCACCTTTTCACATCTGTAAAAGATTGGAAATTGTTTGAATTTTAATGATTCTGATTCTGCTTATTGATTCCTAATAGAAATTCCAATAAGATAAAATTGGAAGGTAGAAGAAGATTATCATGCACATTTATAATAAAGGCCTCGTTATACTCATGGCAAAGTTCTTTTTTTTTTCAGGGTTAAAACAAAGTTTGAAATACATGACCAGTGAAATAATGTTATAGAACATCCAACGCCACCCACACTGCTGAGAGTGATGGTTAGATGAATAAGTAAATATGAAATATGTAAAACAGGCTTACAAACACTTACACAAGGAACTTTTGCCTATGGTTTAAAAATTCTATAGCAAAAACAACTAGCCTAACTAGGGTAGGGTCTCGTTTGAATTTTAACGATTCCGATTCTACTTATCGTTTCCGATTCTTATACATCCCAATAAGGTAAAAACAAAAAAACAAACAACAACAAAAAAAAACTTAGATATCATTCACATTTATTTTAAATTTCAATTCCCAACCCTAAGCCTAACTAATATAAATTTCAAAGCATTATTAAAGTAAACAAAAACAAATTAGCAAATCGCACAAATAAAATAAAATAATACTGCACTTAAAATAAAATATAGGCCTACATTACAAATATAGCTGCAAAAGTTATTCAATGAAGAAAATTCATTCTCCGGTGCTGCCACTTAGCTGATCAAACATATTATTATGCGTTTTCTTTGTCAAATGTTTACATTCACTTAAGACACAACCGACTGTGTTTATTAAAATATTTTGACATTTTTGTCCACATTTGTCCATTCAAGAGCAAAAAGACGCGAAAACGTATGAGAGGCAGCTTTCTGTGCACACGTTTTGGATGTGTGCGCCTCACAGAAAACAGCATGGGTTTTCTTGCACTTGAATGGTGAAAAATTACAATAAAATGTATTGTTTTCTATGTGCATGCATTGGATGCCCACAACAATACTGACAAAAAACTTCCACATTTAAACATGAACAAATTTTTTCCAAATATAAAAAAAAAACTGCACACTGTTTGCACAGCTAATTTCCATCCTAGGAGAATGTTTAATTGTTTGAGAAATACTTAAATTTGACATCAAAGACAAATAATTTATTATTTATATCATGTAACGTCATAATGTATATATATATATATATATATATATATATATATATATAATAAAAAAAAATATATATATATATATATATATATATATATATATATTAGGGGTGTAACGGTTCACAAAATTCACGGTTCGGTTCGATACAATACACTTGTGTCACGGTTCGGTAAGTTTCCAAAACAGCAAAAAGAAAGAAATGCCAGAGAAATTTTCTTGATTTATTTTTTAAATTACACTTTTATTACAACTAACATCATAAAGTATGATTTTTTTTTTAACTTTGAGCAATGATGGAGCTACTGTATACTTGACTTTTCTTAGGAGCTTATAAAACAAAACAGCTCCTTGCACAAAATGAAATGTAATATTGTAGTAGTTATAAACAAAGGTTTATTTTAGTTCAGATTAACATTTGAGGGCAGCAATTGTATTCATAATGTCAAAATAAAACCGACGTGATGTTACTTGAAAACATTCTAGCCTACTATTCCTGCCAAACTTCAATGGTAACAGTTAGTGTTTATACAGTAAAACCATGGTGAATGTTGCTGATCTGTGGACACTGATTAGTTCATTCATGGCACAATGTTTGTTCCTGGTTTCCACGTCAGCGCTGTTTGATCTGTTAATAACGGAGAAATGTGAATGTTTCTCACTAGATCTCGCAGCGATGTTATTACTTCAGTGGCGAATTCCAATTTTTTTCTTTTTGATTTCGCTGTGTAGTAATAGCGCTGCTTGATTAAGATCGTCTCGCGCTGCATTGGTCCAAACTGATAAACAGTCCGTCAACCACACAATAACGAGTAGCTCAGTTTCGTTCCGCTTACATTACATTTGCCATTTGATGTTGGGCAATGTTGTGGTCACACCAGCGTCTCTTACATTATGAGCGCACTTGCCACGCACAACGCACCTACAGTTCATTTGAAATAACAAAATTTTGCTATGCAGGAAAAATGGTCCAAAGAACCATTCGGTTAAAAAATACCAAAAAGTACCAAAACCGAACCAAAAGCCTCGTACCGAACAGTTCAATATGAATACGTGTATATATCACGTATATATATATACATACACACATATTCAATATATTATGGTATGGTTTGAAAAACGAAAATGTATTTTCCTGGTATTCCCATTAGCTGCCAACATTTTTATAAGGCTATGGACCAAGTGTATGCTGATATTTGTGGGTAAAATGTATGAAATATATAAAACTCTTACTGTGGGCCGAAGTCAAGTGTGGGCGGCTGAAACTGGAGCTGTCTCCCACTCTCCTGCACATAAAACGAGGAACTGAGAAGGAGAAAAGAAAGAAAGAAATGTGAATGCCATGCAGATTCATGCTTTTTACATGAATAGGTAAAATAACAGTATCAGAATAGTTGTATTTAATGCCACGTAAGCATCTGTAGCCATCTTCAAGGCCAAAACTGAATTACAAAAATACAATAGTTAGGCCTGCATATATAAATAAAAAAAACTTTTTTTTTGAAAATTTGTGACATTTTAAACAAAATCAAAACAATATGACTATGCAGCCGAATGTAGTACTATGTAACCAACCATTTTAAACCTCAGATCATGCAGATCTCATGCAAAACCCTTTACTCAAATCAGTGTTAACTCATTCTGTTGTTGTTTTTTGTACTTTTTCACACTATGTCATCGTTTCACATGCATGAATGTTAAAAAACCACAAACAGAGCATCGTTTGTTGGCAGTCTCAGGGAGTGATCTCATTCCTCCAGAGAAACGCTTATACTTTATTTACAAGAGAATATTATGATTTAGTATGAACATTAGAGAAAAATGGAGAAAAACTAAATGAACATCCATCAGTTATTGGGTTGACACAAAACAGCACAAGCTCCAAAGTTAGCTATAATAAAACACCAGAGAAGTATAATGAAAAACACAACACAAGTGTGGCAAAAGGGTGACAGGAAGCTAAAAACAACAGGAAGCTAAAGTGGGCAGCAGGGCAAAGCAGACCAAATGATCAACACCTTTGTTTATACTCTCCTAATACTTAATAAATTGTACCATTTCTCTGAAAACCACTAATAATGCAGGTGAACAGGGCAAACAAAAAGAGCTATGGAATTGTTCCAAGAAGTTTTGCTGTTGAGTTGAGATGAATGAGCTGAACGAGTCTTGGTACTGAGTGATGATAAACATGTCCTTTTGTTTAGTAAAATGAAGAACTGAGTAAAAATGTATGATTAATTGTGATATCTATACTTAAAATCCCAAATCCTTTCTACTCCATGCTTAATTTCAAGGGTTGTGTAAAAAAAACAATACACAGGCCTACAAGTACTTTTTCAAAGATTTTAACAGCAGATGTCACTGTCTCAAACGTTCAAATATCATTATCATGATATCCAAATTTAGATGGTTTCTCCATTGCAGAATCTTTAGCACCATGACAAAAGAAATCACATTCATATTTAAGTTATGAAAATAGGTGGTTCCTTTAATTAATCCTTCAAAAGGTCAAATTACACAAATCTAATCAAAACTATTTAAAAATCAAAATAATCAAAAGCTTTCGAATTGGTATTGAAGTTAAATGCTCATTGTATTTGTGTGTGTACAGGGTTGAAAAAAAGACATTATCTACATGGATTACCTTTCCTGAAAATACAATTAGCCAACTTAACGCCAAAAGCAATAGCTCACCTTGAGGAACTGCACAAATATCCATCATAACCAGCTTTAAATAGTTATAGATTTACTCATTTGTTTATTAATAAAATGACTTTTTTTATCTAATTATTGTTTTTAATGTTCCAAAATTGGAGCTCTAGCGTGTTCTGGTAAGTGGAACAGACCATCTGTTGAGTCGTGGGGGAATCCTTCCACTCGACACTGTCAGTGGCTTGTCCAGGCTTTCAACAGCTGGGAACTCTGACATGAAGACACACATATCAGTGGCCTTCATAACCGATTACCAAAAGAAAGAGGAGAACTAGAGATATGAATTACTTCTGTACCAATTCCAGGAAAGAACTTATGAAACAAAACAACAATACTTTTATGTAGCATCACAACCTCAGAGAACTTGTTTATAACTCTGAACAGCTTTCAAAGTTCTCCATAAAAGGCAAATGAACAGAGTAAATCAAACCTGGAAGAGCATCAAATGTAAACTGACTTCAAAAAAAAAAGAAGAAAAAAAAAGAGAAAAGTCACAGGTTCCTGGGCCTCATATACTCTGTCTGGACATTATCATACTAGTAAAACATGTTCACATTATTTACCTTCATGACAGTCATCTTAATCTATATACTGGGCTACACAGAATTCAAGTCGCTCAGACAAACATCACTGAGTGAGTGTATAAAAAGACACTGGGTATATCTGATACCCTACCCAAAATTTCATCAGCCTGCTGCGTTATCAAATGGCAGCTGACGGGTGTTGAAAGCAGCAAAAGAACCCCTCAAAACATTGCATGATCCCGTCAAGAAAGTGTGTTTGACTTTCTCGAAGGCATAATGTTGTACCCTGAACATATTGCCTGGAGGTAAAAAAGAAACACTGAGCACTGTCTCACAGTATAAGAGTTTCAAGTGAGCTTATATCTTCAGTTTTTTTTTTTTTTTTTGTATGAAATTCTTTTATGGTCAGGAACTAAAAAAAACGGTTATTATTCAGAACTGGTTTTATTACTTTAACAATAACCAATTACAACATTTTTCGGAAGCTGTTCTCGTACAATAAGACTTAAAAACAGAGTGCAACCAATGTAGTCTGAATCCTGAACAAATGACTTATATGAACTGGTTCTTTATAGTGAATTGATCATATACAACTAACAACTTTAATCTGTGTAGCTATTGACTAGTTTTTCATATGACAGCATGTGGTTTAAGAGGTCATGAACCGCATTTTTTAATTTTACAATGTACTTTGAGGTGAACAACTTAATGTTGTTCAGGTTTTAACATAACCAAAACCATCCTTAGAAGTTATAGGCTATTTTCCTGATTTTGACCTTTTGTAACATCCATTTTGACAGGAGAGCCGTATTTAATACTTGGAAGTAAACACCCACTGCTATGATTGGGTAACAGTTTTGCTTAAAGTAATTTTCAACTACCCTGCCATTACACGTGCAGAATTGTTTTTGAAAACTTCCTGTGTTCAAAAATATCTCGTTACATAGTTGAAACAACTGAAACATTTATGCATATTAAATACTTTTATATACAATGCATATTGGATACTTTATGCTCCATTCTAACCTCTTCTTTAGACAACATCTGCCCTCTCTCCTCCAGTTATCTGAGGTTCTTCGTGAACACCGGACTGAACTCAGGGCAGCGGAGAGGAAATGGCGCAAATCAAAAGACAGATCTAACCTTAGTAGGTATCAATCTCTGCTCTCTGCCTTTTCTACTGATGTTCGAACCGTAAAATCAACAAGATAAACAGCGCCTCTAACACACGTTCACTGTTCAAGACATTCAGCACTCTCCTCTGTCCACCTCCATCACCACCCACCTCCTCATTAACGGCTGCTGATTTTGCTAACTTCTTCACTAACAAAACAACAACTATCAGCAGTCAATTCTCAGTTTCACACACACAGGAACCCAGACTATCCTCTCCCACAGCCAACAACCTTCTCTCCTCCTTCACTCCACTAACCAAGGAAGAAGTATCTAAACTTCTCCTCTCCAGTCATCCTACCACCTGCCCTTTAGACCTCAGCCCCTCACACCCTCTACAAGCAATCTCTCCTACACTTCTTTCAGCTCTCACAAACATCAACTCATCCCTCCACACTGGCATTTTCCCTACAGTATTTAAGCAGGCTCGGGTACCTCCACTGCTTCAAAAAACATCACTTTTAGTGACTTACAGACCCGTCTATCTCCTACCATTCATTGCGAAAACACTTGAACGCGTTGCTTTCAACCAAGTATCATCTTTCCTATCTCTAAACAACCAGCTGGATTTCAACCAATCAGGCTTCAAGAAAAGGCACTTAACGAAGACTTGCAATCGGTCACCGAAGCCCAGATCGCAAAAGGTGCATCCAAATCATCAGTTCTCATCCTCCTGGATTTGTCTGCTCTGCCTTCGAGACTGTGAATCATCAGATCCTTCTGTCCATCCTCTCATCATTGGGCATCACAGATACTCCTCTCCACTGGATTTAATCTAATCGCACAGGTAGGTCCTTCGGAGTCACATGGAGAGGTGAGGTATCCAAAGCACATCAACTGACCACAGGGGTTCCCCAGGGTTCAGTTCTTGGACCGCTCCTCTTCTCCATTTACACCAAATCACTGGGACCCATCATATAGGCACATGGTTTCTCTTACCATTGCTATGCTGATGACACCCAACTCTCATTTCAACCAGATGATCCCACCGTAGCTGTACAGATCTCAAGCTGTCTGGCTGACATCTCGGCATGGATGAAGGAACATCACCTGCAGCTCAACCTGGCTAAGACTGAGCTTCTCGTCCTCCCTGCCAATCAGTCTCTACAGCACGATTTCACTATCCAGATTTATTCTTCCTCAATCACCCCATCAAGGTCAGTCAGAAATCTTGGAGTAATCTTTGATGAGCAGCTGACCTTTACAGACCACATTAAAAAAACAGCTCGATCATGCAGGTTTGCAATGCACAACATCAGGAAGATCCGGTCTTTCCTAACTGAGCATGCAACACAACTTCTCGTCCAGGCCCTGGTCATTTATAGCTTGATTACCGCAATGCTCTTCTGGCTGGACTTCCATCATGTGCAACTAAACATCTACAAATGATGGTCTTCAACGAGCCCAAAAGGGGCCACGTCACTCCTCTGTTTATCTCTCTGCACTGGCTACCACTCGCTGCTTGCTTTAGTTCAAGGTGTTGACACTTGCTTACAGATTGACCATAGGATCAGCTCCCACCTACTTCCACTCACTACTACAAGTCTACATCCCAACCAGAAGCCTAAGATCAGTCAATGAGCAACAGCTCGTGGTACCGTCCCAGAGAGCCTCAAAATCACTCTCAGAACATTCTCATTCACGGTACCATGCTGGTGGAATGATCTGCCCATCATCATCCGGAATGCAGAATCCCTGACAGGATTCAAAAGACAACTGAAAAGTCATCTTTTCTGTGAGCACTTCACATTAAAAAAGAAAAAAAAATTCTTTCCTTTTCCTTTAAATCCTCGCTTATCTGGCTTATGCTGCTCCAAGCAATGTCTGAAGTTTGTATTTTGAGCACTTCTTGCGTTGTGTTTGCCTCTTCACGATGACTCGCTTGGTTTTAGTCCTCAGTTGTAAGTCGCTTTGGATAAAAGCATCTTCTTAATGACTAAATGTAAATATGCTGTATGATGTATCCACCTTTTTCAGCGCCCGTTCTATTTCCCATGATTCATAGCGGGTTCAACTGACTTTTCTACTTCCTGTTGAAGTATTCGTTTACATAGAATGCTAGCACTCTAGTCCAGACCACTCATTTAGAATGATACATTATATAGCTCAGTGGTCCAGACATTAGAAAAATATCAGTCTACACACATGCGTTTTATATTCACGGACATGACTGTTCTGAAAGCGACTTTAAAACTTTTACAGAGATCAAAGAAAAAAACACAAAGAAACCTTTCTTTCAAGTGAATTTCGTTTTTCACTAATTGTATCTTAATTTCAATCAATGCTTCATCAACCAATTGACTGGTTTTAATAAATAAGAAGTATATAGGAAACAATAGATGATCATGACGGATGTAACAGCACGCAAACTTGACTTTGGTCTCATGAATGAAACTCGGCGTATGCCTAACCTCACCTCACAGGCCTGAGAAATATATAGACTATGCATCTTTGAAAGCAGAGGTAGACAGGAGTCAAAAGGCTTACCAGCCTAACCTTAAAGTACTGTTATTCTGCAGCAGTCGGGGTGATAGAAACTGTCGGATGTTTGCTGGATTAGGGAGAGATTGTGCAGTCTTGCATCAGCTATACTTTGGAAGTTATGAAGCAAAGAAAAACGTTAATTTTGTTTTTATCTGTGATCTAATAAAAATAACGTGATCAGATCACATTTGATGAATGTTTTTTTCTCGATTTAGTTTAGCGATGTGGGGATGAAACAATCTAAAACACATGGCAAAAAAAGCATTGACCAGACTAGAACCGGAAGTTCACAACCGGCGTCGTCGTCATGGCAGCGCGCATTGTTTAGAGCAGAAAAAGGTGGATAAGTCTAGATTGTGCCAAATAAAGTTTAAGTTATCAAGTTATAGTTGACAAATGATAACTTACGGTGTTTCATGTAAACAGAATTATGAATTATCGCACTTTAGTACTTTTCATCGTTCATCCTTTACGATAAAGTTTTAAATGCATACATTTACAGTGACGTGTTTTAAATCAATTTAAATGTGTTTTAATGTCTTATTGATGACAAAACAGATCATCTCGCTCACTTAAGCTTTTTTTGTGATTACAGTGAATGGCTTAGATCGAAACGATAGTAAAAGCACCGTAATCCGGGAATCCTCCGAATGAACCCCATAAATGAAGAAGCAAAGGAAAGAACAGCAAATAACAACTATTCACAGTTTGACTTGTGGCACTACATTATAAATACTCAGTGAATATCAAACAATCTGTATCAGACAAAGAAATTGTGACAGATGGTAAAAACAGTTACTCAGACTTTTGTGTTGCGACATTACTGTCAGATCCAATATAGGTGGCATTGCATCATCTTTTATTTTCAGCCTTTCTGAAAGCCTGCACCGAACTGTGTCGTTTAAAAACAAATCCACAGTAAAATTAACCCTCAATCAGGTCATGGGGTCTATACGACCCCAATCGATTTTAGTTAAATAAAAAAAAGGTTCCCTTCATCTCAGCGGAATAAGATTTTGTGACTTTTCATTTTCATACATTATCTATCTATACACACACACAAAAAAACTGGGCTTGATTCAGTTCTGAAGGTATGTAAAAAAAAAAAAAAAAATGTTTACACTTCTGGTCTTCGGGGTCAATATGACCCCACATTGAAATGAAAGGGAAATGTGAAAAAACTAAATATATTTTCTTCATGTGTCAAAAAAAAAAAAAAAAATCCAACATAAATCTGAAAATTTTTACACAGAAATGAAGGCCTAGTACTGGAGCTTAAATGCAACGCATCATAAAAAAATATATATATTTCATATGCAAGCTAATGGTGTAGTTGAGGAATTGTGTGGTATATGGATACAAAAGTACTTTATATCTCCAAAAATACAGCATTAATGAATAGATGAGAAATAAACAACAAAAAAATTATATATTATTTTTATGATAAAAAAATATATATTTTTTTACAATTACTCAATCAATTGTTGGGGTCATATAGACCCCGAAGCCCAGAAGTGGTGTAAACAGGAAACGAAGACCATTTGAAGGTGAACAAAACGTATCTTGTGTTTGCGCACCGAAAGAAAGTTAAAAATATTTGTGCGAGACACGAGTAGATTGAATACATAGTCAACACAAAAATGCTAATAGACGCAAATTTGGTTAAAAAATTTCAACTTGAATGGGAAATTTGCATGACGCGTTGTCATGCATGCCAATCAACAGAGAGCTCATTGACACGTTCTGGGGAAGATGGTGAAATTCACAGAGTTGTATGTGCCTCTGGATGTTGCTGTGAACCCAGACACAATGCCGTCTGGCTTTCCGGTGTATTTAGGACTTCCACAACAGGTAAAGAGCAGCAAAAGAAGTTCTCCCCAACATGGTTTATGATGTGCGTGAAGACACTCTTCGTCGTGCGATATTTTTATTTGCATGAGTGGTGCGAAAAATAAGTAATGCAGCAAGTAATCTAGAGCGAGTAAATCGATGAGAATATTCGCTTTGCTTTAGGTGTGTACACACCATTACTGACACTATCTGACTGAAACTTGATTAAAAATAAAAGTTCATCCACACTTTCTTAATGTTAGGATCACAAGAAAGGCAATGCAAAGACTTTTTCCCCAACAAATTGGTACTTAAAAGTAATCCTCAGAGGCATCTCTAACGTTTTGTTGCTGGAGTACTCCTGTACGTCTCTCTCATATTTACTACTACATGACGTGTGAATCGGTGGCCGGGACTAAAGAGGCAATGATGTAGAAGTAGGTGTTGATCTTCTGCAGAGGAGGCACTATTACGTAACAATGTGACAATCCAAAATGAGTCATTTTGGGAGCTTGGTTTCAATCAAAACTGTTTTTGGACTAATGAAGAAGACCATTCGGTAACACTTTTGAACACATTTGAAGGGGAGTGCTGACATCAGTGCTAAGACTGACATGACACTGTCATAAACATGACATAACACCTGTCATGAACATGAAGGAGAATGTTTATGACTGTTGTCATTAAGTGTCATTCGGTAAATTATGACACTTTTAATGCAAAGTTGACATTGTTTAAAATGTCTTTGTTATGACAACTTAACATTAACAAAGACAAACTTGACATAAACTGAAAAATCATAACCTGTCACAAATATGTCATAACAGGTAATTATCAAACTTAAAGAAGTTATTTAGCTTTGTGTTAAAATTACCCTGTCATTTGTTATGGTTGGTTTTAACTTTGGCAGTCATGACACCATTATAACTGTGACATAAATATTTTACTTGTCCTCAAGTAAAGTGGAACAAATTGTACTAGTTATAAAGATGTCATTAAGGGTTATTACACTGTCAAATGCTTTAACCAGAGTGTCATTAATATTTCCCCTTACCTCAAGTAAAGTGGAACACGTGGGCTACTTATGATGTATTGATTTATGTCAAGTTGTCATAACAAAGACATTTTAAACAATGTCAACTTTGCATTAAAAGTGTCATAATTTATCGAATGACACTTAATGACAACAGTCATAAACATTCATAAAGAATCCTTCATGTTCATGACAGATGTTACAGTATGTCATGTTTATGACAGTGTCATGTCAGTTTTATGCACACCCCTTCAAATAAAGTGTTACCGACCATTCTAATATGCTACTCTGAGATCCCTCTATATATGGTTTTGTCAAATTTTATTTAAATTTCCTGTCATATTTATTTATTTAATTATTTATTTTTGGTCTTATGGGTATGGGCGGATTTTGGGCTTTGTTATAAATAGTTATACACACAAAATGTTTAATAAATAAAGAATGAATCATTCTAATATGCTAATTTACTGCTCAAGAAACATTTTGTTGAAAAAGTTGTTGTTAACTGCTGAATAATACAGCCTTGCTAAATAATATATTAAAATATAAAACATTTTTAATCTTACTAAAATTAAATCAAGTTTACAACTATTGATTGACATTTCAACACACACACACACACACACACACACACACACAACTTTGCTGGCAGTAGCATCATTTCCCATCACAAAAGAAAAAAAAAGTTGATGTTTCAAACAGAGTGTACAGCTCATTTCCTGTGTGAGCTGAAACAGGAAGTTGTAGGAAATTTGAATAATGCAGGGTTAGGCGTGTACAAATGACACTAAGTAGCTCATAATAATTTATGTTTTAAGCTGTTTGTATTGTAGATCAGTTCACATAATGTGGTCTGCTTGCTAATTAGATGTATTGAAATGGGAGGGGCCAAACATGCTCTCCACATCCATAAACAACCTTTTTTTTTTTAAATATATATCAAATGAGTTTAATTTTTTAATACTTAAGAATCAATGACATTGTTATTTATTATTTATCTTAATGAAATGCACATTTGAAAAGTTTCCATGTATGATAAAAAAAAAATCCAGTTTGAGATCCAATCAATGTACAACTGACTTTGTTTTATCTATCTATATTATTTATTTTAGATATACAGATTAGTTTAATTCTAAATAATAATAATAATAATAATACAAAGTATTTGTAGTTATTACCTACAGGGGTTGGACAATGAAACTGAAACACCTGGTTTTACAACACAATAATTTGTTAGTATGGTGAGGGCCTCATTTTGCATCCAAATACAGCATCAATTCATCTTGGGAATGACAGATAGAAGTCCTTCACAGTGACCAGAGGGATTATGAGCCGTTCCTCTTCCAAAACAGTGTCCAGGTCACTATATGACGTTGGTGGACTCGCTCCTCCAAAACACCTCAATAATATTTAGATCTGGTGACTGTACATGTTCAACGTCACTTTCATCTTCATCAAACCCTTCTGTCACAAGTCTTGCTGTGTGTGTTGGTGCATGATCATGCGGTTTGAGCATCAGGTGCTCATGATCCTCCAGAAGGGTTTGGTAGTCCTCGGCAGTGTCGTGTCCATCAAATACGATCAGGATTGTCATGATATTGGAGCTCAAACCATCACTGATCCACCCGTGCTTCACTCTGAAGATTGGCCGCCAGGCATATAGATGTGAAACCTCCAACATTGGCCAGTGTTTCAGTTTCATTGTCCAACCCCTGTATATTTGTTTATTTTATATTTATATTAAGGTTAATGTATGTCCCATCTCTTAAAAATATCTTCAAAATAAATAGCGTCGTCGATTTAGCTGTTTTAAGACTTAAGCAAAACCTAAGCAATAGGATAATTCCATACCTTTGTCTTCTTCATCATTACATTTATTTGGATTTTATTGTCCTAACACTTTTGATGGACTCTGACCTGGTGGTCTATCATATTCAACACCCATGACTCAACACTTTCAAGGAAAGCAATAGATTTAAACCGAAATTCAGTGGGGATCATACAAACACACTGTTCTTTCAATGACAAAATCCACAGACGAATATAAACAAAAATAATATGATCAGCTCTGTTTTCAATAAATATAATAGATTTAGATTTGGCACAGCTTAGTGACAGGTGACCACGGTTACTGGTTGCTACACAACAGAGGGTCCCGTGACAGAAGCAATAAGCACATAAGCAATAAATGTGTTGCTTCTAGTTGGTGTCAATGTGACATCATGGTTGCCAAAACAAACACAGAAACACAATTATCCCTCTACAATGCAATAGAGGAAAATATAGTTATTAGTTAAGGATGGCTAATTTGTTTAGCCTTTTGTTATTGTTCTTTTTTTTTCTTCATATACACAAAAACACAAGCACACTGCCCTAAATATTAGTGTGCATAATCCAGAGAAGAAACATTGCGGAATGTTTTGGGCTTAATGGAATGTAGTTGATGCCAGGAGCTGAAGCTATTTGTGGTGTTGGCAGAGGGCAGAGGAAGAGATGAGAGGGCGTATCACAGCAGGAGGTGTGAAAATTAGCACTAGCAACCACAGAGAGAGAGAGAGAGAGCGAGCGAGAGAGAGAGAGAGAGAGAGAGAGAGAGAGAGAGAGAGAGAGAGAGAGAGAGAGAGAGAGAGAGAGAGAGAGAGAGAGAGAGAGAGCTGCAGAACATACTCAGCGCTACGGCTATCTAAAACATGGGACTTCAGGATGCCCTAATGCCACATTTACGAATGAGCTCTGGGGTCCACTCAATCAGATAATGGATTATCTTAAAAAAAAAAATATGCAGGACGGGGACTGGTGCTAATTGTCAGTTGTTGACAGGACATGTGGGTGTTGAACTCAAAAGTGGAGGCAGATTGTAGGGGCATTGATAGTTTTTATTATGTATTGTTTTAGCCAATCTCCCTTTCTGACTTGCACAAAAACTGCATTGCAATCATTTACCAAACTGTCATTTGTGTGGAAACATTTCAAAGTCTGTAAAAATGGCGTTAACACAGACCAGAGACTGAAGACGGATGCTAGATGCTTAATGCTAGAAATTTTGGAAGAAAAATATAAATTGAATTGGGGGTGGGTATTTATATGAATGTATCTTTGGAGGGAACCGACTGTCTACAGAAATGCTTAAAGGACAACTCCGGCACAAAATGAACCTTTGGTCTAATTGCACATTGTTACCTATTCAACCGTTATCTGAGATTTTTTTTCATGATTGCCGAATCTAAATAGTTTTATCTATTAAAACAGTTTAACCTATAATGCTAGTATAACGCTAGTCTATAGGGCATAGAGTAATGACAAATAAAAATCGCTTTTTATTACCACTAACAAGGCTCAAAATAGCCCCACAGTAACACGGTAGCACAATAAGGATCCCTACATGCAAAACGAAGCATTGAGAACTTTGTCAGTGTCCATACCGTTTAATAAGAAGATATTTTATACACACAATCAACTTCGCGAATACAGGAAGAAGCCATCTTTGAAAAATAGTCTCTACCAGTCGATCTACGAACGCCGATCCAAGTGCGCTGAACTGTGCAGAATCTTATATGGTCCATTGTTTCCGGAAGAAACACAAACACGAACCATTTTCTTCTCTTTAGTACATGTTGCCTACTGTTCGCGCTCACATTATCACTTTATTCACATCTCACCAGCGCACATGGATCGGCGTTCGTAGATCGACTGGTAGAGACTATTTTTCAAAGATGGCTTCTTCCTGTATTCGTGAAGTTGACTGTGTGTATAAAATATCTTCTTATTAAACGGTATGGACACTGACAAAGTTCTCAATGCTTCGGTTTGAATGTAGGGATCCTTATTGTGCTACCGTGTTACTGTGGGGTTATTTTGAGCCTTGTTAGTGGTAATAAAAAGCGATTTTTATTTGTCATTACTCTATGCCCTATAGACTAGCGTTATACTAGCATTATAGGCTAAACTGTTTTTATAGATAAAACTATTTACATTCGACAATCATGAAAAAAAAATCTCAGATAACGGTTGACTAGGTAACAATGTGTAATTAGACCACAGGTTCATTTTGCGCCGGAGTTGTCCTTTAATGACAGTTAAAGTAGTGTTCATAAGCACAACGCTGATTTGTGTATAACAGTAACCAAGGAAACGCTGTATCGCTAGGGTTCCATAAGCGCCACCTACTGTCAGAAAGTAAATTTGCATTCTCATTGTCCATCTGCTGTTGAAGTTTTGTGCAGGTGTGTTTTATGAAGCATAATTTCACAAAACTGAAGTCAGACCATTCTACTTCTGGTTTAAATCTTGAAATTTAGATCCTCGAATTTCAATTGGCTACAGATCGTGATCGTCAAAAATCATCATCCCTAGTTTAAATGAACTTATACCATGGTCTGGGTGAATACTCGATTCTGATTGGCTGCAGGGTGTCCGTTAAAAAGTGATAGAGGACACCTAGTAAAGTAGTTCTGGTGAAACTGCCTGTTTACCATTCGAAATGAATAAATAAATGCGCTGCCTACAACGGCTGTGAGTAACCATAGCAACAGGCAGTCACATGCTCTATCATCTAACGTTAGATATTATAGCCTAATACAACAATGAGCGACTTCGTGCTATTTCTTTTAACATTTATGGAGAATATGGCAACTTTGACGACTGGTATGCTGCTGAAGAAAGAAAAAATGTAAATAAAACGGAGAAAATTACACCGCTGCTGCTCTGCTCCATTGAACTCTATTGGTAACGACGTAACTTGCGACCATAGTTGGATAACGATGCTTTCGGGAAACGCACCCCTGAATGAGACCCTGCGGGAGAGAGCTAATTGCAGAGCTAATTGTTTTTTTATTGTTGTTTGATTAATTGTTTTATGAGTAATAAAAAAAAAAACTATGCCTACCTTTGTGTTTCATGAAAAAAAAAATGCATTTGTGAACCTGAAGGGATACGAGCTAAGCGGACTATATATATCTCCGGTTGCTAAATAAACAGATCAGGCAGGCAAGGCAAGTTATTATTTGTAAAAACTAGATTTAGCCTAATTAAAATATAAACTAATGTTTTATTTGGCAAGTGACCATGGTATAAGCGGGTTAATGCCCTCCGAGGTGTCCATTGTCAGGTTTTAATGGACTTCGGCGGAGGCATCCGCTGCGCGTCGGCCGGTTTACGCCTCGCCGTCGTCCATTAAAACCTGACAATGGACACCTCGTCGGGCATTAACCCTTACTTAATGATCGAAGAAGTCTGGCATATGTCACCAGAGACAAAGTAGAGACAAATGGAGTGGAAGAGTTATATATTACAAGGTCTGTTCTTTAAAAAAAAAAATGTATGCATGGATTAAAAGTTTTACGATAACATCTTTAACATGCGTTTAAAAAAAAAAAGATTTATAAAGTAGATTTGTACTAGATTTGCCAAGTTGTAAATTTGACTTGTAGTTTTAGGTGTTACTTTATTATGGCAACAAAATTGTAAAATTGGATACAACTTTACCAAAAAAAAAAAAAAAGTAATTTCATATTACAAAGTTAAAATCATATTAACATGCTTCACATACTGCAAGTTTTGTGAATTTAAACAGTCAGCATGTAACCATTTTTTGATTGGTCCCATTAAACTTCCACTAATCCTCAACAAACCCGTCTGCATATGATCGTTCCAATCCAATCTGACCTATAATGCTGCCTGAATCATAATCATACACTGTTTGTTCATTGGCCAGAGGAGAACTGGCCCAGACTGAGCTTGGGTTCTCCCGAGGTTTTTTTCTCCATTCAGCCACCTGATGGAGTTTTGGTTCCTTCCCACTGTTGCCTTTTTCCACTTTTGTTGCCATTGGCTTGGCTTGCTTAGTTGTGGACATTAAATTTAACATTTAATTGAATAATTGATCTGCCTGCATCGACACCATTATATGAGAACTGAACTGCAGCTGGACGATGACATCACGGATTTCTCCAGAGCTATAAAAACAAAATTAACTAAATTAACTTTTTTACCACAAAAATGAAACATCACTGAACATACTTAAGCTGGACTGTGACACTATTTTCTTCTGGAGACAAACTTTGTTGCATTATTTTCCTTTTATCTCTGTAAAGCTGCTTCGAAACAATCTGTATTGTAAAAAGCGCTAAAACGTACAGTGTGTATAAATGTGACTTGACTTGCACACCAAGTGCTTTACTGTAACCCAAATGTTTGCCTTTTTCAGTTAAAATATTGTTTGGGTATTATCAACCAGAAAAAAAAAAAAACACAAAAAAAAAAACACACAAAACACATACAAGGCAAAGTTGGGCAGATTTTATCATTTAAAATATTGTATGGACATGTCAGATCAAGTGCAACATCACACTCCCAAAACTAAGGGTGTGTATGAGAAACTGACAAGCTAAGGTTAGGCACAAGTGTGGCAGTCTTTTGACATTTTTTTTTTAAATGTATTGCATACAACAGTTTTTATCATTTATGGATTAATTGATTTAATTATTAGTGCCTTATAAAAACCTTTTCTGTTTTTCACTACATTTAAAAATGAACATCGTGGCATCACTTCCCCTAACCAAGAATGTTTTATGCAATGCAGAACAAATATTCTCACATAAGACACCATTTACTTGTGTGATAAACATGGTGTAACATCCTGAAAGCACTGCTGGAAGTGCTCAAATGTTGAAAAGATTTGAAATAGTGGACAAAACGCAATCAAAAATCATCTACAATTAGGCAAGAGTGTCTTTCAGTTACAAGATATGAAAACAACAAACCATCTTATGTCCATTACTTAAAGTCATACCTCTCATACAATATTGTGAATATTGATGTGGATATGTTCATCAAAAACAGAATTCAAACGTTCTGTAAATCTTTAATCAAAAAAACAATTAAATGTTTAGACATGTAAAACATAGCTTCCTGAAATTCTCTGAAAAAACTGCCCACATTTTTTTTTGTATTAATCTGTTATGAGCTCCACTACTGGTGGTAGTGTGATGCATGTCAGATTTTTGAAACATAATTAGAGAAATAGACTTTTCCAAAAATATGTTTTACACATTAAATAACAGACTGTCTCATTCATCTCATGAGAAAGAACAGACTTGAGAAAGAAATTTACAGGATTAATTGACAGGTTCTGGGAATAAAAGTAGTAAAATAAAGCTGTCAACGTTTGAAAATCCTTTATAATTAAACATATTAAATTGTTATATTGTTTATACTATTCTCTATTTCAATAGTAATCAGCAACACCTCAAATACTAATGTCTAATACTAAGCCAAGTGCTTGCCAACTTTGCTTTCAAAAGAGACTTCATTATATAGAATACTGTGTTTTATAAGCAGTTAAAACAATTAAAACATTCTAAAGCTACAGAAATCCATTTATCATATGTAGAAGTCCTCAGACAACCCATAACAAGGTCTCTTTCTCTTTGCTCTGCAAGCTGTAGATAGTCAATAATCTCCAATACACATTCAGTTGCCACCACCCAGCCAATAGTTGCACAAACGCAAGGCCAAAGTTCAAAGAGCAAACTCTGAACACCAGTAGTATACTCTTCCAATTATTCATGAATATGATCTATTGCAGGAATTTATTACAATGCAATCAATCCATGCACTGCTATAGAGAGGTGCAGGTATGACATCATTTTGTAGGCCAAAACACAGAAACGAGTTGGTATTTTACTTCTGGTTCCATCATCCCATGTCAATACATTTTTTGAATGGAATTTTGGTTAAATGTCCAAAATAAAGTCTGTGGTGAAAACAAGGTCACTTCTACGTTTTTATTCTACGACATATAGTACATTAGTATTATCCCACTCATGATTTTTTTCAAGATGTTACATGTCTTGAAAAAGGTGGTTGTGGTGGTGGAAAGGTGGCAGTCGGGGAGATGAAAAGCCATCACGCCGAACAGGAAGCTCAGTCCGCTTTAATAGCCTCATAATTCTATAACTCTGCTCTTATAAACTATTTTAACTTACAGTTTATTTTTTTTATAAAAACTGAAAGAGTTGTTGGAGGCTTAGTGATGGTGACGTTGAAGTCGTGCAACCTTGGTGCAGTTCCAGTGCCGATCCTAGACTTGACTTCTGGGGGCCCTAAAGCCTTGTTCACACTACATGATTTTAAAACGTCGGGCTGAACTGTGCGGTTCACACTACATGACTTGCTCTCAGTTAAATCAGGAGTGTTCAAGTTGTTTAGCTGTTCACACCACACAACACAATTGATCCACAACAGAAGGTAATGCACTACACAATTTGACAACGCACTACACAGAGATAAAACCACGATCGGATGATAAGAGCAAATCATTTGTGACTCTAATGAGAGCTGTTTCAGTACTATGGTACGGTCTAAATACTGAAAATACTCAAATAAATAACGAGTTGACAACAATTCTGTCACCCAATGATTCTATCTTGTCTACAAACCACGTTTTGTCACAAAAATTCACGCAATAAAACGAACCAGAAAAGACACGAAACAACACGCGCGCCAATACCCAGCGAAGAAGAGAGGAACACAACACGCCAATATGGACGTCAGACAGAAACTAGTGCCTCAAACTGTTTGCGCGATGATTTGCTCTGAGAAAAAAAATACAAAGAAGAAAAAATAAGATTTACCTAGTGACCTGATGATTGGCTGTAGCTCATGACATCATTGAGGTTGAGTTGCGTGACGGCTCTGGATATGTAGCATTCTAGATATTTTCCTGGGCTCGGCGAGGCGTCTGCGAGGCGTCTTTGCTGCGTTGTTGGCTCTTTCATACTAAGAGATTGGAAGCGTTCATCGCCCGCTAATCCACCGCGATTTGCACGCGATAACACCCTGACCTGTTGGCGAGCTCAACGATTTGCAAATCGGGCTTAAAATCTTGTAGTGTGAACTTGGCTTAAGCAAAACTTAGTCCAGGGGCCCCTGTCAGTGCATTAAACAAACAAATTATCCCAACCCGTTAATCTGTTCTTTCAGGGCAGTTTCACTGTTAACCAAACAAACAACTAGGGTTGGATATCAAAACTCGGTGCCAATAGACCCCTTTTGCGCCGACGTCACAGTTACATCACGGCGCTAGCTGGGGGGTATTGCACAAAAGCAAGATAAGGGATTAAGCTGGGATTTTCCAGTTATCCTGGCTGAATCTGCCCTGACTCGGTTGCACGAATGAAGGCTAAATTAATCTACATTAAGTTACTATGGAGATTTACACTTTGCAGCTAGCCTGCTCCAGAGCAGGCTAACAACCAGGCTAAGATTAATCCTAGTGATTTACTGGCTAGTTCCTCCCTAAATCCTACTAGATATTATTGTTTAAGTTACTTTACGCTTGAGCATTAAAATACTATACTGCCATTCATCTAAGAATGCGTACTGCTATTTTAGTTATTATTAAAAACTGCTGTTCATTTCACTGTCAGAGGTTTGATGAATATATTATTTGAGATTCAAAATGCGTTTATTGGCATACACCTGCAGTGAGGAAAGCAGATTTTCCTGAGCAATTATAACTTTGCTGTCCACAATAAATGCCAACACAATGCAAAAGAACTATACTATACAATATGAGAAATAGAATATAGACTATGTATATCTATGCAAAAATAGAGTAGAAATGTATAGTTGAATGAGAAAAAATTAGAGGCTATTTTATTGCAGTTGATGAGATAATAAGAAATGGCTCATTAAGTCGTAAATGTGGTTTCATAACAACAAGGTCAATATGTAGTATATATAGACTAAAGATTTGTTTTTCCTATTCACAATGGCTTGCCCTTTGTTATGACTTTTTTTATTGCTAAAATCAGCACAGACGATTAAATGTCAGCAAACATGTCACCATGTTCTCTGCAGACAAGTCACTTACCAGCCTATAAAATATTTTTGTATTTAATCTTGACTTTCTGCCAAGACCTTTTTTGGCCAGACATTGTTCTTTAAGAGGAATAGATACAAATGATAAAATAGATTAGATGGATAAAAATAGAGCAAAATATCTGATTATAGATTACATTAAATCAATTAGAAACAAAACCTACATAGAAATAGATAAGAGTAAAAAGATTAAAGAGATAGACATAAAATAAACTAAATACATCAAATATACACATAGTGGGCAAGTGTTTGCAATTATTCTTCATGTTAAATGTATGTCCACTGGTCACATTTAAGGCAAAATATACAATTATTTTGTTAAATGACAAGTAACTCCTCGAATTGTAATTATGAGGGTTACAGTGGAGCACTGCACACTCAAATGCTGGGTTGTTTTAACCCAACTTTGGGTCAAATATGGACAAAACCAGCTGTTGGGTTAAATTTAATAATTGCATTTTTAAATCCAACATTTGGGTTTGTCCATATTTGACCCAAAATTGGGTTAAAACAACCCAGCATTTTTTAGAGTGTGGTTATTTATGGACTTAGCATTCAATCGGTCTGCTATTGTTTGCCAGGCATTCTCTCTTTGTTTTATTACAGCATCTGTATTGGCTTTTTTACATATTATATGTTTCACTTCTTCATACGTTTCCATAAAGCTGTTGCTCATTAGGTGACAAGTATGCCGCACGCGTTTTGTCCATTTTTGGATCGGTGATTCTGTGATCGATTTCGCGCTCTTTTTAAGAATGCCGTAAACGTGCATTTATCCAAACTATATACACCTGGCTTGACATATCCGCGCGTTCTCATCCTGGCTCAGCAAACGTGCAACGGATTAAGCCAGGATGCACTGATCAGACTAGGTCAAACTACGACTGTTCAGTTATCCTGGCTTTCTTAATTCTACTTTTGTGCAATACCCCTCTGGAGGCAAAACAAAGTGAAAACTGCAGGCGGCCAATGCAAAACAGCACAGATTCGGCTACATAATAAGGAGCTTTAAATGTCATCTTGTTGTGTTGTTTGGTGCAAGAATTGATGAAAAATGAATATGATGTATCCGGAACTTTTATTTCTAGAAAACATTCACATCATTAAAATCGCACTGTAATGTCACTCTTTACATTGTCGTGGTCTCTGCGCTGGCTCGGCAGAACTGCGGATCATACACACAAGTCTTGTACAGGACCATGTAGGCATCTAAAGATTTATATGCCCTCAGTTTCTCTTTACGATCGGTTTCTCTGTAAGGTAGGTGTAGAAGTCAGGCCACTCAACCGAGGTAACGTACGTTAATCCTGTCAGATCATCCATGCATTGAGTGAGCGTGTAGGCGGCTACGGGTCGGCCAATCTGGTTCCGTCGGTTAAAAATAACTTCTAAAAATAAAAAAACAATCGCGGTACTGGACACTGAGTGACCTTACTCATTAAGATAATATCGGATTTTCTCCAGTCATTGTTAAAAAACAAGCTAACAATCCTTGCTAACTAGCGTTAGTGAAACTTTCTGCCTCCACCTAAGCTCCACCCACAAAAAAACGTCACCATGTTTACCAACTGTAAAAGGGTCTATAGGGAACCGGTTCTGACGTAAACGGTAGTAAGAAGACCAAATAAGAACAAAAATTTCGGTGCCTGAGTCTCTGTGTCATAAGGAGCACACATGCAATGTCTCTCCCTCTCCCTCTCCGCCGTACGCACACTACGGTTTATTCTTGCTCACTCACACTAGATTCCGGGATATTTTAACTAATTTGCGGGCATCGGTGAGCTGTTATCAATATGTGGGAGACTCCTGGAACGTCTGCTGATAGTGAGGGGATTAATGAAGATGCCGAAGACAAAACGCTCTAGGCTTTGTCTACATTTCACAAGTAAAATTACACATCTGAAAAATAGTCTGAAGCCCATAAAGAATCACGATTCACTCCAATCCATTGGCTGATGGCACAGGCGCCACCTTGATGCTCACGTCATCATATTATATTTGCGCGCATCATCTGCTCTTCAGATTTCTCTGCCGAAAAGGGAAGCTTGTTGGCAGCGCAAGGAGTTTGCCAGCGAACGCAGCATCTCGTTCCCAATTCAGAGAACATGGGTTACTCTAGTAATCAGAGACGTTCTCTTTCATAGGTTTACTCCAAGCTGCGTAGCTAAGACGCAGTGCGAACGAAATACCAAACTCACCAAGTTAAGCGCTGCATACTGGTTTAAGCAGATAACCTGCCTAACCTGATAATGATTATAGAACTACCAATATGCGTGTAGTTTAACACATTACTGTAATTCCATACATTCCCCAACCTGAACGTGTTGTGCCTGAACGCGTTCATTTGAACGATAGATCATGAACTCGTTCATATTTTGTGCAAACGTGAACTGAACGTACTATATTACTGCCTGATGAACGTTACTGTGAACTCGTTCATTCTTGTTGTCTTTGAGTGCACGCTCTCGCAGTTTAACTTCGTTCAATAGACCAGTTTGCAAGATGTATACAACACTGGTCCAGAAGCACTTCCTGTTTCAGTTTTTTTAACACTACACAAAAGCTGGGATAAAATACAACCAACAGAACATATAAAACTGAATAAAAAATGTAAACAAACATCTTTAAGATGTTTTCTTTACGTGTTAAATAAAGAAAACAGTTACAAACTGAAACGAACGTGTTTCTGAACCAGTGTTATTTACATCTTGCAAAATGGTCTATAGGGTGCAAAATAGGCGGAAACCTAGCTAAAACACACATAAACAGGCCGTAATATGTCACGAAAAAAACACCCAATCTGATGAAAGATGAAAAAGGTGATCCAAGCCCATACAAATAACAGACAGTATAAACAAATATATAATACAATTATTACTATTTTAGACGATATTATCATATACTAGTTTGCCATAATGAAATTATCATAACTTGTTTTTATTATTGGCTTTAGTATTATTACATAAGTAGTAGTATCACTATGCCATTATTTATGTACTGTTACAGTACCATTGACAGATTTCATTTCAATTTGGCAATTTCTGCTTATTCAAAAACTTGATTTAGACCTATCAGAGAAGGTATCATCTCTTCTTCCTTGTTTTAGAGTCCAGAGAGTCACATTTAAATATTTAAAATGGAACAAAAACTATTAAAACTAAAATTTTCATTAAAAATGATGGAGAATTGAGTTTGACACCAACTATGAACTATAGTGCAACTATTGGCTTTAAACATTTTTTAAAGATTACATTATTTTTTTTTTTTTAAAACATTTAGCAGTGTTAACATCAATGTTACAGCAAGGGTATGAAACTGCACGTTGCTGTTGATACAGGAACTGAGTCTTGTTGATGCTGTTGTGTTAAAAGCAGCCATTGTGCTTGGTGATAGTCCCTGATTAGGACTTAACCACAGAGCATGCTGCTACCCTGAGTCAACAATGAAAAGACAATGTGAACTATGAAACATCTGCTACAGGCAGATAGCAGAATGAGATCTACAGAGTTGGGGACGAGTAGCATGAGAGGAAGTGGCAAAGATAAAATGAAGAGGGGAAAATAAAGAGAACGTAAAAAAAAAAAAGCTCCAGTTAGTAAAAGAGAGTGTGAACAAACAATTTGCATGCACAAACACAGATGCTTTAAGTATTCTTTAAATATGTTCAAATACACAAATAATCCACAGTTTATGATAGTTATAAATCTTATCAAAATAAATACCAAAGGCTTGGAGTCCACAAATCATGTTTTTCATACAACTAACTTCTTCTCCTGCAGAATTCAAGCAACCAATTCATGAATCATTCATCATCTGAACTGCATTTAGTGACAGTCAAACCCCCAAATAAGCGAAGGAATGAGGCTTGGGTAAGTGAGGGAATGAGACACTTCTAAGTACTAGCCAGACTTCCATCCATTTGAATGAATGTTGGGATATTGCAGAAATAAATGTTGGATAGGAACATCAAGATGCAAATACTACTTCCAAAATGCAAACTGAGCAGCAAAATGTATACATGCCTGCTTGTAGACCATCGTTTTTTTATTCTTTAAGTCATGCACATGAACTACAATGGAAACACATTTACCAAATTTACATCTGGCAAAAAAATCATTGTCACATGATTTAATAATTTGCTTCTATTTTCTCCCACCTTTCATCTTGTATGGGGGAAATATAGATCTCATCAGAATATAAAAGAAAAACAATTACGTTTCCTGATGTTTGTAGATGTATGTAGAAGCATATTCAAGGAAACAACAAAGGACCATTTATAGAGCCTTGTGGCACTCTATACTTTGCTTGCGTTACAGTTCCTTACTTAAACAAAATGGTGGAAGACCAATCTTTTTTTAAGTTATATATGTTTTGCATTTATGGATTTATTATAAAAGGACAGCAGAAGCAGGAAGTGACAAGACACAAGACAAAAGGAAATAGGATCTTGAATTGACCACAAGCCCAAAGTGAGTCAACTCATTTTGTCTGAAGCGCTCCCATTTGTCGGAGGCGAAGCGCTGTGTTAACATGTCATTTCCCCTCTACACAATACACTTTGACACAAGGTGCTTCTACAGTATTCACTTCGACACAAGGTGCTTCTACACTATTTACTTCGACATAAGGTGCTTCCGGGTGCGAAAAAGGTTAGCGCATGCACGGGTTGCTTTAACCGTGGTGGTTGTGTGAAACCTGGTTGTGCACCAAATAAAATGTGTTAACTATAAACGCTGTGTTTATTTGGACAAGCACGCTGCCCACATAGATATTATTATAGCTCTGACCACTTATAGGATCTGAAACAACCACTACCACTTTGTCTACATACGTACTGTGCTCATATCTGTCTATTGAAATGCAGTTAATAAAACAGTGTGTGTTGATCTTAGGTCATGCCAGCCACATGAATGCAAATGTAAAGTGAACAGAAAGCTGCTGTCCTAAATGTTTAGGGGATGTACATAAGTGATGCTAAAACGGTAGCCTAAAACTTTTGTTCTTCGAGTTTTGGACATGAGAATTTTAAAAACTATGTTAAATACAACAAATTGTGGGTTTAACATCAACATATTTGTACTAACCATACCAGAAGCAAAGACTAAAAAAATAAAAATAAAAATGCAAATAGGCTACTGTATTAAAGTCACAAAGGGGTTTGTGGTAAAGAGAGATTCTCACCTCTCCTCTCGAGGAACATTCTCACTGTGCTGCTCCTCTGCCTGGAAGGGAAAAAATATATTTGTTATATAGATTACATAACCGTATATTACATAGCTATAATTTAAAAAATATATATTCTGAGGTTTAAAAGTTTGGGGTCAGTATGATTGTATTATTTATTTGAGGAAGAAAAAAACACCTCTTCCAGAAAAGAAGCATAAAACTGATCCAAAAGTGAAAACATTTTCTAATTTTACAAAAGTTTTCAAATATATACTGGTCTTTTCATTTTTTTCCATCCAACAAGAAAGGTATAAAAAGCACAGAATCACAGTAAAAAAAATAAATTAAGAAGCACAACTGATAATAATAATAAGAAGTGATCTAGCAATCAGCATATTAGAATGATTCTGAAGGATCATGTGACACTTAAAGGGTTAGCTCACCCAAAAATGAGAATTATCTTAGGCTACGTTCACACTGCAGGGCTTAATGCTCAATTCCGATTTTTTTTAAAAATTCAATTTTTTTGCAAGGCCGTTCACATTTCCAATTAAATGCGACCTTTTGTGGTCTCCTGTGTGAACGTGAACTGACCCAGGAGTGACCTGCATGCGCAGAAGAGTGGTCAACGACGTCACTTGTTGTTTCCGGAATTCATAGTTCTTTTTTTCCATATGTTGCGAGCTTTTGTTTTATTATTATTATTATTATTGCCACAGCCCATACACAGACAACAATTATTTTATCGATTTTTCCGATCCTCACCGACATCGTCATAAAACCCGTTTAATTGATAGGCTAGTGCGCGTCCTCTGCGCTCCTTGCTTTGTCGCCGGCGGCCGTGGTGCAACACTGGTGGCTGGTGTTGCCAGATTGGGTGTTTTTTCGCTACATTTTAAGGCATGTTTACATGTGTTTTAGCCAGGTTTTCGCCTGGAAGGCTCTATAGAAATCTGGCACCCTACTGTACGAAGTTAAACTGACAGAGAGCGCACGTTCACAGACACCAGAATGAACGTGTTCACAGTAATGTTCATCAGGCAGTAATACAGTACGTTTATTTTGGGCGAACATGAACTGTCACGTTCGCCCAAAATATGAACGCATTCATGCACTATCGTTCATTGAACGCTTTCAGGCACAACACTGGGGAAGAGACACGTCTGCAGCGGCCCATAACAGTGCAGAAATGCGTTGGAGTTAGTATTTGCTATAGCTACAGGTGCGTGCAATGACGTGCGTGTCAGATATATGTGACCTGGCCGTTCAGATTGAAGTCGCATTTCAAAAGATCGGATACATATCGGATTTGGACCACATACCACATAAGCACAGAGGATAGAGCAAAATAGGATACTTTTTAGGATAACAGGATATTTTTTAATGTAACTCCGATTGTATTTGGCTGAAAGAAGAAAGTCATATACACACTAGGTTAGCTTGAGGGTGAGAGAATAACCCTTTAAGACTGGAGTAATGGCTGCCATCACAGCAATAAAATAAATTTTAAAATATATTGAAATTGAAAACTAATATTTCACCATATTACTGTTTTTACTGTATGTTTCATCGAATAAATGAAGACTTGAGTAGTGCAAATTATGAAAAAATGCAATAAATAAGACATGTATAACATTCCTTCACTTACTGTAGCATTGCAAATAAAAATGTTGCCTAAATAACATAAAACTGGAAACAGAAACCAGTATATTCAGAGCACAAGTATACTTGAGCTGACCTTATTTTGAAAGCACCACTACTTAAAGGGAACAGTGTATGACTTTGACACATAACCATACTATTGCATAAACTACCAGTAGCACATCATAGGCAATCTTCTGAAACAGCCATCTTACTGAGAGCATTGAAACCATGACTGACGAGTGTTACAGCAGGGTATCCATAGGAACTAACTTTAGCTCTCCAGGCATACTAGGTGTAGTAGGGCCACTTGGTTGCCTGGTGTCAGATGACTGGTAAATACACATTTTACAATGATTGGATGAAAATGCATTGCAGGGTATGGAGTCTTCCTCAAAATAGAAAACATACAGTGAATGTGTAGAGTTTTAGTGTAGTACTTAGAATGTAAGTATTAGAATGCACTGAGCAAATGCAGCATCCATTCATCATCGGGTGAGGGTGGTTCTCTTTACATGGAATGCTGCAGGTCTACTCAATCACTCTTGCCATCTATAATGACTACAAATGAATCAAACTCTATTTATGGCTCTGCTTTTAACTGGTTGTCAAGCAGACAATGTGTTTTTTTAAACATAAAGCTGTTTGTGAATGTGACCTTAATTAATTTTAATTTCATTTAATTGATCCAGATTTTTAATGAATGAGCAAATCATATAGGACACAACAGTCATGCTAGAACAAACCCAAAATATAATTCCAACATAGTATTATTAAATCTAACATATTTTAACTAAAATAAAGCACATTTACACACACAGCTCAACAATATTTGAGAAAAAAAAGTGTTTTGGAAAATATATATATATATATATATATATATTTATATATTTTTTATATAAAAAATTATATTATATATGCAATTTTTCAAAAACTTTTTTTAATTAAGTTTATTTTTTTAAACTTTTCACCTCAGCAATAGTCTTTGAAAAGAGACCAAACTCAAAGGTGCACTGTGAAATATTTAGGAGGATCTGTTGACAGAAATGCAATATCATATACATAACTACATTTTCAGTGGTGTATAAAGACCTAAATAAAGGGATACTTCACCTCTGGAGAGATGAATGTGTATTTAAAATGGGTCATTTATGTAGAAGAAATGTGAAATTATTTTTGAATTTGGATCTTTCTGGACTGAGAAAAGCCAGAAAATGTATTTTTGGCTTATATGGATGAAAGACAACAACTCCAAAAATGCGCTTGCTTCACTGCCCTAGGAGGCCACACCTACCGGTAACAGAGCGCAGTAGTCTAGACTACTAGTGAGTCTCCATGATGAGTCTGCCTAAAAATGTGTTTCGAGGTCGCCCAAAATGTCTGGGATTCAGCTTGTGTTCTACAGTCACCATTCATCATGTTTACTGTGGCGAGCGGGACGAGTGAGGGCCGCGGGAGAACGGCGCAAGGCCGGTGGCGTGATTACCAATGATGAGCGACACCTGTGAGTAGGGGTGTCCATGGTTAACTGGTTAACCGATTTAGTGATGCACCGATGTGAAAATTTGTGGCCGATACCGATAACCGATATTAACATTGCTGTTATGGCCGATACCGATATTTACAGATGTTGATATCCCTGTATAGAAAACACATAGCGAGGATTAGGGCTGCACGATATTGGTAAAAAATGACATTGTGATATTTTATTTTCCTGCGATATATATTGTGATATAAAAACAATTTCACCAGATTACTTGAATTGCTCTATTTGGAAAGAATGAATCATTCTAGAATGACTGGGGTAGTTTTGTCATGGAGTAAATCCGCATAGAAACTAATATTAATAGAATGTTAACAAAATTTGTTAACATTCTATTAATCTATTAACCTTACACTTTACAATAAGGTTCCATTTATTAAAGTGTACATTTAATGTACACTTTAATAAATGGAACCTTATTGTAAAGTGTTTCCGATTTATGTCTCTTGAGCTCAGTGTTGGACAGATCAGTTGTTTTAACCATTCATTAAAGTGAATCGGTTCAAAGGGGTCATTAGTTCGCGAATCGGACGTGTCATTAACGGAACCACGGCACACGTTGTGATTATCCAGGCAGTTTAGAACATCGCACGAGATTTGTCTCGACCTATTTTTACAGTCTATGGTCTCGACAGTCGACACAGAAAACATTTCATCAACAGATAGATTTTTTTTGGTTTATTGAAAGTGTGGTTTCACAATTCACAACCAGTAGTTCAGAAGAAAAAAAACTTCGGTCTTCCGACCTTTTACCATCGTGTATTCTCAAAGATATTCAGTCAACTCAATTCATAAACATGCGGGAGGGAGAGAGAGAGAGAGAGAGAGAGAGAGCAAGACATTTTGAAGACGGCGCGGGTGATCGGTGCTTTCACTCTCTCTTGTTCCCTTAGTTAAACAAGCGAAAGACATTTTGAAGACGGCGCGCGTGACCGGTGCTTTCACTCTCTCTTGTTCCCTCAGTTAAACAAGCGCAGCAGTCACTCATCTACATCACTTACCGGTCAAATATGGCTTTGGCGGGACAAAAATATGCATAAGGCTGGCAGAAAACAGCTCACCAGTTCCAGTCTTCGTGCGCTTGATGTTTAAACGCACTTGCGCTTTTAATACGCGTGCAAAAACAAACATACCCGCCCCCACACTCACACCTACACGCACGTCAAATACACAGGGAATGATCATCGGCCTGTTCACATCGGCCCTATTTTGACATCGGAACGATACCGATGTGTAAAAAATTGACCAAATCGGCCGATGTTATATCAGCGGCCGATGTTATATCGGCGGCCGATGTTATATCGGTGGCCGATATATCGTGCATCACTACGATTAACCGTTTAAAATTGCATAATCGAGTGAAACCTTTTTGCTCGGCGTCAATACATATTTGCGTCAATACATAGTGGCGTCAATACATATTTGCACAAAACCTTTGCGTTTTTTTTTTCTGATTGTCGATAAAAAAAAATATTGTGAAATGACAGCGTTTCTATTAACGGTGTTATGCGACTAAAACATTTTTTTTTTCCTTTCGCGATAAGCCATTCCAAAAGTAATGGCAACGGACGTTGGTATATCACAGCCACCGCACTAGACATTATTATTATTTATGGAAGGAGACGTGGTGTGTCATCCAAGCATTAATGGCAGGGAAAGTCACAGAGTTTCTGTGTGTTTCTCCCTCATTTCTGCTCCGCGGTCTTGATTGTGGCATTTTTCTTTGAGGTTTTGTCTAGTAGGCTATTCCTTGTATCTTTTATGAATTTTAAAAAAGAACTCTGCCTCGTATTATGTCCAAACGGTCTACTTTTGTGTTCATTCGTTTCCCCTTATTTAATCCGTAGGCCTAATTGCAAAACGAAAAATGAACGGTTGTTGTATTTTGTAAAATGCAGAGTTGAACACCAAAATGTTCATTTGAACTGTAGGACTACGTCAAATGCTGCGCAAAAATATATAGGCTATATATCGCTGAATTTTCTGATATTTGTTTGATTTTTTGCCCCTTTAAACATTTAAAATATTTGACAAATGAATATGGAAAAAAAAAGATTTTACTGGTTTTCTGAGGCCAAATTAGAACCTGGAAATTATATTTTTCCCCGCAGTGCTGAATGAGAAGAGCCGTATTCACAGCCTACAGAAAGGGGATTTATAGATGATTTATAAGATATAATAAATGTGTCTGATAATAAAAAATTATATAAAATAACGAGGCATTAATTGTTTATTAATAAACTATTGTTTTCTAAATCAGTTTCTGCTAAAAACAAATCTCCATCCCCGGATGCACCTTTAGAGAGAAATACATAATTAGCTAGGCTACATAATTACATAGTCGGAAGATATTGGCTTTTGATTCGAATTTGTTTGTTTTAAATTGGACATTTAAAGCTTTAGTCTACTCAGACTAAAGCTTTACATGTCAAATTTAAAAAGAGGAAATTCGAATGCGGTGGCTCTTTCAGTTCTCGCGCTTCAGTTCACGGAGATCATGAAGTGTGCCTGTTTGTTAAAGCACAAAGTTTTCTTGTTATTGTGAGTTTACGCAAATAAATGTATTTGCGAAAATTTTATTATTATTTTCTGTATGACCAGAAATGAAAGAGTATTTTAAAGTTGTTTCCACTGAAAGAACTGCAATGAAACTGCAAGTGTTCACATGGGCGTCTCGCAGCCTCCACACTAAGCACACACACTGGATATGCGTAAAAATATTGTGTTTATATTTGTGCTTTGTTCCTTTTTTGGATAAAAGCGTCTTCTACATATGCAGCCTATAAAATGTTACAATAATGATGATTATTATTATTATTTGCGGACACAGAGTTTTTGCGAAATGGACGTGTTGCCAATGTGCGTATTTTCAATTGGCAATTTTAGTTTAAAGGGTGATGGAAACGCGCCTACTTTAACTGCTCTGAACTTACCACTGCGTTTTATTTCTATAAATTAATTTCGTTTCAAATGGGGTCCAACCAGTTATTAAAGGTGTTAAAAATTAACTCTGTATCTCAAGGTTGCGGCGCGCATACTATGGGTAACCGATTATTAACCGTTAAGGGCCTCGGTTAACGGTTAATGAAAAAATTTAAAACGTGCAGCCCTACCTGTGAGACACACCGGTCTTGTATCTCTCACGGAGGAGCGGGAATTTTCTCAGCAATGTTAAAATGCACATTAACCGTGATTACTTGTTTAGCGTTCATGTAAACACTACATTCAGATTCACCAATCGGAATGAATTCAGTTAGATTGAAACAAAAGGTGTGCATGTAAACAATGAATGGTGACTGCAGAAAGCAAAAGCTGAATCCCAGACATCAACGGCCATAAATGTTCGGGAAAAAGAGGATGCTAACCCCTACTACTCAGCTTTCTCCACAGACCAAGAGCCTGCTAGCTTAGCTTTAAAAAAAAAGATGGCTGACACTATGTGTACATTCTGTGAGTGAGATCCCACCCTTGATGGGAGGGTTGAAAACATGCAGGACAGCCCCTACTACTGAGTGTAGTCTTTAGCCTCTGGCCTAAAAATACTCCAATGAAGAAAAATTATGTTTTTTGCATCATCTGAGGATTTTTTACAGACAAAAAAATGAGTGCTGGGTCGTTATTGCCATTAATGTGCTGCGTTAACGTGAGACTTTTATCGGGCGATAAAAAAAAATATCGCCGTTAATCAAATTTAGGTTGGGATCATAAATAGCTTTTTCGAATATCGTTATATTTTCGCACAATTCTACAGTGTAGTATGACATAATTGACGCCGCGCCTAATGTCACATCGCGCAGCAGGGTATTTTCCTGTCAGGGACACAAGGTGTACTTTTACTTTGTTATGTTGTAATCTATGACAAAAATGCTATTATAAACTAGATTAGTGAGTTTATTGAGCCTTTTCTTTTAACAGTTTTAAATTTCAGTTACTGTGCGAGAGAAGAACAATTATAGTGCTCTGACTCTAGTGTTGTGATCAAACCGACAGTGTCCGACACCCGGTAGAGAGTAGCACGATTAAGTTACAGCAATAAAGTCCAGCAAGATAATGTTGTTTTATGCGAAAACATAGACCTTTACCTACAGATCAAGTATAATATTAACATTAAATCATCTTGAAGATAGTTCCATCTTTGACAAATTAAATTCTCTTGAATTTAATGACTTAAATATTCATTTCTCTCTCACATAATGGCTTCAGAACACTTATAATACCGTGCACAAAAACTTTTTGGTACTTTAGAAAGTTTTTGTGCCTTTTGTGGGGCTTAACAATAACACAGAATAGTATACACACAATATCGGATTTGAATCAGCCTCGTCTGATCGATACCCAATCCGGCAAAAATGGCAGTATCGGAGCCGATACCGATCCTGAGTATCGGATCGGGACATCCCTAATTTAAATACACCAACATTACTACCGACGTTTCTACAGAAGCCCTAAACAGACAAACGCATTTCGTCACTATGTTGTTCTTCGCGCAAAGAAGCATATCATTTTACTGAATAATTAGGTAGGCCTAAACCTAATTTCTTAATTTATCTTTGTAAAGAAACCTCATTGCTTAACTGGCTACTCTCTGCTGTCTCAGATGACAACATCTTACGTCAGCCACCATAACTTCAGCTGGTTGCAATTCACAACTTCACCCCTAGATCCCACTAGAAAAATTACACAGTGCACCTTTAATTCAGTGCTCTAAAGCATTCAAGATTTCAACAGTTTAAAAATTTCATTTTCAGGACAGGTACATAAATATAATTTAAATCCCCCAAAAATACTTCCTCACTCCTCAGAACATAATTTTTACATAATTTTGTGTGTTTTTGTCCATTCAAGCATGATAAGAAGAACTTAAAGCAAAAGAGAATTCAAATCCCATCCTCTGTCAGCTGCACTCTCTCGCTTTCCGGGACTGGTGAGTGGAACCAGATAGTCTGTTCTGTTCATACTGTGGCGCGGAAGCCGGATGTCATGAAAACAACTGATTTTGATTTAATTACATTAAAAAATTTGAAGACATTAAATATCACAGAAATGAACACGCTATTTTTGACAGCCCTACTACATAAAGATTACATGCAGTACAGCTTGATATAACATTGCATCCACCTCCACTAGTACTGTCAAGCAACAAACTAAGACCCTTCAAACAAATCGAGAACTATAAATAGATTTTTCCATCCACTTCAATTGTAACCATTCTCAAGCCATAAGACAGGTCTCTTGCGTAACCTTTTAACCACAAAAATGGCAAATTGTCTGTCAACCTGAAGCAGCAAGAGTCTCTGTGCATGTTTGTGTGGCTTTAGCTTCCTGCCCAAAAGGAAACATGATAAAAATAATCTTTAATCAGTCCTGTGCGCCTGATCGTGATAATAAATAAATAAATCAATAAATATAAATCCACCACCACCAGAAACAGCACACTTTTATAACTATGAAAGATGTTGGGCTAAAATGCCAATGGCATCCAGTTTTGCATAGCTCTATTATCAATATATTCATTCATATTGATATTTAATCATACGACCAATGCATTACCTCTTCTGCATATCACAGCAACTCTTCTGTACAGATGTTTTTCAATAGACCTAGATATGTTATTTCATTATTCTGTCTAACTGCTATTATTATTCCTCTGTGAACAGGAAGCATCTAGCAAACGCAAATTTATGTAAGATCATACCTGGCAATCAAACTCTTACTTTCTAATAACTTTTTTTAATCACAGGGAGGGAAAGTATGGCGTTTTATTGCATCTCATACAACCGGCTTAACCACAATTTGAAGTGCGGATCTCAGAAATCTTATACGAGTATCATTTAGACACTATTGTAATTTTAATAACATTTTAGTATTTGTTTATTATATATTTTCGATTTTTTTTTTCATTTTTAGTATTTTTGCTTTAAAAATTAAATTAAAAAAAAGCACCGAAATGACCCAATTTGGTCCATTCTGAACCAAAACCCGAAATTTTTCAGCCTATCATTTTCAGTTTCCCTAAACAAAATGTCCAGTTTTTATGAATTTCTACTTCTGTTTTAGTTTGTTATTTTAGTACATGGTTTTAATTAACTATTAAAATTCTGACTCATAAACAGACAAAACATTCACCATTCAATGTGGTCAAACAAATGTCATGACAATGCGAAGACATTAACTTAAAAGGGATAATACCAAAAAATTTAAAGTTTTCTTTTTCCTCAGTTCTAAAAATAGTAACCACATTTTTTTTTTTTTGGTGGATTAATTACAAATAACATGGTTAAATTATGGTTAGTGTAGCAAAACCATAATTTTATGGTTACCATGATTTAACTACAACAACCAAAGTTTTTTGTTTTTATTTGTAGTAAAGCCATTTCATTTTTGCTTGACATTTCCCTTTAAAAGGGATAGTTCACCACAAAATGAAAAATCTTGTCATTTATTCACCCTCAAGAAGATAATTTGAGAAATGTCTAGGCGTTTTTGTCCATACAATGGAAGTTAATAGTCGGTGAAACAGTTCAACAGTAAGTCAAAAGTAAGTCAAAACATTTTAATTTCTGAGTGAACTATACGAATAAAAAAAATTCCATTTAATAATTTAAAAATCACATAAAAGATTTCGTAATATATATGCTGCTGGAATTAATGCCTGTATGTTATTTCAGACGAAAACACGAGACTGTGTAAAAATGAATGTATTGTGTTCTTTCAGGATCCAAGAGTCCTAACAGAAAGATGCCTCCCAGTTCCCGCCTCCACATGGAAACGCATTTCACCAAGCTAAATAAACAATCGCATTGCCCATATAAGCACTGCAAAAATCAATAGACACTAAACATATAGAAAAATCCAAATGAACAAAGAAAGTTATTTAGATTTTTTTTTTTTTTTGCCACCTTTGAAAATGTAACAACATTACAATGCACCATGTCTTGCACGTGCTTTCGGGTCACAATGAAGTGAAGTTGCACTGTAATAAAAACGTCCAGCGTATGACGTCATTTTCTCTTTTAAACAGCTCACATACCTGCGATGGCATGAAGAAGTCTGCGTCCTCCTGCCAAACTTCAACCACGCTGGGCATCTGAGTCAGAGCTTCAGAAAGAAGGGATAACAAACATATAGAACGTCAAGCGAGCAGATCAAGAAACACCAGGCCAATTCCTGTCTCTACACAAACATACAGGAAATCCGAAATTGACACTAGTGCTGGTCTTATCATGAGTTATCTAATGTTTGGTTTGCAGTAGTTGAACAGTAAGCAGCATATGAACTGGCGAGGATGACAAAGACGTGCAATTGAACGGACAAGCTATTTTAGTCCAGAGCTCACACCATGACAACAATCCACATTACGTTACATGCCGCTGGAAACACATCTAAATGTGCATTAATACTGTTCGTAGCTTGTGTTTTCTTCAGCGAACATCGAATACACGCTTAGTTCCCATAGACTGCACTGAATAACAGCTATGCAGATGAGCTTGTAGCATATCGCATTAACACAGGAAATCGAACGAAACCAATAACTGGCCAAAAACGCTTAAAGCAGTCTGTCTTCAGATTTGTATCAAAAGATAAATCCTTATGCAGATAGAGAGACGAATGAAACTAGAATACAATAGATCAGCTTTCGGGTGAATACTGTGTCCTTATAGCATAACGAGTGCACTTGAATACTTGTCAAATCAGCCCTCGGCAGTTCCTCCGACATTTTCACACTCGCGTTGCATTCGTGAACAAACTAAATAAGACGATTCTGTCTCCCTCACCTTGAAACTGAGATTCTCCGTGTTGAATGTACGGCAATATCAGCTGTAGGAGTCGTAGAAGGACATTAATCCATGTTGTTCTGTGTGTGAAGTCCCTTTGGCTCGCCATGCTGGCTGTGTTGAGCTCCCTGGCTTCACTTCTTTCTCTTTCTCTCACTCACACCCTCCCTCCTTTCTCAACAGTACCTAAGCGAGTGTGAAAGTGTCGCCCACTACAGCCAGACAAGCCAGCTACACTGCAAGCGAATCAACCATCTAAGTTACTCTCTACTACAGTCTACTGACCAATTCACATTTCACACGGCACACACACGCCAACAAACAAGTTTTCCGTTGGATTTAGTACTTTATGAAGAATATCTGTCATGTTCACACTGCCCCAACAGACAGACAAACGCTGTTTGAAAATATTCAGTCGGGGGAAAACAAACCCCGAGCTGACCGTTGACTGACTGACACTGCGACAGTTTAGGGGTACAGTTATACTGTTTAAATCACATTGCTATATTTTTATAACATTCACAAATAAATGGAAGGTCATTAACACTTGAGATATCCAATATTTTGGTCATTGAAAAAAAAAAATTGACAACCAATTTATACACAAACATCAAAGTCAAAATTATTACATACAGTCATATGAAGAAAATTCTAAAGTAACATTTATGTCCTAAAAAGTAAAAATTGGGACATCATAATGTTGACGTTGTATATCATAATTCTATTTATGTCATAATTATGATTTACCAAAACATGTTTCTTTTTTTCTTATGATATATATTAGTGAACCATTCCTTACAAGTGCAATATAATCGCTGGAGCAGATCTACACCTAAATACAATACTCAGCCTTGGTTTTCGGTTTAAATGTACATAATTATGGATTAATAAAACTTGTTTACAAATATAAACCCTTAAAACATCCAATATTTTTGTCTTTGAAAAAAAACCTAAAATAAATAATTGAAAAAAATAATAATAAAAAATAATAAAAAATACACATTGAAAAAAAAAACACTAAGTACATGTATTTCTGAGGCATTCAACAAGAAAAGCAAAGAAGTATGCAATCAATCAAGAATTTTCCTCCACCGATTTAACTAATCGACTAAAGCTTTTTATGGACCTTGTTTGTGTATAATTGTTCTATTAACAATGTATTGATTAATAAAGGTTATTTTAAATGATTACACCAATTCACAAAGCAGCTCTCATATTTTAAACTGTACTTCAACATAACACTGTTGAAATGAACAAGCATTAATTATTTTCAACAAACTTAGAAACTACTGGTACAGATATCAATTTCTCTCTCTTTCTCTGTGTGTGTGTTTGTAGTGTTTTCATGCATTTAAGTGTAGCAAATAGAAGTAGATGTTGCAAATGGATATAGGACATTACAAAATGTGCTTAAACGTGCATTTATTAGCCATTGAACATTTTTCATATTTACAGCATACAAAAATGTGCTCTGTGAAAAAATGGTCACTGTTTAAATCAAAAGGCAAAAAAAAAAATCTTCTGAATTGAAATGAACAAGAATACTTTATACAGAAACATGCATGCTTTTGCTATTAGAATCTTTTTCATAAACAATTTTGCCTTACTTCAAACTAACTCTAAACTGTGATTGATTTCCTTGAATTGAACTTTGATGTGCACCTCAATTCATTATCCTAGCATCAGTGAAGCTCAGTTTCTCTATCAACATGTGTCCAAACAGTCAGTGTAGTTATCGGGTGCATCTCTGAGCAGCCAAGGGTTAACACAACACCTTCTCCGCTTACACACCGGGAGCATTTTTGCCATCGTTTATCCATTTATGCTGACAAATCAATCTTGAAGTTTGCCTTAGACTAGACAAGGTTCAAATTTCAAGGGTGGGGCACTGCTGAGAATTTACACTGCACTCTTCGCAATGTATACAGCTTACAGCTTTGTCTCGAACATGCAGAACTGAGAACAAAATGTAAAACAAACTGATGTAAGCAAATAAAGCTTGATTGTGGAGAGTTGAACACAATCACTAGATCCACGAGGCTGGGAATTTTTGGTCAATTAATATAGTCAAAGTCCTCTGGTATTCCAAAAGCTTTGTCCAAGTGTGTGTTCTCGAAGCCAAACTTCTTCTTTGCCCAGGATTTGATTGCAAAAACATTATCTGGAAAAGAATGAATGTGAAACATGACACACATATGACACAAAAACAATTCAGATGAATTATGACTACTATTCATCTTAAGTCATTGTGCAACAATTTTTAATGACGCGTTTCCAAATCTGTAATAGTTTTTCATATTCCAATTTAAAAAAAAAAATGTGATATACATTTATAATGCTTTAGTTTTGTGTTAAAGGGATAGTTCACTTTGAAATTAATCTTTGATATGTTTTAGCTTACCTCAAGGGCATCCAAGATGTAGGTGTCTTTGTTTCCACAGCATTTTCAGTCAAACCGTTGTTGTCCATCAGTCATACACTGGAGGCTAAGGGGGTCCACCAAAAAGCACGCACAGAGAAGTCAAAATTAAACATGATTTAATGACTCGTAAATGTAAGTACACATTGACGGCCTAAGACACGAAACGAGCGGTTTTTGTGAGAAAACGAACAGTATTTGTATCGTTTTTTTCATATTTATGGCATACAAAAATGTGCCCTGTGAAAAAGTGGTCACTGATTAAACCAAAACGCAAACAAAAAAAAAATTTTTTTGAGAGGTAAAACGATATAAATACTGTTTGTTTTCTCACACAAACCGCTCGTTTCGTGTCTTAGGCCATCAATGTGTACTTATATTTACGAGTCATTAAATCATGTTTAATTTTGACTTCTCTGTGCATGCTTTTTGGTGGACCCCCTTAGCCTCAGTATGACTGATAGACAACAACGTTTTGGCCAAAAAATGTCAAAATTGAAAATGCTGTGGAAACAAAGACATCTTGGATGCCCTTGAGGTAAGCTAAAACATCAAAAATTAATTTCAAAGTGAACTATCCCTTTAACAAAAAAATTAATTAATGCTCACAATGCTTAATGTATTAGAATCGTTGTATTGAGGGAGTGACATCTTTCTCTCTCTTGACTTGCTGTAATCAATCTCTCAATATATTTTCCATCCTTTGGATATGGTAATGCTATCACAGAGTTTTTCTTTTGCTATTGGAGCAAATGGGAATACTATCTAAATAATGGAGTTAAAAGTATTATTTGGAGAACAGGCACTGATTTAGCCTTTTAACACAGAGATTTTACATTTCAATAAGAAATAGTTTTCATTAATGAAGTGCTCATAACTCAGTTAAATCATATATTGCATTAAATCTACTGATAATATCAGGTTTGTTTTAGGGATAAGCTAACAGTAAATCATTTCCGCATACCATTCCATCTATGAGATCACTCAGTAATATAGTAAAACCTACATGTGTTTGCGATTCCCTAGTGTACAGTGTTTGACTCTCGGCTGAAATCTGATCTATTAAATGTAAACAGAACATTAAACCCTTCCCATTTCGTACGCCTGCTGTTTTCTGAAACATGCCCGCACCAAAAGTTTTCGTACCCTGCTCATCTGTGACCACTTTTGTAGTTGTGTTTGCAGAGTGCATAAAGGAATCTCCATCCTGAAGTTAAGTGGTATGCATGTCTGTGTCTGCTGCATTCCAGAAAAATCATGCCTGGGAATAACCAACGGTTTGAACTGCACAGCAGTCAGGAGTTACAAAAACATTCACGCTCATTTTATTCTGCCACAAATAAGACTGGGACTTTGGGCCAGGGTATCAAAATCAACAACACTTCTGCATTAAACCAATATTTGAGAACGGCCAATTGTGATCACCTTCGCAAGCAGACAAGATATTCGGTCGTATTTCAAAACACTGCACGTGATATTTTATTTCATTAGACAAAGAACAGTCTGAGACAACTGTATGTGCTTGAATAATAAATACTATATGTGCAGATCTAAGGCTGGACTGATCTTAGACAGATCTGACAAAACTGGATTATCAGGATTGTCTGTGGCCTACATTTCAGAACCTGTGGACGCATCACATGACTTGACAAGAGGTGTGAGGCGTGCAAATGACTTACCTGTCCACCTAGACACGGCCTCTTTTGCTGTAATGTTGGCCTTACCTAGAAAAAGGATGAATATGTTAGCAAGGCCATAGTTTTCAGGTTACATTGTGAGTTTTTAAGTTCATAATTGTACAGTCTTTCTTTTTTGATAAAAAAAAAATCCTTTAAATGTAGTCAATATTTGACAATGTCATATTCATTCATTCCAATATATATATATATGAAGAGTTCAGATGCAAAAACCTCTAAGTGCCATTTGAAATTTTCTTCTAAAATGATCATTTTTATCAAGCTTGTATATGTAAGCTCAGTAATTTCACTTAAATGACAATGAAGATTACCTATGAATTGCCATTTAAGTGAAATGACTGAACTTAAATATACAAGCTTGATAAAAATGATCATTCTAGAAGAAAATTTCAAATGGCACTTAGAGGCTTTTGCATCTGAACTCTTCATATATATATGGTGTGGCTCAGTGGGTAGCACTGTCCTCATTTCGAGTCCCTGCTGAGTCTTTTCTGTTTGAAGTTTGCAATGTCTGTGTGGGTTTCCTTCGGGGGCTCAGGTTTCCCCAAAATCCAAAAACATGCAGTATAGGTGAATTGAAGACTCTAAATTGACTATAGGTGTAAATGCGTGTGTGATCTCTCATGTAGTTTCTCATGTAGGACAAGAGATGGCTATATCTTGACCAAGAGTCAGATCTGACTGTTAGCTATACACACACACACACACACACACACACACATATATATATATATATATATATATATATATATATATAATTTGAACATCGACATTTAATAAAAACCTATTTTTAGTTGACACAATAAAATTTAAGTGAAAAAAAACAAACAAAAAAAAACAATATATTGTCTATTGTATATACAGTATATTACTGGTAGAGCCAGACCAATATATCGGCGGGCCGATATTATCGGCCGATATTAGGCATTTTCCAAACTATCGGTATCGGCAGTTATAATGGCCGATAAATGAATATTTCAAAAATAAAATCAAAACGGACGAAACAGGCTTGAACCATGTCATGAGTGTTGGAGTTGTATAGTTTGTCCACCAGAGGGCACTCTACACCGTTCCTGTTGGCAACACTCGTTGAGTTGGGCACGATACACACATTGCTTGAATAACAATTAAAAGAACATCCCCATCAGTTCTCTTAACTCAAATAAGCAGGACAAAAAATAAATAAATAAATAAAATATCGGCCGATATATCGGAATATCGGATTTTAAAACCCCAAAATATTTGTATCAGTATCGGCCTTCAAAATCCTTTATCGGTCGGGCTCTAAATACTGGTCAAAATTTTGGAATCATTACAGTGTTGCATGATCACGTTGTGTATGTCTGTGTGATAAGATTATGTAAAACAATCATATTCATTTTAGATTTTGTAATTTTCATCTTTAAATAATAGTTTTTGTCTCGTCTTCATTGTCATTAGTGAAATAAAACTCTTCATTAACAGATGTGTTTGTCAGTAAATTCAATTGCTAGATGCAGTTGGGGTCTTGTTAAACTTTCAACTTTGCAGATCCTACATGTGATTTGTGAATCTGAACAACTCCAAGTGCAGGAGATGAGTGTACATCATTTAGCTAGTCTCTCTTCCATAGAGTCCATAGATTTTCTTCTTAGACAGTTAGAAGGGCCGCTTTGATATGTAATCCATCATACTGAATGTGCTGCCCATGCCACTTCAATTTCAGAGCTAGATTAACAAATGCTCAAAAGCCATTCCGAGGCTTTGGGTTTCCATCAATCTGGAAAAAAGGCAGATAAATCTGCAGTCTGAATGCCTTGTGTTCTCCCTGTGCATATTGACTTGACAGGAGTAGATGTATAACACTGCAGAGCGACCGGGCAATAGAACAGGTCAGGTGGTGAATGTAAATAAATATAAGAGCTCTCAAAATTCACAACACTGGGGAGTGGGGATATAATAAATCTTTTCCATACAAAAGAACACGAGGGTTGGAAACTGAAAAAAATAACAGCTTAATTTTTTTTAAAAGAACAAAAAAAAAAAAAGCACTGGTTTTGGAATGTGCATTCTTCCGCGATGCAGACTTAACAGTAGGGCTGGGCGATATATCGCACGATATTGTTATGCGCATCTAATCAGTAAAGCCGGTTCCTTGATTAGCAGTAAATCACCTTCACCTGTTTTCAGATGGAGCGGCATTTACTACAAAGAGCCGTAGTTCACTGACAAGCTGAGCCATATCGGGTTAATATCGAGGACATATCGATAACGATATTTAATGTGATATGGCTCAGCTGGTCAGTTAACTACGGCTCTTCGTCACGACAAAATCTCCCGTGTTAAATTAGCACACCTGGGAGTGTATATGAGTCCACACTCAAGTTAATGAGATAATTAAGTGATTAAATGAGTGATGATTGAGCATTATTGAAGACGCCTAAAGCAGAATCACAAGGGAAAAAAATCTAAAATTTTAAGCCACCGTTTTGGAGATGAGTGTTTGCTTTAGTTGCCCTTTCATTTTAAACTTTATATTTTAATTTCCTGTTGCAGCTGAGTTATATCCATCAGATAAACAAAAATAAACAATAATAAAATGATGTTGGTCATATAATGACATTTATCATTTGAAATTTATGTCTACAATTTATTCTGTTGGTTAGTGTATAACTGAGATTCTGCATAAATGTCCAGAATGTTAAATATAATTGACGGATTTCTCAAAAGTTGTTAAAAAAAACCCTTTCCTTTAGGCACACACAGACCTCAAGATTCAGTCAATGCTTCTCAACAACGGTGACGAGTAGAATATTCAAGTAGGAAAAGTAAATTACATAGACAATTCAGATCATAATTTCTTCATACCGCAATGCATGATGGGAGCCATTAATGCAGGGAACTACACTGCGACCAAAATGGTCGCATATGCGACCTTTTGAAATCCCATTGCGACCCTAATTTTTAATGGGTCGCAAATGTATATCACTGACTATTTTGACGGGTCTGTTTTTTTTTTTAGTTTCTTTCGGGTTGTATTTAATCTTCTGAAACCTGTCGGATCGTCCGCTTTTTGTCCCGCCAAAGCCTTTTTTGATCGCGGTGAGTGTTGTAGAGTAGAATGACTGATGCGTTTGACAGGGCGCAAACGAGCTGAGAGAGAGAGAGAGAGAGCACTATCACGTCTTCACACAACACAAGCGCTGTCTTGCTCGCTCTCTCTATCGTGCGCATATTATTCAAATGACATGATAGTAAAAGGTTTGTGTCTTTATAATAGGCATGCTAATCATAATCATATAGGCTACCATCTGAGCCTGCATGGCGGCAGGAAAAAGACGCAGAGATGTAAGACACCGTGTCTCTTCCTAACACCAAAGGTAGATTTGCGGTCTGGTGTTCGGCTGATAAACTCTGCCATGAGCAAACTAATTATATTGCTAGCGCTGATATTGACATCGGCTAACGTTATATGATCACTAGCAGTTTTTTAGACTAACGTTAGTTTTTTCATAAACATAATCGCGTGATTCGCTTCAAGACACCTGATTGGCTAATATTACACACTGAAGATAAATTAAATATTTTATTAAATAATTACTGAAAATATCCCTCTCTTCATCCCACACCCCAAACATGACATACAAAATGTTGTGGAACAGAAACAACCAGAGATATATTTATAAGCTATCATTTTATTGTCATCACAGCTTTCCAACAGTCCTGCGTATGATTCTACATTGATTAAAAAAGAAAATCAAATGTGTTTTAATGGTAATTATTTTATACGGAAATCATGTATTTATAATTCAGATGAGAATAAAGTTAGGGTTAGTTAAAATTAGGGAAAACAAATATATTGATCTGAAATATTGCAAATTAATTTTACATTCAATCAAGTACAATACCAAACATATCAAGGTAATTTTGTCTTTTTATTAATTTAATTAATAAACTAATTATATAAAACTATTGTCAGTGCACTACAAATAAACTGGTTCTATGCCTTTATTAATAAAACTTAAACAACTTAAAAAATACGAGGCTTAAGACATTTATAAAAATGCCTTCAGCATTTTTGTTTTGCTTTTCACTCCATTGTACCGAAATCGTACCGACGTGTCTGAATATCTGAACCAAGGTATGAACCCAACCGTGACTTCTGTACCGTTCCACCCCTAATGCAATTTCATTATTATTCATTACTATCCAGAGTGCGGCTTACTATAAATAATTTGTGCGACCAAATCATTTTTTTACGCCAGTAACTGAAAAAGTTAGTAGCGCAAGTGCCACCAGTGGAAAAGGTTAGTGAAGTTCCCTGCATTAATGAGTTGTGATTGGTGGCAACAAGGATTAATAATGCCACCACAGTTGAGATAGACAGGCTGATTATTGAGCTCTGTGTTTCTAAATAAGCATGAAAGTTATTTGATCAGAATAATGTTTAATAATTATTTTAGGTTAAAAGAAAAATACAGATATGCAGTGCAATCACTAAAATGTTGCTAAAAAGTTAAGCCCATTCATCTGACAAGTTACATTTTACAGATCACATGATTATGTCAAAACATAACCAACACTATAAGATCCAAGATGTCTTATTTGACTGCTATTAATCAATAACAGCAGACTCATAAATTTAAAGTGAAAGTATAAGGGTCAAGAGCCCAACTAAAGCAGACACTGATCTCCATAACAGTGACTTACAATTTGTGATTTTGTCCGTCAGCGATTCTGCTTGTGATCATCAGGTGTCTTCAATAATGCTCAATCATCACTAAATTAATCACTTAATTATCTCATTAACTTTAACATTCTTGAGGGTTAATTTAACACTAATATCGTCCATTCGAAAGCAGGTGAAGGTGATTTACTACTAATCAAGGAACCGGCTTTACTGATTAGATGCGCATAACAATATCGTGCGATATATCGCCCAGCCCTACTTAACAGTGTAATATAATGCGCTGACAATGTTTCCTGAACTGCAACACTGCTACTGAATATAGAGGAGAAAACAAATACAGCAAATGAATCCACTGAATCCAAAACAGAGCACAGCAGTCCTTTCCTAAAATAATGATGAAGGGGCTTATTATACACACTATAATCATGTCTATAATAAACACGATTTATAGATTATCATGACAGAATATGCTGATCAATGACTAGAAGATAACTGCACGTAAGCTATGTAAATTCATCAGCTAACCATTCAGAAATGTTGTCTACATGTTGTCACTTCTTCTTGAGTCTGTCCATCTTTGTCTGATTCCGGTTTGAACATAAAAGGCTAAAAGTTTTTGAAATTTTCAGGACACTATAGCGGTTGTAGCTCTGCCCCCCTGTGTCGGGAGCTGCAGCTAATTTCCATTTAAAGGGACACACAAAAACTGTGTTTTTGCTCACCCTCAAAAAGTGACAATTTTAACATACTATATAAAATACCTGTGAGCTAAAACTACACATACACACTCTGGGGACATCAGAGACTTATTTTACATCTTGTGAAAAGGGCATATCATTCGTTCAATGAACCAAAACCATCGAGCGCACAGAGTCTGTTTAATTTATGTATTATTGAAATACACTCATCATTTAGCAATTGAACAGAATTTCTTTTTTCCTTTCTCAAAATAACCAAAAGAAGGATTTATAATCTGAAGTGAATATCATGCTTGTTATTTAATGAAAGGCACTAATACATTTGCTCTACAAAGTGTAATGACAGGACTGCCATGTTCAGCACCTCAGAATTAATCAGGGTTAAGTGTAACACTCAAGGCTCAATCTCAGCAGCCCTCTGGTACTGACTCAACATCCCCTGGGTGTCCCAACTGGGGTTCACTAAAGCAGAGAAAAAAAAATAAAACCTTCAAGATCAATTAAGTTTCCCTTGAATATAAATAACAGTGAAATCTCTTTTCCAATGCGGAGAATATTAATTCATAATCTAAACAATAACAGGGTGATTAGCACTTATTATTGTCACCATGAAGGAGTTTATTTAGTGAAAACAACAAACTGACTTAAAGGGTTCGATCACCCCAAAATGAAAATTCTGTCAGTAACTACTCATCCTCATGTTGTTCCAACCCCGCAAGACTTTCGTTCATCTTCAGAACACAAATTAAGATACGTATTTTTGATTAAATGTGAGAGCTGGCTCACTCCTCCATAGGCTTCTAAGGGATTGAAACTTGCCTGCCCAGAAATGTTATTAAAGACATTGTTAAAATAGTCCAAGTGACTACAGTAACTCAATCTTAAACCTCTGGGGTCTAAGATGTTTTTGGGGTCCTTGAGATGTTTTGACATGCCCTGATATTTGTACTTTTTTTGATTGCTTATAAACATATTAATGGCACAGGTGAAATTACACTCTTTTTAATCACAAATGGGGCTACCATAATATATGAGCAACATTTATGTACATGTATTTTTATTGTATTTTTGAGAAAATTGTTTATGCCTGCTTATTGAAAAAAAAAAATAATTAAAATTAAAGTTTCTGAAATAAGGCCACAAAATATCTGTCCACAAGACTTTTGACTAATGGATAGGTCTGTCGCAATAGTCTATATATCAATTAATCGCACGATTAAAAAAAATTAGCTCGATAATTTTTCCAGCTGTGATAATTTCCATTTGCATCCCTGTTTGTTCTCCTCGTCTCTCTCTCTCTCTACCAAAAAGACTGGATGAGAACTCTCGGCTTCTTAGCGTGAACTAGATGCTTAGATTCTCTGCCCGAGCATAATATTTCCCGAGCATGGGGCGTAACGCACTCACTCTGTGTGTGCGGGTTGTGGGAGAATAAAACAATTCGCGGGACTCCCGCAAACTAGAAATATCTATGAATAAAACATAAAAACGAATAGATTTTTATTATTTTTATTTAACTTAAACAAAATGGAAACGATTTACAGGCCAGTGTTTCTATTCATAACATGTTTGCATATGTGCAATGGCCAATCAGAAGCATTTACGAAAGACTCCCCTCACCGCTCAAAACTGATTTTTTTTTTTTTTGTGCTGAATTCTGTATGCTGGCAAATCCTCTATTTCTAACAAACAAGGTGTGGAATCTGTGGATATTATGAAAGATTCATTGTGCATTCAGCTTCATTGATAGATTTGTGAGATCGCGATGAACTATCTGAACTGATGAACTGAGCTTTTTAGGAATTATTAAGGGAGCGCACTTTGCACGCAATCAGTCATGCCAGACAGCTTGATCACAGCCGTCGCGGGGAGGAGTGTATTCATCTCAGCTCGTAGACTTACATGCACACACAAACAGTCAATTCGGAGAGAAATAAAACTCACATAAATTATTTAAACGTAAAACCGAAAAAAAATAAAAATACCGTCGTACCGAATGGTTCAATATAATATTGAGAATTGTGTCATCCCTAATCCTGAACACAGTGAGTGCTTGTTAAAAATAAGGAATGGTTAGAGAACCTTGTGCTTGGTACGTTTTTCATCTTCAAACCAAACGTGTACTTACAAATATGTATTGCCCACTTTTTAGAATCAGTCTTTGCACACAGCCGGCCATTTACTCTCCCAGATACTGAAAACAGTCCACCAAAAGATCGAAAATTTTAGTTTAGAAATTTTACATTTTAATTCTGGAACAGTGTTGTAAATAAAGCTTAAGCACTGCTTTCTAATTGTGTCCTCTTTGGGAAGGCCAAAGAATGTAGTTTGGCTTTTGCAACGAAAAACAACGTCTCCACGACATGGCGGCGCCGGCAACAACAACAATACAGCGAGAATAAATGTTACACCTTAGATTTGTGGGGGCTTGTTTAAACGAAGCATTTTAGGAAGGCGTGACTGAGCCTTAAAGGGATACTCCACCGGGATTTCATATTAAACTATGTTATTCCCTTAATTAAGACGAGCTGATGCATACCTCTCTCGTCTCAGTGCGTGCACTCTATCGCTCTGTATTGCCGCAAAACTATGTTAGCACTTAGCTTAGCCCAGTGCATTAAATATGGGCCAGAAAGAGAAGCGACAAAACACTTCCTCGTTTTCCCTATTTAAACACAGTTACTCGATTAGTGTAACTCGACCTAGGCTGGTGACACAAAATAAAACGTTGTGTTTTTCTAAGCGTTTAAAATTGATGACTATATTGTTTGGCGGAATACCATAAAAAAGTGCTTTAGAGCACTTCAACTTGGCGCAATAATACCTTCACTCGTGAAAAGTCCTCTTACCGGCTCCCGCTTTGTCGCATGTCACGTTGGCTGCATTGAAGGAAATAAGAGGGAGGGGGAGAGCGAGGAAGCGGGAGCCGGTAGCAGGACTTTTCACGAGTGAAGGTATTATTGCGCCAAGTTGAAGTGCTCTAAAGCACTTTTTATGGTATTCCGCCATACAATATAGTCATCAATTTTAAACGCTTAGAAAAACACAACGTTTTATTTTGTGTCACCAGCCTAGGTCGAGTTACACTAATCGAGTAACTGTGTTTAAATAGGGAAAACGAGGAAGTGTTTTGTCGCTTCTCTTTCTGGCCCATATTTAATGCACTGGGCTAAGCTAAGTGCTAACATAGTTTTGCGGCAATACAGAGCGATAGAGTGCACGCACTGAGACGAGAGAGGTATGCATCAGCTCGTCTTAGTTAAGGGAATAACATAGTTTAATATGAAAACCCGGTGGAGTATCCCTGTAACTTTTATAAAAAATTGTGACACTCTGCAGATCTTATACTTGCACTAACAGCTATATAACACACTAAAGAAAAAGAAAAACAAGAAAATCGTATCATATGATCCATTTAAAACATTTTTTTAGAAAATGGCACCTCAGAGAGACGCAATAGTTCAAACGGTCTGTAAGCCAATTTTTAAAAAAAACAAAAAAAAACCTAAACATAACAACAAATCCAAGGCAGTGAAAGCACTGAGTATTTCAGCAGAGAATACTGAAATTTTCACAGCATTTAGACTGGAGGGGTCGTTAGAAAGACTGCAGGGATGGGGTGATGAAAGCAGTGGATGATGTAAAGAGAGGTTACAAATGATATTTTCTCTTAAGAGACATGAGTAATAATCTCCACCAGCACCTGCGAGAGATGATTACTCACGGCGATGGGTCAGGAATATTATAACAAGGCATTGAACATTTGTGTAGAACTACAGCTGTGTTTTGGTTTCAGGGTATCTACAGTATTTAAGACAAATTTAAGACTTTTTAAGACCTACACAAATACAATTAAAAGAACAAGACCATATAATCTCAAAATAAATCATGCATCTCAGATTCTTTTAATTCATTAAACAGGGTGCGACACACATTCAACTAATTTAAAACAGCATTTTAGCAAAACTAGTTTTAAAATACTCAAGACATGTTTTATGTGTCCTGAAATTGGTTTATGTTCTATGTACATCAATACATATGAATTTGAGGTCAACTGATATTGTATTTTGCTGATACACTAATAATGTGTTTAAAGAAAAGCAAAGAGATTGTGTTAATACTAAATATTAGGGATGAGTCATGATTTTTTAATATTTGATTAGTAGATTTTATTATAGAATATCGAATAGGTTGTGATTATTGTCTTTAAAAGGTGCTCAAGAATGGGTTGAAATAATATTTTAATTTTGTCTGTTATATCTACATAGCAGTGTTTCCTCTAGGATTTTTCCAAGCTGTGGGGGCAGGCCCATTTCCCCGGTGGGGGGGCCTTGTCTCCCCAAAGTATTATAATCGATCATGCGCATCCCGTGTGCAGAATGATGCACTTGACGCAACACCAAGTCACAGCAAGCAATGCTTCACATTGAAAAGAACATAGCGAAGGGATTATATCTATAATATGCTTAGTAGGGCTGGACGATTTGGGGGAAAAGTCATATTGCCATTGCAATTACTGAGGTCAATATTGCAATTGTGATATGCGATTCCGATATAATAAAATGGTTTCATGAGTCCAACTTGCTTGGTTCTAAAGTAAAATGCACACACAGATTAGTGATCATTCTGTGTATTAATGTTTATTTCTCAACTCAAACTACAGACAACAACTAAATGATTGATAACACCTATAATGATCAATAAACCACCATCATTACAGTGAAAGCTATCAACTTTTTAAAAAAAAATTGTTAGGCTAAAAAAAAAATTAACAACTTTTAAATTAAGTGAACTTCAAACAATCCCCACATAAACCCATAATAAAACCATATTTACCTGTGCCCTTCCTGTCTTAACAGGTAGGATACAGAAATTGAATAAAGTTATCAAACAGTCTGTGCTGCATGAATTATAAATTATATATAGAATAATCCTTATTAAAGCTACAAAAGTTCTTTAGTCAAGATCAGTGAGTAATTTTCTAATTTCCCTTTGTTCTTTTAACTTGACTGACAGAACGCTTTATTCGCTGCTGGCGCTTTAAGAGCACCCGTTGCCGAGACGCGGATCTCACATGCGCCTCATAGCACAACTCTTTTCGTCCTTAAGACTTTTCTTACGTTATGAAGATACTCGACAAAACGACATTTTGGCATAATTGTGTGTGTTATTGTTCGTTCAAGCTCGAAAGAGAACTGTATTCTGGCACGCGTCAGTGCATGCGCATTATGGCGCGCGTCTTTCTGCGAGTCTCATATTCTAGGGCATTCACAGGCAGCTTTTCAGTTCTTGTCGTGCAAAATGCGAAAAGGCATTTGCACGAATAAGAGCAGGATCGTGTAACACTAGTCAAAGGATGACAAAAAAGAAGAGATGCTGCGTTAATAGCCCTAATTTGTTTATTTCATACAAAATCGCGGCATTTTGCGTTATATAATTGCATAGGTTTGAGATCGCTATTACGATTGCGATATGATTAATCGTGCAGCACTAATGCTTAGTGTATTCTATATGCAACAGTTTTTTGAGCCTTTTCTTTTAACAGTTTTAAATTTCAGTGCGCATGAAGAACAATAGCACTCTCTCGACTCCATGCTGTAATCTTACTTAAAGGGATTGTGAAAGGTATGGGCAATAAACTCCACTCCAGCAAGATAAAGTCATTTTATGAAAACCATAGACCTTTATGCTTTATCTACAAATGAAGTAATAATGGGAAAATTGATCTTGAAGAGAGTGTCGTCGTGTCGCAAACGAACGCGACGCGCTGTGTGAATTCTGAATGGAGAATGACTGAGGCGAGATGACTTTCCGTTAACTTTAACTTAGCGACTAAAATTACACATTATGCAATGACTTTAGAAGTCTTGGAATATAGGGTGAAAACTTGATTGTGCTTTACAAAGTTTTTTATGCCTTTAGTGGGGCTTAACAAAATAACATATGCAGAATATCGGACGTCACTGAGAAGCTGTAGCCGTGGCGGGAGGATTTTAAGTGTGGCGGCCCGCCACGGGAGAATGAATGTAGAGGAAACACTGCTACATAGAGGGTATGTTGCTTATTTAAAAGCATTTTAACTATTCAGATATGGTTTCACAGGTCCATTTTCAACTCTAGAAATTGGCCCTAGAATGAAATGGTCTGTTTTACCTTATTTTAAAGGGTCATGAATAGTAATGAGGAGTTCTGCTCTGATTGGCTTTTTCACTGAGGCTTCATTGTGTTCCATTAGACAGCTGTGTTCCTTTACACAAGTGTGCAAAATTATCAAACGTCAGTTTAAAAAAAATATATATATTTTAACAAATGGACTAACGTTATGCCTTGTCAAATACATATAGCTTCAACTTATGTGGTGGAGAATGTGATGTTAGCTAGAAGGATCGAGTGAGTTAACATTATCTGTGAGCAACTAAACTAACGTAGTTAGCCCCTGACAGTTGTTGATGAAATAGACAAAAGTAAAATTATTTGACAAAAGGGAATTTACATTTTGTAGATTTATATGACAACACAGGCAAGAAATATTAATCTCAGTGTTGTACTATTTAGTTATGTATCCACATTACTTGGAGTTTGCTATTTGTTACTGTAATAGGATCTTGCGCTGGATCTAGATAATGATAAATTATTGATAATAAAATCACTACTTATTGCTTGCGGGAATATAATTGGAATTCCCGCCTTCTTCAACATGAGACGCTGAGAGAAGCCTGCTTGATATTGTCCAAGGTTAGAAAATAAGTCCGTGGTGAAATGGGCAGAGCAAACTAACAACTTCGAATAAAACTGTTGTGGAATCCGATTAGAAATAAACATCAACCACGCCTGTTGACATTTCTTTTCTGTTGGAAGGGTATGAAAAGTCCTAACATCCCCTGCACAGCCTTGGAACATAACATTTGTCTCCATGATCTGCCATTTTCCCTATGATCTTTACTTGTTTCTTCACCTGCAGAACTTCCAATGATTCGGCTGCGCAGTTCTGCCCGTCACTGAACATGGGCTGGCATATGCAAATTTACATATTACATGTTAATGATGTTATGTGTCATGATGTTATGTGTCATGTTATGTGGAGTTTCGCCTATTTTACAGGGGTGTTTTTTAAAAACGAGATTTAAATAAGGAGAAAACAAAGGTGTTTTAGACTCACTGTAGGTCATGTCCATACTGAACTCTTGTTATTTAACTATGCCAAGATAAACGAAATTTCAAATTCTAAAGCACCTTTAAAAAAATCCTCATGTTTTCAGTGCTGAAGCGGTGGTGTTCAACGTCTATTAGCTCCAGCTGCAACAAAATTCTCTCTTTCGCTCGCAGCGCATGGAACCAAAACAAACTGGCAAAGAGATTCGCGAACCGGTCAAGGTCAAGGTTTACTCTTCCACTTTAAATGCGTACAGCCGTCTGCCAGAAGCTAGTTATTTTAGTCAATAAAGTTTTAAAAATTGATATTTTTCTTAAGCCCCGTTCACACTACACGCGGCCAGCCAAGCAACACGACACCATTCATTTTCAATCAAGCGTTGGCGACCGGAGGGGCGTGTCCAGCGACGCGACAAAGTTGAGAAATTTTTAACTTTATGCAAATGAAGAGCGATTTTCGCGAGCGACAACCAATAGGAGTGAAGTCAGTGGAGCGTGTCACTCTTCAGTGCTGAGTCTGACCGAGGCAAGTTGAACGAAAAGCTTATTTTAGCAGTCAGAAACTGTCCTATAATGGATGATATATCTCCGTGTACATACAGTGGTGTTCACCGTACTGACTCCGTGACTGAATGGTTTTGGGAACCCAGATAGACCGGTATTTGCACGTTTGCTGCAGTTAAATTAGCCGCGATGGCAAAGAGCACTCACTGTTTCTCGTTCATCTTTAATATTATGCATTTTATGTACTGATTCCATTTATATTTAGACTTTTTTTCACTCACAAACATTACTAGGCAACCAGTAGTGGGGAACGCCCTCCAGCGCAGCCACTGGCGACCTGCAGCGACAAAGTCGCGTGTAGTGTGAACGGGGCTTCACACCAATGCATCGCTTCACTTCAGAAGGCCTCGCATCTGAACACTTTTATCATGGATGGATGGATGATAAAAGACGCGTCTGAACACTTTTAGACGCGTCTGAACACTTGATGGACTTCTTGATGGATATACCCATTCAAAAATATACCCATTCACTCCTACTATAAAGTTTGGAAGAGCCAGGACATTTTTTAAAGGGGTCATGAACTGCATTGTTTTATTGTTTCATAATGTTTCCTGGGGTACACGTATACTGTCTATGGTGGAACTCTTTAGAAAACTTTTAGCACGTTTTAACCATTTTTACCATCACAGCTCTCAAAGTTAAAGGGTTAGTTCACCCAAAAATTCTGTCAGTATTTACTCACCCTCATGTTGTTTCAACCCCGTAAGACCTTCGTTCATCTTCGGAACACAAATTAAGATATTTAAGATATTAAGATCGCTCCTGCATACAGTCCATAGGCTTCTTGAGGGACTGGCTCTTGCTGTCCTCGAAAAGTCATTAAAGACATCGTTAAAATAGTCCAAGTGACTACAGGGGCTCAATCTTAAGTTTATCAAACGACGAGAACACTTTTGTGCGCAAAAAAACAACAAAAATAACGACTTTATTTCAACTATTCGTTTATTTCTCCCTCTGCGCGAGTCAGGTTACTAGTTTAATAGCGTAAGCTTCTGTTATTGTACGTCACACGCATCACACACACATGACCAGCGTCGGCCAATAGTGAGCCTACGTGTGACGTAGCTCTACGCAATCACACTACGTTAACTGACTTACAGGCTCATGGAGAAGGAAGTGAATAGTTGAAATAAAGTCGTTATTTTTGTTGTTTTTTTGCGTACAAAAGTGTTCTCGTCGTTTGATAAACTTAAGATTGAGCCCCTGTAGTCACTTGTCTTGGACTATTTTAACGATGTCTTTAATGACTTTTCGGGGACAGCAAGAGCCAGTCCCTCAAGAAGCCTATGGACTGTATGCAGGAGCGATCTTAATATCTTAAATATCTTAATTTGTGTTCCGAAGATGAACGGAGGTCTTACGGGGTTGAAACAACATGAGGGTGAGTAAATACTGACAGAATTTTCATTTTTGGGTGAACTAACCCTTTAACTACTTGTGAAAAGTGATAATTATTGCATTACAATTCGCTAGTTGCATAAAAACGGAAATGGAATTTCCGGTTTGTCTGTGGTGGGCTGGAACACTTCTGGTCACACTTCTGTCAATGGCACTCGCTTACTTAACCGACTGTTCAGCGTAGTGTAAAAGAAAAACACGAGTGTTTTTGGTATTAAAACAGGTGTTGTACTGAATTCCGACTTGCGGACAAATCGCACGCCCCTTCACGTGCGCACGCCTCACACTGTCTCTCATTAATACACGCTGAAGCGAGTTTGAATGCACTTCATTTGCCATACGCGTTTATCGACTGATTTTTTTTCTCACAGCAAGCACCCAGATCCTGCATGAAAGCTTTGTCTACAATTACAAACAATTATCAGACAGTGAACTAGTGTGGATAAAAGATGCAAACAAACAAAAACGCATGGGAGATCGATTCAAACTATAAACTTCGACAGGTAAAGCTACCATAATAAGGCTACCAGGTGTCAAAACATTACTGTTAATTAACTGTTAACATAATTTAACTGAATGTAACTTTTGTGTGTAAAACACGATGTGGTTCATTGGAAAATATTGTATTACTCTCCCCATTGCACATTGTCATTAAAATAATAATATTTAACCTTTTTTATGAAGATAGGCTTAGTTCATATAATACATGTCTGTATATTGTGTATAGTAGACTATAGCCTATATGAGGCAAATACCAGTTTTTATGTTTGTTTTGTTTTTGCTTAATTGCATATTAAAACAGAAATAAAACAAATTATAATTGATAATTATAATAATATGATCATTAAAGCTAAGGATAAATAAAGCTAAGGATGTAAAGAAACCTTAGACTTTTTTATATATAGTTATTTTCTGGCACATTAGGGCCACAAAAAAAAAAACATTATTTATTTAATTTATTCTTTCAATTTCACATTTTGCATCCTAGCAGGGAACGTTCTCAGAACTTTGGCTAACATTTGAACTAACAAGTTTAGTTCAAACTTGTAAAGCCATACAAGGTACTGTTTTAAAGAAAACATTTGAATGTAATGTTCAAATAATGTTTTAAGGATGTTTTAACTGTAATATTTTGAGGATGTTTTGGGAATGTTGTTGAGATAACAGATTATACAATGTTCTTTTTGGGGAAAAAAAAAAAAAACATCCTAAAAACATTAGGGCAGAACAAAAAAATTCTAGCTGGGATTGCTTATGGAAATACAATTACAATAGCTGGAGCAATTGTTTTGTGTTCAGGTGTCATCACGTAGTCATCATAACTATCAGTGTATACGGTTAATAAGAGATTTGTTGATTATTACGGGAGTTTGGGTGTGAGTCCAGAACTCAGTCACTGATAAACGTGTGCTGAAAAAATGTTGACCGTTTAGTCACTGGTTTGATTTACTGACAGTATAAAGAACATCTGACTGTAGCTGCATGAATCATTACATCAATCACCGTCACAGATGAGACATTAAAATGAACAGGGTTACTTAAATATTGTGGCGATACAATACCGTCGAGACTCGAATCCATGTCGTAAAAGCCTGTGCCGGGTTTGTGGACTGATTTACCAAAGAATCCGGTGAAATACAAATAAATAATGTTTAACTGAGTCATTTACATTGTTGAAAATAAATATCTACATTCCCAGCATTAGGATCCTTTTGAAGGTAATGTTATTTTTTAGTCCAGTGAGTGACCCTGTGCTCTTCTCTCTTCCTCATCTCACTAACACGCTGGGCGGAGCCAAAGTTGATTACACGCCAAAGCACCACCTTATTACGACAAACAGGCACATTCCAGGACGAGTCATTCGCTGTGCCTGGTAACAAGAAAAGTTGATTTTGGACTAACAAGGAAGTTTTCGATTCTGAAACTTTCAGGATATTATGACATCTTATGTCAAAACCTCAAGAATTTTTTTTTTTTCAGTTCATGACCCTTTTAATATAATATAATTCAGATGTATTCGTCTGAAAGAAGAATTTCATATACACCTAGGATGACTTGAGGGTGATTAAATCATGGGCTAACTTTAATTTTTGGTATCTCTTTAAGAATTTTGTTCATACCATTTTAGGTATTAAAAAAATGTTATAACATTAAATTTAATACAACTTAATTTAAGACATTTTGAAACTTAAGGACCTGCGGTAACACTGTGGTAGTGAAAAAAAATCAGTTGGCTTTGTATGTGTGTATTGAAAAACTGCCAGGTGCTGAATAAAACAGGCTGTACACAACAACAAAAAGATGTTGATTAGTGCACTTGACTAGATCGCTTTAAATTGTTAGTGGAGCTGCAATAAAAGAGATACACAATTCTCAAATAATTGAGCAAATGGAGAGCATTTTTAACTTCTCTCTATGTCTCTTAAATCATCTCCTTTAAAGCACTGTTGCTACAGTCATCAAAACACCACTTATGTACAAATTTTCTTCAACAGTAAATTTCAAGACAGTCTGGCGCTGATTCATTATTGTGCTACATGCTCCTAAGTGTTTAGTCAGAATAAAGCAGATGAATGCTTTACAAAAAGTCAGAGTACAAAAAAAATGCAATCAGCTACAACGGAGGACCTTTACAATGGATGAACTAAATGTAGCAGTGACATCCTACTGGGCTCTTTGCACAGCAACTCAATGAGAGACTGTTTAAAAACACAGATCATGCTTATAGGAGGACAAAGCAGTCTGTGCTGATGTTTTTAAGACATTTTGAGTGTCATGGGGATTTACACTCACCTAAAGGATTATTATGAACACCATAGCAATCCTGTTTTTGACCCCCTTTCGCCTTCAGAACTGCCTTAATTCTACGTGGCATTGATTCAACAAGGTGCTGAAAGCATTCTTTACAAATGTTGGCCGATATTGATAGGATAGCATCTTGCAGTTGATGGAGATATCCAGGGCATGAAGCTCCCGTTCTACCACATCCCAAAGATGCTCTATTGGGTTGAGATCTGGTGACTGTGGGGGACATTTTTGGTACAGTGAACTCATTGTCATGTTCAAGAAACCAATTTGAAATGATTCGAGCTTTGTGACATGGTGCATAATCCTGCTGGAAATAGACATCAGAGGATGGATACATGGTGGCCATAAAGGGATGGACATGGTCAGAAACAATGCTCAGGTAGGCCATGGCATTTAAACGATGCCCAATTGGCACTAAGAGGCCTAAAGTGTGCCAAGAAAGCCTCTTTTCTCCTCTTGTAGCCTCTTTTTCCCATTTGTAGTGGAGATGAGTGGTACCCGGTGGGGTCTTCTGCTGTTGTATCCCATCTGCCTCAAGGTTGTGCGTGTTGTGGCTTTACAAATGCTTTACTGCATACCTCGGTTGTAACGAGTGGTTATTTCAGTCAAAGTTTTCGCCCACAGGACTGCCGCATACTGGATGTTTTTTCCCTTTTCACACAATTCTTTGTAAACCCTAGAATAGGGGTGCACGATATTGACAAAAAGGTAATATTACGATATTGATAATGAATATTGCGATATCAAAATGAATTCCGATATTTTTAAACGGATGTAAAACTACAAAAGTTATGGGAAAACGCGAGTAATAAATAAAACAAGCTTTCTAACAACATAAGGTTTATTTCAACTGACAGTCATATTGGACTGGTACAACATGAATAAATAAATAATAACCATGTCTACAGAACAAGACATGTTTTACAGGTTGTATGTACACTACAGTGTAAAAAACAATAAATAAAGAGCAAGTCTACAGAACACATCTTGCCACTTTATGCTTTTTCTTTGACCGGATAGCTATCTGATTGTGAAAAGACCAGGTGTAAATGCCCTCCGAAGCGCATTCGAGACGTATTTGAATCCTATTGGTCAAACCAATTTAGGAGGTGGTCTGGGCCGTATTCCAGACAAAACTGGACAAGCGTAAATGGATCTCATTGTTGAAACCACATATGTAAAATTTACTCCTCCCAAAAATGCTAAAAATGAGAACATGTTACAGGCTGCATGTCATGTTATGGCCAGATATGACAACGCAACTGCAACACGCATCACCGCAGATGAGCAGAGAGCATCTCTTCATCAAGCCAATGCGCAAACTATCGCAAATCAAAGTGAAAGTAAGTCACAGATGCTTTTCACACAGCTATCTTCATTAAAAGTAAATAAACAAACTGATCTTATTTTTACTTTTACTTACTGAAGTAATTGGTTAACCATTAACCAACAGTTATCGGTTCAACAGTAAAAAAAAAAAAAACGTTTTTAATATCATGGTAGTCAGAACAGAACCAGAATAAAAAAATAAAAGTAGCTACATAAACAGGATTATGTGCCATGCCACACTGCCAGAATCATCAAAGTGTGGTTAGAGGAACCACTGTTAATGCCTTAGCCTCCAAATTGACCTAACATGAACCCAATCGAACATTTGTGGTTCGACTTGGAAAAGCGGGTTTGTGCAATGAACAGGAACTGGAGGACCTTCTGTTGACATTATGGTACCAGATACCCCAGGAGACCAATCGCTACCTAGTTGAATCAATGCCTCGCCGTAGGTGGCCATAATGTAATGGCACATCATTGTATATATTAGGGGTTAATGGTTCTCGATAAAAAAATCAAAGCCTACCGTTCTTCACCTATGGTTTGGTACGCACTTACACCGCGGATCTTAAATCTGACGACGCATCTATAATATGGTTTGTTGAATATTTTAAGACCTTTTATTTGTTAAACTTTACGTTTTTGTTTTAATTTTACTAAATAGAATTAATTTATTTTGTATTTCATTTTTAGTTTTATTCAAGTTAGTAATTTTAGTACTCAAACTTATTTCAGTTAGTTGCCAAGACAACATTTTTAATTTTCAAATAATCTAATCATTTAGATTTTATTTCAGATTTATTTTAATTAACAAAAATGCTATTGATAAAACTGCTGATTTCTGAGAGTTTCATCCATGCATAACATTTATAAATATTACTCACGGATCTCCTCCACCACCTCTGGATCACATTCTTTATACTTCTCCAGTTCAACCTTCAGATGATCTCTCTGATTTTTCAATGCCACGAGTTCCTTCAGGAGATCCTCTCTCTCATCCTAAACACACACAAAAACTGTAGTCAGAAACATTACACAGTGTAGTAATCTAGTAAGTCTAAAGAGACAGAGGTGTACGCACATTAACTTCACGTCCCACTTTGGCTTTGTCAACTGCTTGCTGAAGGGCTTTTTTACGCTCATTTCCATCTTCATTCTACTCAGACAAAAAAAAAAAAAAAAGAAATCAAATCAGTACATTGCACTTCTGCAAAAAATCTCTATCTCAGAACACAATAATTTAACCAAGATCTACATCAATGGCATAATATTAAAGCATACACTGTAAAAATGTTCTAAAGAAATATGGCAAATTAAAAACCTGTTAATTGGTTAAATTAAATTGCCCTAATATGGTGAAAAATTATAAATGGTATGACATCACATTCACATTATATGTAATTTTACTGTAAAACATGGTCATATTTATGGCATATAAAAAATATGAATTACCATATATTTACAGTGAATAGTAAAAGGACATTACTTATCTGCTTATTTTAGTAGTAATGTATTTTTCAGTAATAACCATAGGGTTGTTTTGTGTTGCATGTTTAGTTCATTTAAATTGTATTATTATAATTTGGTTTCATGTTGTTGTTTTTTTCATGTTTGAACTTTTGATCCTATGCAATGTCTATAAATAAGTATTGACCATGTTTTATAGACAGGCCAATTAATTGAAGTGATTCATCATGTGGCTTTCTGTTGTTGGTTGGTTGGTGTTTTAACGCCATGTCAGCTTCCTTATCCAGCTTTATATATAAAACAGTTCGAAGCACTTTATGACTTGTCCTGACAGTAATTATTTGTGATGCAATCTGGGAAAACCCACCACATGGTGAAATTTGACATATTACAGGTTTTGCGATTATATTAAAGCTATGTTCAAGCCCTTTCCACATCTGTTTGTATGTATTTTATTGTTTGTCTGTAACAAAAGTTATGGTTATCTGAAGTCGGCTGATCGCTATGATTTTCAGAAATGGAATTTTGAGAAAAACAGGTTTAATTAACGGTCATGTCCTGCTAGCTGGACGACTTATATTACATATTTTAGTAATCATCATAGATTAGGTATCATTTGAAAGTTTATAAACTCAAAATTCATCCTGTGAAAACCGTTTTGAAATTGGACGATTGAGAGGCGAGCAAGGTCTTTTAAACAAGCAGCTTCAGACTCTGTTGTTCTCTTGTGCTCCGAATCACACCACACGATATAACGCCGGATAAAAATAAATAAATAAAAACTTGCGTGCCGTTGTAGTTTACACAGGACTGGCGGGACCTTCATTCTGTTATGTGGTTTATTTTGAAAGGCGAAACTGTCTTTGAAGTGTTAAGAAAAGGAGAACTAAATGGCCGTTTTGGGGGTTTTTTTTGCACCTCCGCTCAGCGCGTTCTTAAAGAGAACGACACGTCTTTTCAGCTTGCCACTATAAATCGCTATTTTTCTGCACTAATCTAGTGAATTTTCCCCAAGATTTGTTCAGAGATGATAAACAAGATGTTATTGAATAATAATTTATTGAAAACCCAAATTCGACAATAAATTGACATTCAATCTATTTTTAGACTTTACTGAAAATGTACAAGCGGGACATCCGACGGTTTTCCCAGAACACATCACATTTATTTTTCATGAATAAATAGGACAAGTTAATATTAAAAACCATTTATTTGCATTTATTTTGGATTTATTGGTATATTGGTTTGCGGCATCAATATGTCATCCCATAAAACCTGAAACACTGAAACAGAATTTTTAAAGTAAAAAAGCAGCAACCACAGCTGCCTTTTTATAGTAAATTTTACTATGAATTCTATTATATATTGAAGTATGTTTTTCAATAACGTACATGTTATTACTTAGAGTGAGATATCAGAAAGAGATGCCCTTACTTGTCTCTCCAGTTCCTCTAATCTGCGTTTACGTGCATGCAAGGCTTTACTGGGGAACGCCCAGTAATAGTTGGAGGTGCCCACCCTCTCGGTGTCCACCATGTTATCATCCACCAGACTCTGCAACACTTCTTTCACTGACATAGGAGCTAAAGAAAAAGATTAAACAAATTCTCCAGTAACAATTACTCCCATGAACTGCTCAACGTAAGAGAGAACTGTCACTTGTCCGTTCAGGCCAGTGGTGCATTGCCACTTAAAGTTTGAGATCATTTAACTGATCTTGTACAATCATTTTTAAGCCTTGCAAACATAAGCATTTGGTTTTCTGTCATGTTTTCTAAATCATGGCAAAATCTGCTGATTTGACACCAAGATAATGAGGCTAACATGGATGAGGCATATAATACAAAAAAGCTGTATCATTTCTTGCATTTTACCACTTCAGGTTTCATTGTAATAATATAGCTCTAACTGAGTAACATATCACTCAGAAACGTCCAGCTCATCATCCTTGCGATGGAGGTTTGGGTTAAATAACTAGTTCTTCCAATGTTTCACCATCGGATGCACACTGGGATATGGTAAAAATCGACACGGTCTTTACAGTGTGTACAATCGCTGAGGTTGAAGCCTCCGGAGCTAAAACTGTTTTTTGACCTTTGATGCATGTAAATCTCTTGTTGGAGACCTCTAAAACAAAACCAGAAGCTTTTAAAAACACATTAAAGGGGAACTTTACAGTTTTACTTGTTTTGAAAATGGTGGTTGGTAACAAGTGGATAAATGGGACTACAAAGATTCCCTGGGACATTAAACGTCATCACGCCGAATAGCTAAACTCATTTACTCACTAGTTCAGTTTTACAGCCTCACTTTGTTTATACTCACACTCATTCAAACTATTTTGACTCACTTTTTTAAAAAAAAAGACTAAAAGAGTTGTCAGAAGATTCAAGGTGGTGACACTGAAGTCAAGTGACAGTGGTGTAGTTTTTTTTTTTTTTTTTTTACTTCTGTGATTGTATTTAGGCTTCAAAATTCATAAAAGTTGAGTTCAATTGTGAATATTACCATGATGAACAAAACGTGTTTTGTAAGAATTACAAACTTTTGTTGGATACAGAGCTATATAATAATAACAACTTATAAGCCAATGAAAAAAAAAAAACTTCCAGGTCGTCCTAAATGTGCCATCACTGCAGCAGTCTACTAATTTCTATGTTTTACTGTATGCAAAAAATCAATTAACATCAGTTAAAAAAAGGCCTGTCTCCTTTGTAAAGTACCGTTGCATTACAGATTTTTTATTTATTTTTTATTTTTTTGCTAACCATGAGGCTCTGGTATGTGTTTGTGGTGATTAATAGACATTTTCTTTTTCTTTTTAAAAGTTTTACCAGTTGATTTTTTTTATTATTAGCCTATTAACTTATTTCAAGAGGTTAAATACTTATTTAAAGTGTTCTTTAAAGAGGATAAAGCCTACGATCAGTAAATGAGCAACCATCACTGAGAGGCACAAAATCACTCTCCACAACATTTTTATTCACGGTACCTTACTGGTAGAATGATCTCCCTGCCTTCAACAGGAATGCAGAATCCCTGACAACATTCAAAAGACAGCAGAAAACTCATCTCTACTTTTAGCACTTAACCACTTTAAAAAAATTGTAATAAAAAATTAGCCTTTTCCTTTAACCCCTCCCTTGTCTAAGTTATGCTAGTATAAGCAATGTCTGAAACTTTGTATTTTAAGCACTCATTGCATTGTATGCCTCTTCATGCTAAATCGCTTGCTGTATTCCTAATTTTTAAGTCGCTTTACATAAAGGCGTTTGCTAAATGACAATGTAAATGTATTTCATCAGCATTACAATATACTTCTAAATCTCTTAGGCAGCACTTTTCCTGAATTTCCTTCCTGGTCATTTATACAACTAGGTTAATCATATTGGCACCTCCTATGGATGTCCTCTGCTTTCAATCCAAATCAAACAGGTTTCTGATGATTACCATTACATGCGTTCTAAGTAAATGTGCAGGCTCACTTGGAGCTCCCTCTATCTGTGACATGGACTTATCAATGCTAGGAACATAAACTAAATACTATATTACAGGTTGATAAAACTTACTGATTCCTTTGGATTTGGGGGCGATTTTTTCAATATCTTTCAGCTGAAACACATCTTTCTGGAAAGGGAAAAATAATATGAATTAACATAATCTTCCACAGTATAAGAACAATTAGAGAACTGTGTCAGACATGGAGACAATCAAACATTTAGAATCTTAATGAACTCTTATTCAAATGAGAATGTGAAATCGTACTTACGGTTTCAAAAAATATTTCCATCATACGACTTCTTTTTTCTTCCAAGCTAAGTCCTTTCTTTTTAGACTGTGGATTATAAAAGATTCAGCCTTTGTATCAATAAGGTGAACACAGTTCTGCATTTTTCTGAATTAAATTAATAACATAAAAAAATCAGCAATCATTATTACTGAATAGCTGTTCTGTTTTATTTGTAATTAACCCTTTCATTATGTTATCTTTGAGGAAAAAAATAAAACATGTTTCTGATACAAATGTAACTATTCTTTTAGAAAATCGGTTCAAAAACTGATTTATCTCAAAAACGGTATTGTGTTCCAGAATTTTCAATACACCAATTGTTAAACAGTCTTAAAATATATTAGGGTGGCCTTCAGGATGAATGCTGACTTTTATTACGTGATTTTAGTAGTTTTAATTAGCATAACAGAGTTAAACACTAAAGTAAAAAATAATGAATTAACCTCATCCTTCTGTTCAATAAACATATTAATTAACGTTTTCAATAATGACTTATGGTCTGAAGACAGGAGTTTATTTGGGTAGTGAGTGCCAATGTAATATTATACATTTGATAAATCAAATTGTTTGTGTTCATAGCAAGCATCCTAGCGATGTGAATGCTCGGTCATCATTTGTTTAACGTTAGTGGCTTCGAATTAGAATACGTGAAATGATAATGTTATATGCTTTCATTCAACAGCATTAACAATCGTCAAAAACTAATCTAACAAACCTTGATGCAACTGCCCCAAAACAACACTCTATTTTGGATGTCATATTTATTCACAAATCAGAGATCTCAACACAATCTAGACATTTTCGACCTGCTTAACACAATTCTGCAAACCTTAGTGCAGTTTATTCATATAAACGACTTTTTCTGAACAATATTCTAAGTAATACTTATGATCTTACCATGTTTGACACTTCCACAGCTTGAGTTTGGCGCGAGATGTGAAGGAAGGAGAACTCAACTCACTGCGCGTGCGTGTTGCTAGAATGTAGAGAAGTACGCATGCGCGGCAGAGCTTAGACATAGTGGTGGATTCGCAAAAATATGCTTTAGTTTGGAAAAGTACTGAAAATTTGATCTGTTTTGATCCTTATTTAAGTTCTCTCTTAATAATTTAACGACTGGGTTGCTATGACTTGGTTGCCATGTTTGTCTCATGCATCATTGCGAATTTGCGACATCAGGTTGTATGATTTTGAGTGTAAGTTCAGTGGAAAAGTCAAAGGTCCCATTATATTTTGCTTCTATATGTTTGCAAGGTTTTCCAGGAGGCTGACCAGAGCTACCCTTATATGATACTGCCCATCTTCGTCAAGTATTTAATTGTTTTTATATATATATATATATACTTTTTTTATTATTAGCCTACTGAATATTTATGAATTATGAAGAGGCTAATATTCATGACTCAGTCATTGGCTAGAAAGTTACTAAGAACATTTGCCTCACCAAATACATATTTGGCAAGTATCTGAAACTAAAAAATGTCAGTAAAACAGACAAATGTTAGCCAAGAAGTCAAATTGAATGTTAAGCTGTTTTTTTTTTTTTTTTTTTTATAATGTAAATGGTGTGTATTCTTTTTGCAGTATTTGTAACCCTGCTACCCCCCACCAAATGATGGCTTGATCCCCCTGAATGAAATCAAAACAATGTTGTGGCAGTAGAGGCCTTTGTTTCACCTGTTTTACTTGAAATGGGTATCGCAACAGAAGGGGCTTCCGCCCTGCCACCTGCCACACCCTGTTTAGGGATTAGAAAGGTAGATAACTTATTTTAGCATTTTGTAATAATAATCCATTTCTTGTCATGTTTGACATCTAAATGCTCATTTTTAAAAAAAAAATTATATATATATATATATATATATATGTTATGAAGTGGGAGGATAGACGAACCCAAAAGCAGACTGATTGCTCAACACAGAATTTATTCAAGACAAAAGGGGAAAACAAAGCCCACGAGGGGGCAAAACAAGACTGGGTAACAAACACTAGACTTAAACTGAGGTCAAGACAGGAACAATACTAAAACACGAACAGACTCTGGATTAACAGTTAACTCAAGGGATTACTCACTGCAAACTTCACAAAACAACAAACAGATCTCACAGCAGGTTTCACAGCATGTTTCAAACAATGAACCGACCCAGGACAGCAAACACAAGGGGATTATAAAGGGGAACACTAATGACCAGGACAGGTGAAACTGACTAGACAATAATCACAAGACTAGGATAACAAGGGGGCGGGGTAAGTTAACGAGACAACACAAGCACATGGCCCAAACAGGCCATGCGCTTGCACACAAAACATGATTCTGTCATGATCCTGCCTCACGACTAGAGAAAATCAAAGACAAGAAGGCAGAATCATGACAGAACCCCCACCTTAAGGAGCGGCTTCCAGACGCTCCTCAAGGGGACATTAAACACGGGACATGACAGACTGTGACAAAGACACAAACCAACAGTACATAGCAAAAACTAACAAAGGCATACAAAAATACACAACGACAGGATTGGGGTGAAACATCAAAAACAACATACAAGGCAGAGGAGGTGGAGGAAACACAGAGTCTTTGAGCGACTTTCCAGGGTGGGTGGGCGGGACAGGGGTCCTGGGACCACAGGGAGTGGACTTAGGATGAGAGGACCGAGCGGGCTTGGGAGGAGTGGTGTGGGACAAGGGAAAAACAGTCCGGGGTTGAGCCATGACAGGGGAGACAGGGGAAACAAACGGAAGTCCAGGGACCGTGGGGACAGGGACAAATGGGGAAACAGTCCGGGACCGGGGTTGAGCGCAGACAGGACTGACCGGGGAAACACACGAGGTCTTGGGAACAGTGGAAGTCACAACAGGGATAGCAACTGGGGGTACAGCGAACGATGGACACGAAGCTGGACTCATGACGGGGGGTGTGGTAGGAGATCGCAGAGGGAAAACTGGGACAGAGCTCACCGAAGGTGACTCTGATCCGACGATCAACCTCTCCAACTTGGGAGTGGTGTTCTCCGCTGCAGGTTCAGGGACAGCGCCTACAGACATAGGTTCAGGGACAGCACTTACAGACACAGGTTCAGGAACAGCGCTTACAGACACAGGTTCAGGGACAGCGCTTACAGACACAGGTTCAGGGACAGCGCTTACAGCAGCGGGTTCAGGGACAGGGCTTACAGACACAGGTTCAGGGACAGCGCTTACAGACACAGTGGGCTCGGGACAAGACAGGACAGGCACTTCGAGGATCTTGATCAGACTGGACAAATAGTCAGACAGGGTCTTGGCAGCCAGAGAGATGGGCATCTCCTGACGAGCAGAAACCGACTGCAGAATCTCTCTTGCGGCTAGATCGGCCGCAACTCTCTCCGCAGCGGGCTCTGGGACGGCGCCTGCTGGAGCGGGCTCTGGGACGGCGCCTGCTGGAGCGGGCTCTGGGACGGCGCCTGCTGGAGCGGGCTCTGGGAGAGACAGAGACAGAGGACCAGAGGCTCCCTTCTTCCTCTTCTTCTTCCTGGGTCGTGGAGCAGAGGACATAGCCAGGCTTGTGACCGGTTGGGGAAGCACGACAGGACGTGTGGTCTCAGTTGAAGAGGACTCCGAAGTAGACTCCCACGACAGCCGTCTCTCTCGCTTGCCACGGAGACTTGCGGGTGCAGCTGATGCGTCGGGAGCCGAAGTGGAGTGAGCCTGGTTCCCCTGCGTAACCACGGCTAAAATGTGACCCTCCGGGATCACTGGCAGCCTGGCAGGTGGTGACAAGCTTGTGGGTGTCTGTGACTCTCTCCGGGATAAGCTATCCACCACAGCTTGAAATGGGCGACGAGTGAGCTCCTCCCGTTCAGTCAACGGAGGTGGAGAGTTGAGACCGGCGATGAAATAGCGAGAAACCAGGACCTCAGGCAGAAAGAATCTCCTTTCTTCAACGACTTGAGCATACTTCTGCAGGGACAACTCACCCTGGGGAGGAAATGGAAGTCTTCCAGCTCTACTATCTGCGATGGCCGACTGCCACCATAATTCTTGGTCAGCCGGTTGTGGTCTATTGGGGAAAGACAAACAGTCTGCTGGGTTCTTCTTTGGTCGGTTCATTCTGTTATGAAGTGGGAGGATAGACGAACCCAAAAGCAGACTGATTGCTCAACACAGAATTTATTCAAGACAAAAGGGGAAAACAAAGCCCACGAGGGGGCAAAACAAGACTGGGTAACAAACACTAGACTTAAACTGAGGTCAAGACAGGAACAATACTAAAACACGAACAGACTCTGGATTAACAGTTAACTCAAGGGATTACTCACTGCAAACTTCACAAAACAACAAACAGATCTCACAGCAGGTTTCACAGCATGTTTCAAACAATGAACCGACCCAGGACAGCAAACACAAGGGGATTATAAAGGGGAACACTAATGACCAGGACAGGTGAAACTGACTAGACAATAATCACAAGACTAGGATAACAAGGGGGCGGGGTAAGTTAACGAGACAACACAAGCACATGGCCCAAACAGGCCATGCGCTTGCACACAAAACATGATTCTGTCATGATCCTGCCTCACGACTAGAGAAAATCAAAGACAAGAAGGCAGAATCATGACATATATATATATATATATTCATACTGTGCAATGTCACAGTTCTTTTTGTAATTCCATTTTAATTGATAAGAAAGTATACATGTTTTGACAAAGACAGCTGTAGCAGTGTAGACAAACTCTTTACATTCTCTTCCTACTTCAGTCTGTTTAAAGTCTTTTGAGTTTAAAGCTGCTTCTGTTTACTCAGCTCTTTTGGCACTTCTCTATTTTCACTGGTTTTTGGTTAGGTCACATACCATATATGCAGGAATGTGTTTTCACAGCTAACTGAGGAACAGCCCGGCTTGTGGTAACAAGCTCACTATTTGATTGCATCACATCCGAAGGAGAGAACGAGAGGGTGGTGTTTTTTTTTTTTGTAGCTAGGTGAATCAGGTCTGAAAGAGGAAGCAGGATGTCATGAAGGCGTGTTAGACACCAGTGACCATGCAATGAGTCTGTGTCTCTGTCTAACAATATTGTGGGCCAGTGCTTTCACCGAGGACTCTGGGAAATGAATCTGATACTATTCCTGCTTTTGGCATTGACAGCTTGCCGGACTGGACTTGGTAGGTACTCACGGATCTTTTTTTCTTTCTTTCTGTAGAATCCTATCTCTCTCTCTCTCTCTCTCTCTTTCCATTTTTCCATTTTAGATTCATTCATCTAGTAACTCTCCGCTGTCCTGTCTCCTCTCTTCGTCAGGGTCCTTAGAAATCATTTTACACTGTAATTTGCCCCTAGGAAACACAACACTTGTGGAGTCATGTGGACATTAAGAGTACATTCAAATGACCTGTCGTATCTTTCGACCACAATGGACAATGATAAAGTTGAGGACAGGATGGTTACAGTACCTTATAAATAGTTCTTTGACTCATTTTGTTGCTCTTGGTTTCAGGCAAAACAAAAAACAGCTTGTCTCTGTTGAGTACAAAGATAATGTTGAATTAGGTCAAATGTATCTTTCTTGTGGTTTTATGGTATTAATTTCCTTGCAACTGATTATTGGTTTTTTTCTTTTTACCTCAAAATTTTCTGTTTTTGACACACAAAAAAACAATTGTTGTAATTCAGATTTAAGTTGATAACTACAGTGACACTATGGGCCAGTTGTTCAAAGGTAAGCTGATCGGATTTTGGTTATCAGATTGGATCAAATCTTGAAAATGGGTTGTTCAAAAGGGAAAGAAGGAATCTGAAATCAGATTAGATCAGGGAATCCAATCCAAGTTTTAATCTGGATCAAACCTTCAGTTTGTGTTGTTCAAAACTTGTCAGTGGGATTTGGATAACTTTGATCCCAAAAAAACAGGATTATCCTGATCCCAACAGGGGGTAGGTGGAGTTCAAGGTGGATTTCAGGAAGAAAATGTAGTAAAACTTTAAAATTGGTGAAATAATAGGCCTACATTTGTATAATTTAGTGTATATACTTTTATTTATATTTTGCACTTGATTTGTGTAACTGTTGTAACAGTGATAACGTAGACATAGGCTAACAATTAAGCTATTCAGTATAGTAAAGTAAAAATAAAATAAAAATGATCTTGTCCCCATTTTTGCCTCAAAATAAGAAACACTTACAGTGACCCCATGTTGGCTCTTCTACCTGTTCTTTACATAGCTGGTAGCCCACATTGTGATGTTGTCCCATTTAGAGCACTGGTAATCCGGATTTGGTAATCTTGAAAACTGTGAATCTGGATCAGGGTGATCCAGTCCAATGTTGCTTTGAAAAACCGGCATAAAAGTAAGACGGATTACCTGATCCTGGATAGGAAAAATTGGGATTTCCAAATCCAGATCATTTTGATCCAGATTAAATGTTTTGAACAACTGGCCCTATGTGTTAACTTTATTCAATCCAATATCTTAAGTCTCTACACTCTAGGCTAATTTTCTAACATATTTTATTCATTTTATACACATATGCATATATGTATATATATATATATATATATATATATTATAATTATATATAATGCTAATCCATGTTCTTTCATTAAACATAAGTTAATGTATAATGAACAAACATGAATTAAGAATGTACACAGTAAATTTGTCAGAGTAAAATTTACTCAAATTGAAGAAAATTTTACTCTATTCCAGATAACATTTGGTCCCTCTCTGAAAAGAGTAAAAGTTACTCTTTTGATAGAGCAGTTTTTCCAGAGTTAATTATACTCAATTTAGTGATACAATTTTACTCTTTCCTACGATATTTAACTCTATTTAGTGTTTTTTAAAATCAACTCTGATGCTATTTTACTCAGTTTAGAGCTACAAGAAAATTACTCTGCTACTTTTTAACTCTGTTCAGGGGAACTTTAAATTTACTCTGCCACAATTTACTTTCCCCTTCTGAGTTGTTTATTACCAATTATGAGTAAACTATAAAGAGTAAATTATTTTTCTGAATTGCACCATTCATGTTTTACCCTCAAAAAGTCGTAAAAATATAAATGAAAAACTTGCTTTGTCTGAAAAAAAAAAATCAACAACTTTATACTCATATCTCAATTTTATTTTTCAAGCACCTGTTTAAACAATGTTGCACTTACACTCAATTCACTTGTGATCAAAAAAATAAAATAAAAATTAACAATAATAATAAAATAATCGAAAATTGTGATAAAATTGTGTCTTCCCCCAAAGTTTCTTTATTACATAGTTTCAACAGATTGTTACTGTACTAAGCAGAAAAGAATAGCACAAGAACAACAATTTGGATGGTAGGTGATCTATAAGAACCTGTCTGAGAAATAAGCAAGTTCAAGGTCACACAGTAACACAACATATGAAGAGTTGAGATGCAAAAGCCTCTAAGTGCCATTTGAAATTTTCTCCTAGAATGATCATTTTTATCAATCTTGTATATTTAAGTTCAGTAATTTCACTTAAATGACAATCAATAGGTAATCTTCATTGCCATTTAAGTTAAATTACTGAACTTAAATATACAGGCTTGATAAAAATGATCATTCTAGAAGAAAATTTCAAATGGCACTTAGAGGCTTTTGCATCTGAACTCTTCATATGAACTAGTGTCATTTTATCTGCTTCATCAGTTGCTTCACCTTGATGAATTTCACAAGAATCACGCTTTTCTCGCTGAGATCTTTCCCGGCCTTAACTTGAGGGTGGCAAAAGGTGAACCAGCATCAGAATCGATGACATGTCGCTGTCCCAACCTGAAGACAAGGAAAACAAAATAAACACATTTGTTTTAGTTTTTTAGGTAGAAGGGGATGAACATACTCAGTTGAACTAGTTTTACGTAGACTTAACTTCACTTGGATGATGTGTCAGTATAAATACTTTAACCACTCCAGTACTTTAGTTTATACTGCACACAGAATAAGTATTATAGGGATAGTTCACTTTGAAATTAATTTTTTTAAATGGTTTAGCTTACCTCAAGGGCATCCAAGATGTAGGTGTCTTTGTTTCCACAGTATTTTCAATTTTGACATTTTTCAGTCAAACCGTTCTTGTCTGTCAGTCATATAATGGAGGTCTATGGTCACCACCTCAAAGAGCATGCACAGAGAAGTCCAAATTAAACATGATTGAATGACTCGTAAATGTAAGTACACATTGATGGCCTAAGACACGAAACGAGCGGTTTGTTTGAGAAAACGAACAGTGTTTATATCGTTTTTACAGATATTGAAATGAGGTCAAAGAGTTAAACTTTATATACTAAATCTCAACCATTCAACCATAGTTTTGTTATTCAGAGACCAATATGAAAGCCATTTCAAACTGTAAATTTGTTAACTCCTCTACTAGGTCTTTGAGAGAAGATCAGGGTAGAAATGTTAGAGAAACATGTGATTTTCATTCTGACAGTTTACCCATTGCAAGTCTGTGTTGCATATGAATCAAGCATGTCTAATGGGTAAAGTAAAGAGTAAACTCTATAGATCTGAATAAAGCTATGCTGTCATAAATGCATAACTTCCAATTAAATAATTTAAGTTATAGCACAATAGTTACCTTCAGCATTTTGGATAACGTCTTGGAGCTCACTAGTCTGTTTGAGGCCTCGCGGCTTTGAAGGGATCCCTGTCAGTAGTTGGCCCACCTGAAAGTATTTAAGACAATATGAAAACAAAATATTTTGTTCCTTTTCTTTCAAAAGCACAACACATTTATACCAGAACTAGATGACAGGAAAAAACATAGAAAACATACAGTATCCCAGAGTGGGATAATCCCAGAGTGAGAGTATCCCAGACTTTTAAATTTGCCCAACATGTAGGGATGGGCAACGATTAATCGCATCCAAAATAAAATTATATAATATACTGTATGTGTGTGTAGTGTGTATAATTAATTTGTATATATAAATATACACACATGCATGTATATATTTAAGAAATATTTGCATGTATATACTTTATGTATATTTACACATAATTAATATTATATATAAATATTTGATATATTAATAACACATTCTTCTTAAATATACACATACATGCGTGGGTATTTATATTTATAAATTAATTATACACACTACACACACATATATTATGTAAACACAATCTTTTATTTTGGATGCGATTAATCGCGAATTCGCGATTAATTGTTGCCCATCCCTGAGAACAGCAATTATATTTTGAAAAGATACTATGTTACTCTCGACCTTATTTACATTATGACTTAATGACTGACCAATCTGGAACAAAATAATACTTCAAAGACAGATGCGTAAAATAACCAAGTTGTATGGTCAATAAAAAAGTTACAAAAGTTTATTAATCATTCCGTTCAAGCTAATAAAAGCAGACTAAACATCAAATCTCACACCTGTTTGTGGTTGCCGTTTCATCCGTCCCTCTGATGCTTCTTTCTGCAGGGTTTTTATTCTCCATGCCAGATATCCACTTCCATCTTCTGGATTGTAATAATGCTCCTATGACCAGAACAAACACAGACCTAGTAGTTATACATTACACAATTAAAGAAATAAATACCATATGAATAATAATGTAGATAATCTTTACTCTGCAGTATACAGAGTATATCATCCTCCTGTAAATCAAAAATATTGAGAGGCAACAGCTACGTACATAACCAAGCTTGCTCCTGGGTGACCCATTCTGCCAAGTATGGGAATAGGGAGATGATTTTCTTTGCATATTCTTGAAATGTAAAAGGTGTTGGAGAAAAAATATATTTCCTGGTGTCTTTGAACTTCACTCTCAGTCTCACAACGTTGTTGGTTTGCATTCTGGAGGGACCAAAAAGACAGTTAAGGCGTTAACACTCACAGTCAGATGAAGCCCTGATTATATCAAAAGCTTACAATGACTTTAGTCATTCATTACAAGGAAGTTATCGTGCTTTTAACTTTAGAATACTGTTCCAAATAATAAGTAGTTCCCTATGAACTATTTGGTAATACTTGAGTCATAATCAGTGGGTTACCAACATTACAAAATTTTATACATTATGCATTATTCACGTTAATTATGAACCTGCAAGCAGTAGTAGTTATTATTTATTAGTAATCCTATGGGAGGAATGAAAAAGTTACTGATTAGCTAATAGTGAACTACCACATTCTGAGCGCTATTACTCACTATTTATTAATCAGAATTCGTTAGTTAATATTTTCTACTAGAGCATTAATAATACATTAATCATTTGTTCATGCGTTAATAATGCATTAATCATTTGTTCATGTGTAAGTTATTCATCATGAACAAATATTTAACGCATTGTTAACACTCAAAATGGCCTCCATCATTAAGGCTAACGTTAACTTAACTCTTTACAGAGTCAAGTACATGTGGCGCACAACTCGAGCCGCTCATCGTCACAGTAATGTAACGTTAATGTACGTATAACTTACTGGACACATCAATATGCAGCTAGCTAGTTTATAGTGTCAATTAAAGTTTATGTAAGCTATAACTTGTAAATAGCCTCCATCATTCCAATTAAGGCTAACGTTAACTTAACTCTTAATAGAGTCACGTACATGTGCCGCACAACTCGAGCCGCTTACTGGACAGTGGACACATATAATTATGCAGCTAGCTAGTTTCACTAGTGTTAACGTTTACTTAAGCTATAACGAATCGGTTACCTAACGTAACCTCGGTTCTCTCTAGATGAGGGAACGAGTATTGCGTAAGCTAGCTTACGCTACGGAAAGATTCATCTTTGCTGAGAAGTTGAAGCCAAAAAATTATTCCATAATTTTGTAATCATTGTCAACGCAGCCTCTTCTGAGGCAGACCATGAGCGGGCTAGCTAGCGGCTCATTGGTTCGCTCAGAGAGAATGCACGAACCTATGGGAGAGCGGCGCTGAGTCCGCGGCCAATGAGCGGACGGCGCTCGCTTACTGCGTCACAGCCCGCCAAAAGGGGCGTGGCTACAGTGTATAAAGGTCGCTCTCCCAGCTCGTTCGTTGATTCTGTAGCATGAAGCGAAACGCTATTGGCGCAAGCACGGCCGGGAACGCAATACTCGTTCCCTCATCTAGAGAGAACCGAGGTTACGTTAGGTAACCGATTCGTTCTCTTACGAGAGGTTCTCTCGTATTGCGTAAGCTAGCTTACGCTACGGGAACACCTGGTCAACGCCGTGCGCGCTAAGTAACCACTAAGCATCCCAGGGGAACACCGGGGGAATCTATAAGTGGATGAAGATAATACGGCGGCCAGCATAGCGGCCGTTACTATCTAGTGCAAAAACGCCCAAGGCGGCCGGCGAAGGCGGGCCGTGATGTGTGGGCTAATGCATAAGCACATAGGGGAACACAAGGGGTGAGCCGGTGTGATGGAACTCCCGATAGTGCGGCTTCTATAGGAGGGCTGTGAGTACTAGACCGCCAGAATTTTCGCCTGTAAGGCTGGAACTTCCAAGTTGTAAAATCTGACAAAGGTGGAGGGGGAGGCCCATCCCGCAGCCACACAAATGTCGTGAATGGAAATCCCGCAGGACCATGCCCACGATGAGGCCATGCCTCTGGTGGAATGAGCCCTGATGCCCAGAGGGCAAGGCAGGTCTTTAGCGGCATAAGCAGAGGCAATCGCGTCTACTATCCACCTGGATAGGGTCTGTTTCGAGGCGGCTAGTCCCTTGGTGCGGCCACCGAACGACACAAACAGCTGCTCCGAGCGTCTGAACGCGGCAACGCGTGTAGTGTACACTCTGATAGCCCGAACCGGGCAGAGGCGGTCAGCGTCACGTTCGCTATCGGATGCAGGCAGCGCCGATAGAGAGATGACTTGCGCCCTGAAAGGGGTACCAATCGCTTTTGGAACATAACCGTGTCTAGGCTTTAGAATGACTATGGAGTCACTCGGTCCAAACTCTAGGCACGCGGCGCTTGAAGACAGCGCGTGAATGTCCCCCACACGTTTTACTGAGGCGAGAGCCGTCAGAAGAACGGTTTTTAACGAGAGGTATTTTAGCTCCACGGACTCAAGTGGTTCAAACGGTGGGGCTTTCAGAGCTTCTAGAACTATAGAAAGATCCCAGACCGGCACCGTAGGGGGTGAGGGGGGTTCATCCTTCTGGCTCCCCTGAGGAAGCGGATGATTAGCTCGTCTTTGCCCAGAGACTGGGCGCGCCGGGGTTCAGCGAACGCCGCGACGGCTGCCACGTAAACCTTAAGAGTGGATGGGGACCTGCCCTTATCCAGCATCTCCTGAAGGAACACAAGCAAAGACGAAACCTCGCACGTCCGTGGGTCCAAATTCTTGTCGGTGCACCATTTAGAGAACACAGACCATTTTGCAGCATAGAGCTTTCTGGTAGAATCCGCTCTGGCGTGTTTGATCGTGTTCAAAACCCCTTCTGGCAGTTCGACGCGTAGTCGTTGGTCACCCATGCATGAAGCGCCCAGCGCTGTGGATGGGGATGCCAGATCGAGCCGCGGGCTTGAGTGAGGATATCTGCTCTGATTGGAATGGGCCACGGGGCTGTCTGTGACAGCCGCGTTAGCTCCGGGAACCAAATCTGATTCTCCCAGCGCGGGGCTATAAGGAGCACCGAGTGGCGTGAGTCCCTGATTCTCTGAATGACCTGCGGTAGCAGAGAAATCGGGGGAAAAGCATAGAGCGGGCGGCGGGGCCAATCCTGGGCTAGCGCGTCCTCGCTCTTTGAAAAGAATATTGGGCAGCGAGCGTTCTCTTCTGACGCGAAAAGATCTATCTCCGCTCTGCCGAATAGGCGCCACAGTGTTTGGACTGTTTGAGTGTGCAGGGACCATTCTCCGGGGGAGACCAGGTTCCTGGACAGCCTGTCTGGACCGTCGTTCAGATGGCCCGGCACGTGCGTCGCTCTGAGCGATAGCAGGTGACTCTGGGACCACAATAGGATGCGGCGTGTCAGATGAAAGAGATTCTTGGATCTGACGCCGCCCTGACGGTTGATGTATGATACCACGGCCATATTGTCGGAGCGAATCAGGACGTGGTGACCGTTTATGCGCGGGAGGAAGCACAGCAGCGCGTTCTCGACCGCGATCATTTCCAGACAGTTTATGTGTAAGGAACTCTCGTGGCTCGACCACTGGCCGGCGGCCGGTGAGCCCTCGCAAACCGCTCCCCAACCCGAGTTGGATGCGTCTGTCGAGATGACTTTCCGGCGAGAGAATGTTCCCATGGTAACGCCCCTCTGAAACCACTCGCTTGCTGCCCATGGCTGCAGTGCAGTGATACAAGTCTGAGTAATCCTGATCATCTGGCGGCCCGTCGTCCACTCGCGGTGGGATACGCGGCTCTTTAACCAGAATTGAAGGGGGCGCATGTGCAGAAGACCCAGCTGTAGCACAGCGGAGGCTGAAGCCATATGACCCAGCATCCTCTGAAGCGATTTCAGGGATGTAAGGGTACCCATCTGAAACGAGGCGGCTAGGCGCTGAACACGGCGCGCGCGCTGTGTGGATAAGCGAGCCGTCATCGTGATAGAGTTCAAATCTATTCCGAGGAACGAAATAGTTTGACTGGGCTGGAGAGAGCTCTTTGTCCAGTTGACAGAGAGTCCCAGCGCTTCCAGATGGTTGAGGAGAACTGTGCGGTGCGACAGTAGCTCCGTCTGGGAATCTGCTAGAATCAGCCAGTCGTCCAGATAATTCAGTATGCGCAGCCCCTGACTTCGCAGGGGAGCGAGCGCTGTATCCATGCACTTCGTGAACGTACGGGGTGCTAAGGATAGGCCGAACGGGAGAACGGCATACTGGTAAACTTGGCCCTCGAAGGCGAAACGTAGGAATGGCCTGTGATGAGGGTTTATCTGGATCTGAAAATAGGCGTCTTTCAGGTCTAGAGAGATGAACCAGTCCCCCTGGCGGACGTGCGCGAGGAGTTTCCTGACTGTGAGCATTTTGAACGGTCTCTTCATGAGCGCTTTGTTCAAAGCCCTGAGATCTAAGATCGGCCTGAGGCCGCCGTCTTTCTTGGGGACCAGAAAGTAACGGCCGTAAAACCCCGACTCGATCATAGATGGCGGGACTCTCTCTATAGCGCCCTTCTGCAGTAGCTTGGCTATTTCTAAGCGAAGCGTGTTCATAGCAGCCGGGCTGACAGTGGATTCGAGCCGCACGCGCGAGCGTGGCGGGCGGCGACGAAACTGTAATCGATAACCATTCTTTATTATGCTTAAAACCCACGGGGAGATGCCGGGGATGGATTCCCACGCTTTGTAGCATACGGCTAGTGGTTGAATGGCGATTTCGCCCTGATTGCTGCACATTGCGGGCTGGACACTGGGTGTGGGCTCGCTTATAATGTGGAAGGCAACGGGACTTACACTCAGAGAGGAGTTTAAGGGCCTTGAGACAGAGCGGGCAGAGGGGGGACACGCGCACGGGCTCGTGGGCGTGCTTATGTTCTCTGCTGCTGGAGCGGAAAGTGCACGCTCCGTGAGAATGGGCTCTGCGAGAGACCCTGGGCATAGAATGCTTGTGTGTGTACGTGAGCACATGGTTGTGGGCACATTTTTTACACTTGAGGCTTTTATGCTCTTTTTGTGAACTCTCTGGGTAGCCGTGAAAACGGCTTTTAGTCGCTCGCAAGCGGGCAGGGAAACCGGCTTGTTTGTGGCGGTAAACACTACTGTAGTCAGCGGTGAGACGGGGACTAACAGAGGGCGAAGCTTTGACGGTGGTCCGGCCGCAGCGGGAGAACGCCGTCTTTTTCTCAGCTGTGCTAGGCAGACTTCTGTTGATCAGGCTTCAGCGTGATCTTGGGTCGAGGCCCCCGGGGAGGAGGCTGTCTGCGGCGGCTGTCTGAGCGAGAGCGAGGGCGGCCGCCCTGTCTACGCTGGGGCTGCTGAGCTTGCTGAGGCGGGCGCTGCTGTGTGGTTCTGGCAGGCGGCTCGTGAGAACGGCCCGTCGAAGAACTCGAGCGGCGGGGCAGGAACAAGTTCATGGCCTGAGTCGCTTTTTGAACCTCGGAGAAGCGGTCAACGATGCCCGTGACGGCGGATCCGAAGAGCCCGGTAGGGGAAATGGGCGCGTTGAGGAACGCGGCTCGTTCTGACTCTCCCATGTCGGTAAGCGTGAGCCATAAGTGTCTCTCGGCGACACAGAGGGCGGCCATGCATCTCCCAAGAGCTTGTGCGGCGGCTTTAGTGGCGCGAAGGGAAAGATCCGTAGCGCTTCTCAGATCCGAAAGGACGGGCGGTTGTCTCCCGCTGCTCGCCATTTCACACAAGATGTCGCTCTGGAGCACCTGGAGGACAGACATCGAATGCAGCGCTGAAGCGGCCTGACCGGCGGCAGAATAGGCGCGGGCATGAAAGTTAGAGGTCGCTCTGCACGCTTTTGAGGGAAGCGTATGAGCAGACCGCCATCTAGCAGAGGGCGGGCAGAGATGAGCGGCGACCGAGTCCTCGACGGGTGGCATGGCAGTATAACCCTTCTCGGCAGCTCCGTCCACTGAGCGCAGCGAAGCGGACACATCAGAGCGATTACGGGCCGAGAGAGGAGCATTCCAGGACTTCGTGAGCTCGCTGTGAAGCTCCGGCAGGAAGGGTGCAGCCCGGCTGCAGGCGGGGGCCGGACGCCGGTGCAGGAACTTTCCATCCATGCGGTTCGGTGGTTGCTCAGGGGGAGGAGACCACTCGAGACCCAGGCGGCTAACGGCCTGAGAAAGGAGGCGCGTTAGTTCCTCCTCGATGCCGGCGCGGGTCCCCGCAGACTCTCTCGTCGATGAGCCAATCGACGACCAATCCTCGCTGTCCGAAGCGTGCAGCGAACAAGAGTCCTTCTAGCCCGCTCATGGTCTGCCTCAGAAGAGACTGCGTTGACAATGATTACAAAATTATGGAATAATTTTTTGGCTTCAACTTCTCAGCAAAGATGAATCTTTCCGTAGCGTAAGCTAGCTTACGCAATACGAGAGAACCTCTCGTAAGAGAACTTATGTCATCTAACGTTGTTTGCGTTTGGGGTGATTACAAAAATAAGTTAATTTATCCCATTAGTTCAATCTTGAGCCCAGTTTAAAATGTGATCCTTATGTGTTCGCCTTCCCAGTTAACTAACATAGGCTTAGCATTTTGGCTGTACAACTACATTTAACAAACAAGTGATTAACGTTAACGTTAGTGATTTTCTTGTCGAGCACTACCTTAACGGTCACGTTAAACTTTACATCAAGTTAACATGAGAAAGCTATCTCTGTAATGTTCAAAAACCGCGGAATTGATCTGAGCTCAAAACAGAGGCGATTTTTATGAAAATGGGTACTAAAACTTTGGAATTCTACTTACTTTTAAATCCAGCAGTAGCACAACGATCTCTTCCAAATCCAAATGCAGACCGCGATCGCGATGGCCGTGTAGAACAGTAATGGCTGACAAACGAAACTTAGGGAGCAGAAGATTTTGGGGAGGAGTCACAGTTACTCTAGAATTTTGCTCCCACTCTATGGACACATTTTACTCTGTTCACTCAAAATAGATAAAAAACAACTCTTTTTGAGGAAAAAAATAATTACTCTGGAAAAACTACTCTGCTATTTTTCCTGTGTAGCCATATATGCACATGTTTTATATGTTTTAAATTAACATTATATGCAATATAAATATTCCTGTACCCGCCCGTTAAAGTTTACATTTGCTATTAGCAGAAACTTAAAGGCTGTTTAAAAATAAATAAATAAATACAAATTAAAAGACAAAAAAAAATGGATGAATTCCATGAGGAAGGACAAGGAATGTTTCTAATCTCTCTCGGGTAAATTCAGAGAATGATGCTCTGATCTTTCTTCTGAACTGCAGCGAGTCTGAACTAATCCTCATTTTAAAAATCAAATGAAGGTTATACAGTCAGTTCTTAAATGTGTAAAGTAATTTAATTTAATGTCGTTACAGTTCAGTGTGAAGACGACAAAGATAAGACTGGGGTAGATATTGGCCAAGAAGAGGAACGTGAGTATCTACTTTAGAACACCTACATTTGTATTTTATTTTAATGCGATGTGTTGCAGACTGAATGAGTCACATTCCCAGCTCATTCGTAGACATCTACTGTTCTTTCTTGTGGTCACTGCCATGTAACTAATGCCTGCCACAGTTGTCTAGAATGGGTTTATCCATCTAAAGAAAAAGTGTTGTGGGATGAGCACTCGCATCCTCTCATAAATTAATCTGATCTGTTTATATACATTTAACAGTAGCAGCTACCGACACTTCAGAAGGTAAAGATGACCCAGGTAAGAATTGGTGGTAATTACATTTGACGCATCATAAAGTGATTTTTTTTTTATGTTCAAAAAACCCATTTATATATATTTTTTTAAGAGATGAATAATTTTACTCAGCAAGGATGCATTAAATTGATGGAAAAGACAGCAAAGACATGTTACAAAAGATTTTGATAAAGATAAGATTAGATTGATAAGATTTAAATAAATGCCCTTATTTTGAACTTGTGTAGGAAAAAAAAAATGTGTTTCCACAAAACAAAAGAGGCAGCACAACTGTTTTCAACATGTATAACAATTGGTAACATTTCTTGAGCAGCAAATCAACAGAATAAAATGATTTCTGAAGGATCAAGTGACTCTGAAGACTGCAGTAATGATGCTGAAAATTGAACTTTGCATCACAGTAATAATACATTACATTTTAAAACGTATTAAAATAGAAAGAAAAATGATATTTAAAATTGTAATAATATTTCACAATATTACTGTTTTTACTGTGCTTTTGATCAAATAAATGCAGCCTTGGTGAACACAAGAGACTTCTTTCAAAAATTCCCATTAATGTTAGATACAGTATAATGATAGAAACAGTATAATGATACAGTAGATACAGTATAATGTTAGAGACAGTATTACTAATGGGTATTTCTACCCATTATAGCAATGTTAGATACAGTATAATGATAGAAACAGTAAGAAAGAAACAGTTGCAGTTCAGATTTATCCGTAATGATCTTTTCACCATAAATATCATCCTAAAAGCATTTTTATGTAAACTCTGAAAGCCCAAAAAATGTGTTTAAATCAGACATTTCGTAAAAATGTTGTGAACCCTTTACGTTCCCCAGTTTGAAAACCTCTAAATTAACTGTAAAAATTGTAAACGTAATTTTACAGTGAAATACTGTTTCAACCATGTCTTTTCATTTTAAGCCTGCATTGTAATTTCAAAGTAAAGTACTAACAGTAAAAGCTGTTTATTGTACTTCAACTGTATCAATGCCGTTTTTACAGCTGTACTACGTAACAAAAATTAGGCCTATTGTGTATCATAGGCCATACAAGTAATTTTCATTTACAGAGATAAAATGATTACACTCTTTTAGATGTTTGTTTAGTTGTATTTTCATGATTACTTAATTTCTTTATGACTCTATAGGATCTGGAGATGAGAACCAGGGTACGCATTGCACTTTCCACATGCTTGACCTCCACTTTCAGGTTCAGGAAATCATCTTTTATTTAAATCGTATGCAATTGCATGTACTTGGTTTTAGGCTTCACAACAAACAGTAACCCTAATAATATTGAGGAACCAGAGATGACTACTAAGTCCGCGACAGACACAGATGATCTCAACTCGGTCATCATGATCATCATACCTCTGGTTCTCACACTCGTCATCATCGCTGTGATCGTATGTGTAGTCATGATCTGCCGCAGGGGGAGAATACAAGATGCTGGTATGTCAGGATGCATAACAGACTCAAACAAATAACCAGCTAAATGCATCAGTTAGGGGGTGTTTACATGTGTTTGCATATTTTGGCTATCTGAAAGACACAAATATTTACTCTTACTTGGAATCATCCAATGGTAGATGAAACTGGATGGTAATGATAACGGGTGCTGCGGATTCTGCGGATTCAACACTTTTTTATATACTCATTCAACACTTATTAAATAATTTCAAATTGAATTACATTTTTGCAACATAGTTTTTGCCATCCCTTTAAGTCTAAAAAGTGTTTCTTCCCTTTCCCCTTTCATTTTTACCATTTTCTATCAGTTCCTTTGAAGGCAATTGAAACTGTCTTTATAAATGAATTACTGTGCAAAGTTTAACATCTTTGTCATCTTTTAAAAAAAAAAATGTAGACACAAAAGAAGATCCTTATTTGGATCACGAAGACCATGAAAAGGTGCCAATGTAAGTACACTTTCATCCAAAAATAATATTTATGTGTTTATTCACTCACCCTCATGCCGATCTTTGTTCATCTTCTAAAACAAATGAAGATATTTTTTTTTGATGAAATCCTAGCGCTTTCTCACCCCATAGACTGCTTTTATGATCCAAGTGAATCTGTTGCTAACCAGGGGTGCAAAACTGAGTGTTATCAGAAGAACCGTAAAAAAGTATTTTAAAACAAAAAATCTTTCAAAACTTAAAATAGATTTTTTTCTAGTTTTTGGATAAATATTAATTTAAGACCATGTACTCTTTATTTATTTTCAACAATTTAGCAATTACATTTTGACAACCTCAAATAAATAATAATTAACTTTTTCTGTCATATTTCCCTGCATGTTTATTTAGTGATTCATTTAGTTATCCCATTTTTTAGTATTCATCTGAAATGCATATTATAACCATGTGTAAAAAAATTGGAGTAGGATTTACTTGAAAAAACCTTGCTAAACTATCTCACTCATAAAATGCTAGTAAATTTACAAAGATTTGCCAAGTAAAAACCTAAACATATTTATCAGTAGCTTTAATTAAAAATCTTTAAGTTAAATTTACTTGGAATATGGAATTAAGTAAACTTTACAAAAAATAAGTAATTTTAACTCTGCTATTAAAAGGTTGGTTAATATCGATTTCCTTTGCCTTTGTATTACATTTCACTAAAACAATAATCTTGAATTTTATTAGTCATTTATAGTATGTGCTTTACTTAGATCATCCAAGTAATTTATATATACATCATGTCAGATGTTAAGCAACATGTGAATGCAAACACCTCAATACTTGGTAGACAATACACAATGGTGGTAACAAAAAGCAAAAAATTTACTCGAAATGTCACAAAATGGCAATTCACTAATACTGACAACAAAAATCAATGATAAAACAGTGTAAATACAGCTGGAAACCAGTGAAAAATTAGCCTCATTAATTATTCAAGGTCCAGTGCATGATTGGAACCCCAGTATCAGAAAAGTTGAGTTGATATTTACACTTTCATTTCTACTCGCTTGAATTAAGTACTGATATGGAATTTACTTCGTTTTTTAAATTCCTGCCTATACTAACTTTTTCAAGTAAATTACATTGGGTTTTTTCACTAGTATTTACTTTACCAAAAAAATTTTTTACCGTGTACTTTAAAAAAAAAAAGTTTCAACATTCACAGTGAACATCAACAGAATATTATAATATAGTAGTATAATATACACAAAACTGACACTAATACCCCTATTTAATGTCTTGTTCTTTGGCAAGTCAGCCTGTTCACATATATTCATAATGTGACAAAAATGATGTTCCACAAAAGCTGTTTATGGTTAGTTGGTTCCTCTTTAAAGATACAAATCTGCCCCAGCAGGCTAAATCAACTTCCTCCACACAGGCCACAAACGCTTGTGTTGTTCAACTTCTTTTCTTGATCACCAGGCCGATGTTTGAGGATGATATCCCATCAGTGATGGAGCTGGAAATGGAAGATCTAGAAAACTGGATATCAAAAGGTGACCACTAAAACTTCTTTTAGTAATGTCCTTTGACTCTGAGTCACGGCCCATATCTGGGCCTTGGCGAGATATTGCACATTTATAGTGAATAATCCAAACCACAAGTGCTGGAGATAATCACAATCTGGTGTTCTAATCTAAATAACATTCATGCTGGTTTCAAAATGAAGACTTTTACTGACACTCGATGACATTTATCAACATATTGATAAAATGGTGTGTTTTGTTTTTACATATGTATCATCTCAAAGTTGTTTTTGCTATAAAGAAAACAGCATTCTTACACTGAGTGTTTTACATTAAAGGGATAGTTCACCCAAAAATGAAAATTAAGTCATTAATTACTCACCCCCATGCTGTACCAACCCTGTAAGACCTTCGTTCGTCTTCGGAACACAAATGAAGATATTTTTGATTATATTTGAGTGGTAAATCACTACCACATAGGCACCCTAAGGGATTGAAACTTGACGGCCCAGAAAGTCATTGAAGAAAATGTTAAAAATCGAATAAGGTCGCTATTTTTGTTTGGGTTTTTTCGGACAAAAAGTATTCTCGTCGCTTGATAAACTTTTTGTTGAGCCACTGTAGTCACATGGAATATTTAAACATTTTCTTCAATGACTTTCTGGGCCGTCAAGTTTCAATCCCTTAGGGTGCCTATGTAGCAGTGATCCACCTCTCAAATTTAATCAAAAATATCTTCATTTGTGTTCTGAAGATGAACGAAAGTCTTACGGGGTTGGTTTAGCATGGAGGTGTGTAATTAATGACTTAATTTTAATTTTTGGGTGAACTAACCCTTCAATTTGAACTTACTTCAGTTTAAGTGAATTCTGTAAGTTTGTGCTTTGACCAGCAGGAGGAGCAATTGTATTAAAAACATTCAAATGTTCAAAGAAACTGCATGAAAGTTGCTCTAAAACTTACTCACATTAAAACAACCAATTTTTCCCCACCCGAACTTCAACATTAATGTTCAAAACATCCTACATACATACAGTATATACTGCATTTATAGGTTTAAAGTTGTTTGCACAATGCTGTTAATGCTGTTAAAATGTGTGAAGTGTTGTAGTTATGTAAAAGTATGATCTATTTATATGATAAGAAAAAATAAGAAGTGGAACATATTTTGTTGAATGCTTTTAACATAAAGAATCTGTGTTTTTTCATTGCTTGCTTGCAGATGGAGGCAAGAAAGTGGACACTGGCCAAATATAATGAATAGCTTTTCAGTGAGTACACTAGACTTATTATTCCCTCCTTTATGCAAGATGTAGTCCAAACCTGGGAAAGCTACACATTTTTTTTAGAACAAAGTCAGAGCATATTCACAGTAAAGTATTGGCTTGGACAGCTGTCTAGCGGTTAGTAACAAGAAAGCCATTGTACTAGCATGCAAATATTTAATTTTCAGGACAGATCTGTGACAGATGTTGTGCATTACTTGATTATTTACATTCACACATCATTTTTCACTGCTTTTCATCCTGAATGGATCAATTCCAAGTAATGAAGTAATGAAGAAGAGTCAAATTGTTGTAATAACATTTTTTTTAAAAAAAGTAGTGTATATGGAAAATGCACAGAGCAGCCATTGCGTTCATCAGTAACATGACACTTTGCTTTTTCTCTTGGGCGTTGTGGAGAGTTTTTTTTTTTCTTTTTCCAAAAAGACATTTGAAAAATAATAAGGGTCCACAGAAGTGTGCCTATTTTTATGTGTGAAACAGAGCAGTGGTGCAAGACAAAGCATGAAGAAATGTGTTTGCGTGTGTCACACCCTGTAATGTAATGTGTAAGGTATCATTTCCTGGATCTGTGAAATGACATAAGGTTACCTCTTACTTTACTTTCCAGTGGAATGCCCCCTCAGAGTCTATTCAAGAGCTACTGTACACAACAGCATTCCCTATGCAAACTTTTTACTGTTTATTAAGACTGCAAAATTTGGTGAAAATGGCATATTTCGATTATTTTGTCATAACATTAGCAGTTTGAAGTATAAACTTAGGATGCCGTGTTGATACCCAGGAAAGAAATCAAAAAGACACACAGATACAATGAATGTTTTGATCATGTTCTGCTGCCACAAGAAATGAAAGTAACTCTTAATGAAAGATAAGGTCTCATTTCTTTACATAGTTAAAGGATTAGTTCACTTTTGAAAAAAAACTTTTGCTGATAATTTACTCACCCCCATGTCATCCAAGATGTCCACGTCTTTCTTTCCTCAGTCGAAAAGAAATTTAGGTTTTTGATGAAAACATTCCAGGATTTTTCTCCATATAATGGACTTCAATGGGAACCGGATGGTTCAAGGTCCAAAAGACAGTTAATAACTGTTTCAGATGCAGCTTCAAATGTCTTTAAACGATATCAGACGATGAATAAGGGTCTTATCATGCGAAACGATCGCTTATTTCAAAGCTTATTCCAAAAATGTAACTTTTATAAGGACAAATGCTAGCCTTGCCATATTCTGTGAGGCGCGTTTGCAACGTCACGTATTACGTAATTACGTTCAAAAGGTCACGGGCGACGTAGCCGGAAGTACAGAATCAAAATCGTCCGACATCGTTGTTTTCCCTTTTAATTCCTTTTTTGTAAACGGCGTTTGAGTTAGTTTTCACGTTCAACCTATGCGTTCAACTTGTAAACACTCTGGCTCTGTCCTTCTGGCTACGTCGCCCGTGACCTTTTGAACGTAATTACGTACTACGTGACGTTGCAAACGCGCCTCACAGAATGGAGAAAGGCTAGCATTTGTCCTTAGAAAAGTTACATTTTTGGAATAAGCATTGAAATAACCGATCGTTTCGCATGATAAGACCCTTATTCATCGCCTGGTGTCGTTTAAAGACATTTGAAGCTGCACTGAAACTGTTATTAACATTATCTTTTGGACCTGAACCATCCGGTTCCCATTGAAGTCCATTACATGGAGAAAAATCCTGGAATGTTTTCATCAAAAACCTAAATTTCTTTTCGACTGAGGAAAGAAAGACATGGACATCTTGGATGACATGGGGGTGAGTAAATTATCAGCAAAATTTTTTTCAAAAGTGAACTAATCCTTTAATGCTTTAACTAGCATGAACTAACAATGAGCCACATCTTCTTACTTACCGCATTTAACCTAATGCTAATGTTAATATTAGTTGACATTTGTTAATATAAAGGCACATTTTAATGTTAGTTACCACTGCATTATAGGAGTAGTTCACTTTTGAAAAAAACCTTTGCTGATAATTTACTCACCCCCATGTCATCCAAGATGTCCATGTCTTTCTTTCTTCAGTCGAAAAGAAATTAAGGTTTTTGATGAAAACATTCCAGCATTTTTCTCTATATAATGGACTTCAATGGGAACCAAATGGTTCAAGGTCCAAAAAAACTTTCAAAGGGCTTTAAACCATTACAGACGATGAATAGGGGTCTTATCAAGTGAAACGATCGCTCATTTAATAAATAAATAACAAAGATTAAGTTTTATAAGCTCAAATGGTCGCCTTGCTCTGTTCTATGATGCGCGTTCGTGACTGTCCTGTTCGAACTCGTTCATCAAAATGAACTAATCTTTTTCTGAGTCAATTCGCTCGTTTCATTCATTGAATGAACCAAATGACTCGGAAAAAGATTTGTTCATTTTGGAATCGTTTAAAGCCCTTTGAACAGTTTGCAGTTTGCACTGAGAGTGTCTTTTGGACCTTGAACCATTTGGTTCCCATTGAAGTCCATTATATGGATAAAAATCCTGGAATGTTTTCATCAGAAACCTTAATTTGTTTTCGACTGAAGAAAGAAAGACATGGACATCTTGGATGACATGGGGGTGAGTAAATTATCAGCAAAAGTTTTTTCAAAAGTGACCTACTCCTTTAACTAATGTAAACAGATTGGACTTTGGATCTTAAAAAATTATTAGTAAATGTTCAGATTAACACTGTCTAAGATTAATCAATTCTGTCAAAGTATTGTTCATTGTAACTAATGTAAACTAATGTTAACAAATAAAACCTTATTGTAAATCATCAATAAATCAAACTTTATTTGTAAAGCACTTTAAAACAACTGAAGTGGACCAAAGTGCTGTACAGAAAAATAAATGAAATGCATACTTTATATAAAGCATATAATACAAATAAACAAATCAAGAGACATAAAACATTGGAAAAATAACCATAACCGTAAATTGTTTATGGATTTCTTTCAGTATATATATATATATATATATATATATGTATATGTATATATATATATATATATATATATATATATATAAGGTTATTTTTATGTTCCACTTTAAAGATTCTACTACTCTAGTGTTAGTAGACTGTCTGCTAAGTATGTCAACATATTCTACATATTCTACTAATCCGAACCCTAACACCTAACCTACCAGTCTATATATAACAGCTAGTCTACTAATACTTTAATGAAAGTTAGTTGACATTGTTAATTACCATTTAGCAAAATGCCTAAAGTGGACAATCAAAATTAAGTGTAACCAAAAGGTTTTTCAGTTCACATTTTTGGAACTCAATAAATTTGAAAATTATTATTATTATCAGCTATTAACCTAGTCTTAAGGTCACTAGGCCACAATGTCACATGATCCTTCAGAAATCATTCTAATATGATGTAATGCTCAAAAACATTTCTTATTATCAATGTTGAAAACAGCTGCTTAATATTTTTTTTATGGAAACCATGACACCTTTTTTTTCGGATTCATTGATGAATATAAGGTTAAAAAGAACAGCATTTATTTGATATAAATCACAATTAAATTATTTAATTAATTAATCAAAACCTAATAATAGTAGGCCTCTAAATTGTGGCATCAAGTTTGTGCATCCCTATACTTGAAATGAACACCCATTCACTGTAAAATAATGACATGATCAAAGTCATGACAACATATTTAACTTTCTTCAAGTGACGCCATTTTAAACTTAATTTTTTAAGTTATATAAGATTCAGCTCATTTTTTAAAGTCAGTTTAATGCAATATAAGTAAATGGCATACACAGCCAAGTTGATTGTACTTAAAACTTTAAGGTAGCAAGTTTTTTTTACAGTGTTGTTTTTTCTAAAACTTCTTCTAAACCACTTTTAGTGATACCATTGACTTGTCAAGTGACTAGATTGTCAAATAGTTTTGAAGTGGCAGTCTAACAGAATAATAAACAGCAGCATTGTCTGTTGACCTCCATGTAATCAGCGCAGGGGTGCGAACGGCACTTACACAAACACCCGACGACATTCACTTGCTTAATGCAGACACAAACACAGACTATGTCATTCTGTCAAGTTTGTTTTGATGAGGCTGCATATGAGGAACAGAATAGCTGTGACCGCTGACCCCCGGGTCGGTGCTGCCAGCATGGACATCTGGTAGTCATTACAGCAGGCATGCGTGGAAGCACGGCTCAGACCGGGCCAGAGATGAGGAGGGCCTCTTTTCCCCCCCTCTTGCGTACTCTCTGTCTCGCTCTCCCTGGGAACACCAGAGGGCCAGAGTCCACAAGCCAGGAATGTAAGCTTACGTCATGCAGACTGTGTTTTTCCCAGGATCGGATTGGTATCAAGCGCTATGGGGGAGCAAGCTACACAAAGGCTAGGTGATGTCAAGAATGACATATTAATGTTTATATAAACATAAACGGATAATATCTGAGGCCACCTCAGCACAGGAGTAAGGGCACAGCTGTTTACGCTGAATTGAGTTCAAAAGAAAACTGATCTGATCTTGAAACCGAAATTTTTATAGTCACCATGATATTTATTATTATAAATGATTTAACCGGGGACACTTTTTTTTTTTTTGCAATTCCTTTCATCAAAAAGACTGTCTTGCAGTGACATCACTTCCCTTCTCGGATGATGTGTTCACTGGTGCGAGGGCGGGACAACCTGTTCTGTAAATCCCATGACATCACAGGAATACAAACCAATCAACTCTCTATGGACAAAATCAAGTCCCATCCTTTTTTTTTTTTTTTTTTTGAGAATCTGTTTCACTCTGATATATCTCAAAATAAGGAAGAACAGACAATCTTCCATTTCATGCTGACTTCATTGTTGAAGACTGTACAATATACAAATGCACAAAAGTATATACATTTGTCCACAAATGTCTACAGCAACAGTCATTGTAGTTTGGTACATAGTTGTATTAATCTATTTTTTTCCCCTCAATTGTTTTACAGGTAGGCTACCTGCTTTGGACCTGATGCTGTTTTCAGCAGCGTCCTCAGGTGTCCTCATATCCAATGTTGCACAGTTGAGGGATACTTAGGTACAATTGGTTCCTTATAAGGGAAATGCTTTAAGATGTTTCATAACATATGCTGTGGGAAGAACATTGGTGTTTGGATGAGAAAAATCTAGTACGGTCAAAACGATTCATTGCGATTAATTGTATCTAAGTTTGTGTGTATATATATATATATATATATATACACACACACACATTTGAAGAGTTCAGATGCAAAAGCCTCTTAGTGCCATCTGAAATTTTCTTCTAGAATGATCATTTTTGTCAAGCTAGTAGATATATACTGTAAGTTCAATTATTTCACTTAAATTACAATTAATAGGTAGTTTTTATTGTCATTTAAGTGAAATTACTGAACTTAAATATACAACCTTGATAAAAAAATGATCATTCTAGAAGAAAATTTCAGATGGAACTTCATATGAACTCTTCATATGTGTGTGTTTATGCATAAACACACACACACACACACACACACACACACACACACACACACACACACACACACACACACACACACACACACACACACACACACACACACACACACACACACACACACACAGTATATATTTACAAACTTTCATGTTAAATATGATTAATCACAATTAATCAATTTGACAGCACTAAAAAAGGAAATGAACACAAATGGGTTTTTTCTGTCTGTTGCACTGAACGGGATACAACTGTTCTACTGAAAGTTGCATGATCCTCTGTGTAATTTTGATATTTTGATATTTTTTTGTCTCTACTTTTTGATGGAGTACAGCAGAATCATAAAAAATTTGTTTTGTTTGTATCGTAATGATTTTGACACAGAACTTCAAATATTTAGATGCATTTCACCATTCCATTTAAATTATAAAGATTTTATTCTTTTAACCTTTTGCAGATTTTTTTTACAATTGATGTATTTTTTTGTACATTATGTAGTATTGCAAGTGTATGTTTACAATTTGAATATTGCTATATAAATCACTAGTTCTTGAGAAAACACCAACACGTTTCCTATATGGGTTTTTTTTTAAATATATATTTATATATTAAAAAGGAACTTCTGTTATCGTTGGTCTTACTTGTTCATGTGTGTTGTTCTCATTACATGCACACCGTCGGTAAGATTTTTAATATTTTTGAGAGAATTCTCTTATGCTCACCATGGCTGCTTTTATCTGGTCAAAAATAAAGTAAAACCAGTAATAATGTGAAATAATACAATTTAAATAACTGTTTTCTATATCAATATATTTAAAAATGTAATTCATTTCTGTGATCTAAAAGCTGAATTTCCAGCAGTCAATAGTGTCACATGATCCTTCAGAAATCATTCTAATAAGATGATTTGCTGCTTAAATAACATTTCTTATTTTTATCACAGTTTAAAGCAGTTGTGTGGCTTAATATTTTTGTCCAAACCACGTTAATTTCTCCCCATGATTTTTGATCAATAAAAAGTTCAAAAAGAACAGCAGTTATTTAAAATAGATTTTTATTGATGTAACCTACCATAATACTGCATCTAAGTAAATAAATTGGTCATTTCAGTAGACTATAGGAAGGAATAGATTTAACACCTACCTAAATAAACGAATAATCTTATCTACACATATTTCATTCTGCACTAATTCAAGAAAGTGAACTTTGTTTTTGTCCTACATCTGAGTGCATTCTCTAATGCCAAAGGTCTGAAATACTATGGGATTATGAAAGAACATTATTTACCTTTGAGTGAAACGCAAGAGCAGTCCTGCTGTCATGCGGTCCAGCGGAACCACTGCACTTTCAGTGTAACAGTGGTGGAAAACAACACCAGATGGAACTCATTAGATTGTTCTTTCTCCAGTCTTGTCTGATCTGTTTGGATTTAAACCCCTGTTGATCAGGGCCATGCGTGCAGATACAGTGGTTTTGAATGTGCTGACCTGTATTCATGTATTAATGATTACACACAGATTGCTTTGTTATAACCGAGCTAAAACAGTTTATTTGTTGTGCTTTTTTTTACTTTTGAGCTGGGCCTATGTAAAGTAATTTAATCTGACAGATTCTCTTTTGAAAAATATGCAACACAACATAAATCAATAGGCTATTTTTTTGAATAAAATAAATATAATAAATAACATCATGACCTTAAAAAAAATAAGCGTCAAAAAACATGTCTTGTTTGTCAGAACTAGAGTAATTTTTGAATATGTATTACTACCTATTTAATCTGACAGATTCTCTTTCAAAAATAGGCAACACAACATAAATCAATAAGCTATTTTTTAAATAAAATATAATATAAATATAATAAGTAACATTATGATGTTAAAACATTAAGCGTTAAAAAACATGTTTTGTTTGTCAGAGCTAGAGTAACTTTTGAATATTTGTGTGTTGTTTTTTTTACCAGGAGGTTTTGCCAAAAAATCGTGTTTTAAAATGAAACCATTGTAATCTAAAATGTTTTCGGCCCCTAACAGTCCGCACTCCACAGGCATTGGGCAACGTAATTACGTCTTAATTAAGCGACAGGATGACGTTCCTAGACGACACGGTGACGCCATCATCAGTTGACAGGGAGTCGTTACAGGAATCGGTTGGATAAAGGCGATCGCGCTTTAACGGGGAAGCATCGGAGTCGTGTGCCGTATCCCTTGCGTTCTTCAGATCGGTCACATATGATTACAGGGGGATTTGAGTTTTTTCAGAAGATAAATAATTGACAAAAGCTCTCCCTGGTTCATGGACTGGAAGGGTGCGCGTAACGCTCCTACTTTATTCCATTGGATGAAAATGTTTGGTTTGTGCTTGTAAAACTTCAACTCGTTTTCAGAGGATCGTTTCATCTTTTTTCTTTCGTGCAAGCCGGAGAGGAGAAGAGGAGAGACCGGTGAGCGTAACTGGGCTCTGGATTGGATATCTTGGGGAACTAACTGACCTCCTATACACAGGAGCTTTTTTGTTCGTCTTTCCACCAGTTTCCAGGGTAAATACATGCATTTGTTTAATAAAACATCTTGTTTAAACGCAGTGTTTTGCAGAAACGCAAACTTGACCATGCAAGGCTGAAATTGTAGGAGTAAAGGGCCATGTGATCAGCTTCAATACACAACGTCATGCAGTTATTGGACATATGAAGCTGGCTGCATGGCCTTTTCTAGTGTATAACTGTTATCATAGTGTATGTATCGCTACTTAAGATGTGCTTCTGTTCAGAGTGCCTATCAGGTCTGTTGAAGCAGGTTTGCATTGTATTTTAAACTGTAGTGTTTCACTTATAATAATAGAAATCACTCGCATGCTCTATTTCGCAACTGTTGTTATTGTAACTTGGGTAACAGTTAAACTACTTGTTTAACCCAAGAACTAGGATGTATACTAAATACAGTGTTTAGGATAGTTTTGTAGCTGCATAAAACAAACCTAATATAAAAAAGCTTGAGCAACTGTCCTTTTGCTTTTCCTCTGCTTTGCTTGTTTGCTCTACAGATTTGACACCCACTTCAGATTTGATATGTTTAACCATTTTCTCTTGTTTGGTGAAAATGTAACTTCACAGCAGATAGATAACGTTGTTGTTGCCCTCTAAATACATTGGGTGATTTACTACACCGTTTATATGATGTGTTTACATATATATCTGAGGTCGTGTGGCGTTTTAGATTAGTAGAGATTACTAAACTCATAACATAAGTAATAGTAGCATTCATTCTGTTTTTCTCTTGTTTAGCCGGTTAGCGACAAGATGTTTAGCTTAAGCTAACACTTTTAGCGCACCCACAGCTGGACAATTGAAAGACAAGCTGGTTTATAAATATGTTTACCCGATTTTATTCTAGAATTACATTTATATTATAAAGTGCTCCATTTTGTGCCCGTGTTACCAAAGGCAGCTGGAACATCTGATAACTGTTAACCTAGCACGTTAGCTTAGCTAGCTAACAATCGACGTTCAGCCTTTGCCACTGCCGCCTCCCTGAAGGGCTTTAAATCCACGTGAAGTACCCGCCAATATCTGCACAGAGTTTTCGGTTTTTAACGGGCCCTTTCGTCAAATCTTAACCTGGTTGACACGTTATGAGTGTGAAATTATTAAAAATGTACAGATTTATGTGCAGCGCGTGCTGGTCGCGAGACAAGCACATGTTAGCACCGAGTACAGCCGATGCAAGTTTGTCAAAGTATATTTTTCTCTCTCTCAAACTCTTCATGAAGTTTATTTCTCATACAGCGTACACAAATTATGAATAATAACATAACTTTTCATCCATCTCTGAAATGAAAACAACTACACCGTATGAACACATGGCTGTGTATTTTTTTTATTTTCCATTCATAGGCATATGCTTAACGTTACCTTTCATAAAAATTATAAACCTAGGAGATTTGGGCGGCTGTTTAAGTTCAGGGTCTTGCGTTTGAAAGTTTCAGCCTCATCTGTAATATTATGTAACTTGTTTTACAGGGTTTGTAATGCCATCTATTGCTCCATGTGTTTATGTAATATCTGTTGTCAAATAAAGTTTTGTTTGGGAGGAGGGAGGGAGGTTTCTCTAGCGAACAGACAGAGGTCAGTTTGCAAGTTTAAAAACTGTATCCAAGTAATGTGCCTCTAGTTGTAGTAGTTGTTTTTATCACCTGTTGTAAAGTTAAAGCACCAGTACGGTGATGCACAGACACTTTGGTTTGTTTTTTTAAGTTTATGAATTTTGTAGGTCACTCTTGGATACCATGGAAACGCTTTGATAAAATTGCAAGGAAGGGAGAGAGGGAAAAAAACAGGAAACACAGGATAGTGTGCAAGCTCTTTCATCCTCACACCCTTTCCATAACATCCATTTCCATGTGAGAATTGCCGGAATCCACCTCCCGCACTAAAGGGGTGGGTGAAGCGCTATCTGTCAATGTGGCCTTTACACGAAGAAAGCACACAAGGTTTAGTCTTTTGCGTCTCCCGTATTGGATCTTTGTGACTTGCTGAATGCCCTTAATGTCTTGACAAGACACAAAGAGAGCATACAAGAAGGCATGACCGGATTGGGAGATGAGAGAAAGGAACCGGGTCATCTCATGAGTGGCTCTTTGAACAGAATATTTTTTTTCAGGCCAACTACTTCTTAATGGCACTCAGCTAAAATAAGAGCAGGTCTGCTGTATGGTTTTGATTTGAAGACTGTCTTGGTTTTAAAGAGTTGCAGCAATCAGCAGCCTTTCACTGCAGACTCCCTTTGTATTCTCTGGACTCCTCCAGGTGTTCACTACCAGCGAGTTTTCTTGAAGTTCACTCGCATTCTGCTACTCCTGTAATGGAAGATGATTGATTCTGTTGCTCAGTTGAAAGGTCTGCTGTTTGTTAATGAATTTGAGAGTAAAAGGGGTTCTCCAAGTCTTCCAAGACTGGGAAATCTTCTTGTGTGTCTGCTGATAAATCAGCTCTTAATTCACTTAACTGTGGATTTCGGCTTAAGACAAGTGCATACTACAAGCAAGGCATAGAACTCTGTAGCCAGCTTTTCTTATTTCTGCTGATTTGGAACATCTCCGTTTATTACACATTTGCACATATTTTAGCTGGTTACACATCTACAAATCAGTAGCCTATGTCAGCCCACCAAGAACAATAAGTATAGAGGTAACTAATGTTATCTATATGATTCCCATTACACGAGAGTAGATGTTAAAACTTCATGCTGTTTTGTGCTCTGCTTTCGCCAAGATAAGCACAAACTAAGACGTAGCTTTACAGTAAACTACTTCTCCATCCATTTACGCTTCTTTCCATATGGTGATGTGAATCTCCGTCTGTCCGGCTTTAACGGCTGCAGTGCACTTGGCGCATCAGCACACACGACTGCTGCAAACAGTGTGGTCTCCCCAGTGGACCAGTACGACAGCCGTCTTTATTGAGCTGAGTAGGGGACGTCTCTAAGGTCTTCAAGTGGACCCCTTCCGTCCTCAGTGTTTCGTCAACTAGCCCATGAGGGCCCTATGAAATCAGTTTATTTTTTTCCCATATTCCGTTTTTTTCCCCCAAATTCCTTTTTTTTTTCATTTAAATTTTTGGGAAAAACCAAACCAAATATGTTAAATTGCATTTAACATAAATGCATTCTCAACCCAGGGCATCATATAGTGTATTATAGATTGTATTTGCATCATATAGTGTAATATAGATTGTGTTGACAATCCAATGCACATGGCACCCTTTAGCGTCAATATAACATGCTTCAGTTATGGTAGATTTAGGTCTGGGGTAGGGTTAGGGTTAGACCACTAAGAGACGCCTTCTGGCCCATTTATATCTGCATCTCATATTGACGCTAAAGGGTGCCATGTGCGTTGGATGTATATGCATTGTCAAAAGCGTCAGTTTATGACGCCTTAGGATGAGAACGGGCTGGTCCCCCCCCACCCCCCACTCAACTCAGCCCAGCTTACTGACCTTTACATCCCTCCTGCTGCTGAGGTTGCTCCTTCCTCATAGTTCACATGTGACCTAACCACAATCTCACAATCTCTCCTCAACCAACCATACGCGCCAACCCGTTTGACTAAGGCTGTCGAGCCCCACTGTCTTCTTTAAAGAAGGTTCAGTGGCAACGGTTCCGTATGGCGTACTACCTATACCGCAAAACACAATATCTGCCTAAACACTAACCCTCATTCACTCAATATACACAGGAACGTAATAGCTGTATTTATTGCAATGCAAACTATACAAATAAATCAACAGACTCTCCGTGTTTTTCAAGAATTCTACGAAACCGTAGCGTGGCGGCCTGTACACAGCCAGTAGAATCTTTCTTTCACAACCACAGCCAGTTTCTGCTCCTTTCTGCTGCTTCAGATAAGTTCTTTACTGTGCGACGTCTCTGAGGAACCGGGTTGTAGTGTTTTCCACCAATCCTCAACTACCCATTTGCACTGGATAAACCTAGACTCTCCATCCTCGCTGTTCTGCTTCAGTGGTTAGATAAGCATACCACAGTTTCTTCCTCTCATATTGCCTCATCTACCGCATCCTCCCATGGCACTGTTAACAATGCGTGGTTATCCAGACCACAAAACAATATCTGGTCGTAGGTTAGTGGCAGTCGCAGGTGGAAAAATAAGCCGTTGATCAAGATCAGCCAGCATCTTCCAGTCCCTAGCAGCTTCTAGTTGTCCTGGGTGAGAATTGGTTTAGCACCTTTTCTTGGTGGTTGGGCGGAATAATTTTGTCTTCTGCGTGTAATATTTTGCTAGAACAGGAGACAACTTATTGTTCATGTTATGCTTGCGTTCCAATCCTAAAGCCAAACATCGCAGTACTTGGTCACGGCGCCAAGTAAAACCACCTTGGCAACGAGCCACCTTATATCCTGTCAAAATGTGCCTTAATGTGGCAGGTGATGATCACAAAGGACAAGAGGGATCCTCTTCTACCCAGAGGTTTAGGTTCTGTGGTGATGGGAGCACGACGCACGTCATATGTTGACCTTAATGTTTCGATCCAATTTGTTTAATCACTGTTCCTTCATTGGCCAGAGGAGAACTGGCCCCCGACTGAGCCTGGGTTCTCCCAAGGTTTTTTTTCTCCATTCAATCACCTGATGGAGTTTTGGTTCCTTACCACTGTTGCCTTGCTTTTGGCTTGCTTAGTTGGGGACATTTTAATATTCAACAATATTATTGATCTGTGTTGTATTACTTTCATGTTATCACTGTGAAGCTGCTTTGAGACAATCTGTATTGTGAAAAGCGCTATATAAATAAATGTGACTTGACTTGACTTGACCTGATAAGGAAACTGATCCTACTCTCTTCCATTGACCAAAGGTCTTGTCAGCCCATCTTGCGTTGTTCCACACTCTCCCATGATCTCATCCATTCTCCCTGCTTGGCCTGGGAAATGGCCTTTATACACCTCATCCTCTCCTCCTCCTTTCGCACCTCGTTGACTACCAGTTTCCTCCTTTGAGCTGGGCCTGCCTTGTGCCATTTAGGAGCTAAACTGTGCCCAAAACCACATCTTCCACAGCAAATTATATTAGTTTCCACACCAAATGATGATAATGTTTAGGGCGCCACCAATGCATGCACCAAAGCACATTTTGGCCGATAAGGATAACCAATAATTCTTTATATTTCAAAGCTGATAACCGATATATTGGTTGATAAATCTAAATCCAAATTTTTATTTAATTTGAGAGCCTGATTGCAAAAACAAAAGTCTCGCCATTAAAAGTCATATCCCAAGCCCAAAGTTATGTTTTCATTATTATTTGTAGCCCATACGACAGACTTGTGTTTCACATGTTGTACTGAACCTTTATCTTCCTTTTTTAAAGTGATTCCAATCATATTTTTAGTATTCAAAACCATCATGGTGAACACTTCATGGCATCTGGTGTGTCAGCTGAAGGAAAAAATCTGTTATTTATCGGCTTTAATATATCGGCCAATTTTCTTATCAGGCCAGTACATCTTGGATCCCTATAATATTCTGTTTAAGTGTGGATATGCTGGATTTCACTTTAAATTCTCAAGCTCTTTACAATCTCAGTCAATGTTTTTATCTTTAATCAGCTGTATTTTTTATTATTATTGTATTTTTATACGTAAATCCAACAATATTGTCGTGTCGTTGCTTTTGTTATTTTGTTCTGTTGACTAATCTATTCTCACAGAATTGGAGCAATGATTGCAACTTTTTTTTTTATAGTTCTTGGTGGGAACATTTCACATTTTTGCATATTTATCACAACCAAAAATCGAGAACGCGTTACAAGAAGGTTTAATTAGTTAACATTAATGAATATTACGTTTATTACTTAATGCAAGATAATAAAAATACAACTGTTCATTGTAAGTTTTAACCTACTCTGTCTGGTCTATTAGTTAATAATACTAATAAATAAATATATTGATATGTTTCATTTATTCATGTTAACATATGGAACTTTATTGGACAGCGTTACACTAAAATGAGTGCTGAAAATACTAATAATATAAAGGTTGCAGAACTCTTGACCTCTTATTTAGATATCCCAAGATACTCCCTGAGGACTCTGTAGAGTAATGTAAAAAGGTGTGGGGGGAAAACGTCCTTGTGGAACATATCTAATCAGACTCAGTGTTGTTGAACAGTGGCTGTTTTTTGGCGGAGCTTAATGATTCACCATGGTTGCAAATTCTGTTGTTTAACTTTATTCACCCTCACGTGGTTTCAAACTTAACACTTTTTCTTCGTCTGTGTAACACAACAGATGATCTATTGAAGAATAATGGTAACCTTCCATTATATTGACATAAAATAGTGCAACATTTCTTAAAATATCATCTTTTGTGTTCCATAGAAGAAATAAAGTGATAAGGTTTGGAAGGACATGAGGGTGAGAAAATGTTGGCAGAATTTTCATTTTTGGGTTAATTAACCATTTAATCGTATAGGGATGGGCAACAATTAATCGCGATTAATCGCATCCAAAATAAAAGTTTGTGTTCACGTAATGTATGTGTGTGGTGTGTATAATTATTTTGTATATATAAATACCCAATCATGCATGTATATATTTAAGAAATATTTGCATGTGTATATATTTATACATAATTAATATTATATATAAATATTTGATATATTAAGAACACATTTTTCTGAAATATATACATGTATGTGTTAGTATTTATATACAAAATAATTATACACACACCACACACATATATCATGTAAACACAAACTTTTATTTTGGATGTGATTAATCGCGATTAATCGTTGCCCATCCCTAAATGAGTTTTTGAATGGTTCTCTTTTCACTTGTTATGCTGGGGAATAAAAAAGGCAATGGTCACATGACTGTCATGTCTTCGGCTGTAATGGAGGTGTGAGTTGCTAGGGAGTGTTACTATGCTTTTTCATGTGCTCTCACAACAGAATTAGACAAGTAGAGGATGAAGGTTCTCTCAAGAGTGAATTTCTCAGGGCGGTTGTGTGAAGTCAGTTCTCCCCCTGTAATCAATAATTGTGTATCCTAAATTGGCATTTAATTATTTTTTATTCATGCCTTAAAATAGCTTGAATATAACTCTACACCCTTGCTTCATTTAGTATATGTGGAACCATGAATATGCAAATGAGCCCCGCCTTCACTCATACAGGCTTGTCGATATATCACAATGGTAACAGAATGGTTGTATGTATCACTCTCTACAATGTCGGACACGTATCGGTAATCTATATGATAAACCTCTGGATTGACTATGTTATCAAACAGCTAATAATGTGTTGCTAACGTTACACAAACCATGTTTCTATTCACCAATTCAGAGTCAGACAGCTGCCTTCGAAAAGTTAGTATCCTTAGAAACGCTTGGAAACACTTATCGTTATATACACGATTTGTCATAACAGAAAAATGGGATAACCTGGCTTTTTTTGAGTGTCTTTTTTTCACTGCAGTTTTAAGGAGAAAATACTCAGCACTGGTGTTAATTTGCACATTGTTTGTCTTAAAGTGGCTTTCTTTGTAGCGAAAAAAAATAGTTTTTCAATATTTCTCAACAAGGTTTCCTTTGACATTTGTTAACTAAATTATTTAACATGAACTAATAATAATCTTAATTTACATTTCTACATTTACTAATAACATTTTAAATTAAATATTGTATTTAACATCAGTATTTTTATGAACTACCATCAACAAGGGTTAATAAACGCTTATATGGCCTAATTTGTCTTAACTAATGTTGTTAACAAATGAAACCATAAAAAGTGTTAACAAAATATTTTTAAGCCCCATACTGATACATAAAGTACAAACATACCCTCATAAAGACACTCGCAGATATAACAATCCTATAGGATTTATTTGAAACATTGCTATTAATACAGTAGCCTACAACTTCCCAGCTTCAGTGGGATTCGCTTTGTGTTTGTGAGTGTGGCAACTTAACTTTTTTTGGCTTTATACTTTCAGGAGATCGTTTTTTTTGTTTGAGGCATGCAAAACACACTGTGGTCTCTCTTCATTACCAACCTTTGTACTAGTGAATCTGTCGAGAATTCGTATTGTCACGCAACGCATCCATTGTAGACGGCATCTGGCTTCTATTTGCCTTTGTCGCCCTGCCTGTGTCTGGTGTAGACACATTGTTTTGGTATAGTAACATTTGAAGTAGATTCATTGTTTGCTCTACCTGGGACTTGCAGGCATTTCACAAATTTGTCCATGCGTCATTCATTTATATTTTTACTCTGCTCCCTGACCTGCAATACTCAATTCTGACTCTTTAGTCGTGCCATCTAGTGGTCTGTTATTCCGCGACTACAACTGATAGTAGACCGCTCAAGCATGTATTGTGAGACATCTTGAGGAAATAAAATGTTTTATTTTGTTTGTTTGATTTAGTAATTTGGCAAGTAGCTGCATAATAAGAGAGTTAATTTTGAAGTGGGGTCTTGTATCACTCTGAAGAGGTTTCTTTTGCACATCAATTTGCTGACTATACATCCTTTGGTTTTAGGTTGGCAAAACTACATTTGGTATTTAGTGGGTTGTCTGAACAGCTTGTCAAGGAAGACTTGTTTAATTATGTTCTGTGACATCAATTTAGCTCCCGATTGGACATGTGCTTTGTGCCCTAAAAACATTCCTGTAGTAGGGTAACTAACAGACTAGTTTCAGCAGTTTCAGTTTCAGTCTTAGTAGCTGCAATCTAGAGTGTCCTGGACGCAGAACAATGTGCTTTAATATAACCTGATTGATTTGTCTTATTTTATTGTTGAAAGTAATACACATGCAACCCTTCTGAAAGCAACCATAAGGCTGTGTCCACTAAAGCGTTTTTCACGCGCCTGGCGTATGTTTTCAATTGTTTTCAATGGGAGCGCCGCGTTTTTTTAAACGCCATGAGCGTAATGAGGCGCTGAGCTTTTTTTTTTTTTTTTTTTTTTCACGCTGAAGCGCCGAGCGCCCAGCGTTTTTACTGGTCGTCGGGAGTTGAAAAATGTTCAACTTTGGATAAAACGCAGCACTCATCACTGTCACTTTTTACCCAGCTGTCCAATCACAGTGGAGGAGGGGCGGGACTAAACCACTCTGACCAACTGTCACAACATTCTTTCAGTACAACGACATCAACCAGCAGAGCTAACCAAACAAAATGGATGAAAGATGATTTTTTTAGTATGAAACAAATTATCTCAAAATCGGTTTCAAGTAAACTGTGCTGCGGATATTCTGTATCTGTATCTGCAACAAAACGTCTCAACAGAAAAAAACGCTGCGCTGCCAAAACGCTCTCAAGCGCCCAAAGCACGGCGTCTTCAGCAGAGCGTCTGGCGTTTTCAGCTGGCTAAAAATGCTTTGGTGGACACACTGCCTAACTATGTGAAAACATAGCTGCTTAAACTATTTTTGGTTGTTTTGGTGTTGTTTAGCTTGCTAATTGGATGTTTGGCTCTCTGGGTAATACCGTTAGCACACCCACAGCTGGACAGTCGAATTTGGCCATTATATTGATGTGCTGACTAGTCTGTTATATAATTGACTACTTGGTTGTTGGATGAGTAGTTGACCACCCTGGGACGTGTCTAGTTTAAAGTAAAAGTGTCTATAGTTTTTGAGAGGTCTGATCACAAACGCTGGCTTTTTTGAATATGGGTCTTTCTGTTATCTAAAGCATTTTGAAATATTCACAGAGTTGTTGTTATTGATACTAAACTGATAATATCACTCTTATGTTCCTATTACTGTAGCCAAAACAGTTTGGTGGAAAATCTAAACAAAACACTGGAAACTAAGGCTTAATTTCTCCACAAATGTCTCTTCAATTCATTCGGTTACATTTTGGAGAGATTTATTTTTGCTCTGTTTATCTCTTTTGTTGTTGTTGTTGTTGTTTTCATGTCTTGGGTGAATGCCCTTGCTGTATGGGTGGTGAATTCTTGTGTTCTGTGAATCACACTTGTGAACACACTTGCCTCCCTGTCCCACTTCTGATGAATTATGGAGTGTTTATTTGCTTTGCTGTAATGAGCTCTTTACTTTCTCAATATTTTCCTTCACTGTTTCCATTGGATCTCTGCAGACTGAGAAATGTATGCCACCTCAGTCATTATGTTATGCGTGTCTCTATATTTGCAGCTCTCTGTTTTCAAGAAAATTAGGCTTAATTTGTTTAGGAAACAAAACGTGTTGTGTGCTAATAACAACGATGTTTAATATGCATTATCTCGCTTATTCCTGTTGCGGTGCCAAAAGTCTTGAGCATCGACATCTGTGTATTGAGTGTTAACTGCTGTGTTGAGTTGTTTTAAACACACTGCCTGGTGATGAAAGGGTGCAGGGTGTTTGTTCGCTTTCACCATGTTCAGTTAATTTCTCTTTCCTGTATGTGCAGGTGTGTTACAGCAGGCCAATCATGTGACTAGAGCCACTTGGCTGATTCCATCCTCTATTCAAACCCCACAGATGACTTGCACTGTTGGTCCAGCCTCACAAAACATCTAATATTTGATGGCTATGTTAGGAATTTGGATATGTCTTGTTCTGTAGTGATACTGCAACCAGGAAGCTTGTTTTGTCACAGGTAATCCTCACACCTGGTCTTATTCCACTCCACTGCTCTTTTCATTAGATCTCTTCTCAAGCATTTAAAGCTGAAGTGTGTAATTTCAAATGTAATTGGGTTAATAATTGGGTTGGGTTAAAAAAAAATTGGCTGGGTGTTGATGACTTGTGAATTTGCACATGGTTTGTCTTAAAGTCGGCGTGAAACAGAAGTTGAGAGTAATTTTTTCCTTGTCGTAACGTATATCCAAGTGAAACAGCTTCTGAAATTAGAAAAAAAATGTAGGGTAGGGCTTGATTTCATCCTTCGGGAATTGATTGGATCGTTGGAGGTTGAGCGGTGCAAACAATTTGAATGCGATTCTCTGAGAGGTGGTGCTGGTGGCAGTGTGGCACCCTCATCGGATCTTGGCCATTCCATATGACCAAAAGAGAGAGAGGTCTTTTCGATGGGGGAGGGAAGGGTAATGTATTCGATTTAAAGATTTCAAGGGTATGAATTTGAAAAAAAATAATGAAGTGCACCGATAAATCATTTATAATAAAAACTACAATATTACATATAAAAAGAAGATTCGTCAAATTTGATTTCATGCCGACTTAAGGCATATTAAAAGCACCACATGGACTTATAAACAACATTAAAATCTTGATTTTTCACCACAGTGGGCTTTAAGTTAGGTTGTACATTTAGGATATATAGCAAAAACAAAATGGTCTGTCTTTTGATTAGTGAAATTAAGCTACATAAGACACAACTGCACAAAAAAACCCCAGCAGACCAACTGAATGAAAATGTAAGTTCACTCTCAGACAGTAGGTGGCGCTTATGGAACAACATTGAAATTGTGTTTCTTCTGTTACCGCTGTACACAAAGCAGTGCTGCGCTTATAAACAGGCATTATGTGGAGGTAGAAGTAGGGCTGTCACTTTTTATTCGATATTTGAATGCATTCAAACATGACGTGAAATATTCGTATTCGAACTATAAATAAACTGTCCGGTTTTTAAAGGGGGGTGGTGGGGCTTGTAGAAATTCAAATATATTCGAATACATTGCCCTTCTAAGAAGTAAAGGTAATGCAATCAAAGCTTTTCTGAAGATAGTCTGTTCCCTTTAGAGATGCATTATATAAATGTCAGCATGTTGTGAAGCTCACACGAGAGGTGGCAGTCACTTCAGAACGCTCTTGCACATTTCAGAGTGGCCTTTTATTGTGGCCGGCGTAAGACACACCTGTGCAACAATCATGCTTTCTAATCAGCATCCGATATGCCACACCTGTGAGGTGGAAGGATTATCTTGGCAAAGGAGAAATGCTCACTAAAGGTGGGCATACACTGTGCGATTTTCGTCCGATTTTGAGCCGAACTCTGACTCGTGCGACTCTTTTTCGTTTCGGACCGATTTTCAGCTTTGTCGTGCGTCGTTTGTCGTGCAGTGTACAGGGAGAAACGAGAGGCGATTAACCTCTCACGATCGACAATCGGATGGTCGGATGTATTTCTGGCATGTCAGAAATTTTGCGCGCTCCTCGTCGTGACTCGTGACTATATCGCACAGTTAAAGGAAAGCTATGAACCAATTGCCCTAAACTCAGTTTTTCCCTCACTGCGTCTGTGTGAAAACAGAAGTTTAACCATTTCATCTGCAGCAAAAATAAAATAAAAATAAAAACGAAAAGAGGGAGATCTTTAAGTTCTGTAGTTCAAACTAGCTACAAATTACTGTTGCTTACCTCCAGTTCGTGTTGCAAAATGGATAATATTATCCACGTCTCCAAGCCACCTGCGATGTAACACCTTATTAATTTGTCAAGCAATGTTTTTGAAATAAACTTGTTTTTAATTTTCATTGATTAGATTAATTATGGCAATGATCGGACAGACAGACTGTTAATAGTTATTTTATATGCCTATAATTCATTGTAATCGACCTAAATGTTTTAGACAATTTTTAATGAGGAGTAAGATTATGTAATTTTATTATCCTCACGTTGGTTATGTGCTGTGAAAATATTGCGTGGCAAATTAATTATAATAGCAGATCAATTTAATAATAAAATTAGCCTATAGGCCTCCCCTAATAATACAATAATACTAATAATAAATAAATGCATGAATTGAAAATGCTGAATCATCTTGATATGGATGGCAGATGCTTGTTTTGACAATATTTCTGGATACATACACGTCTATAGGCGCAATCCAGAGGGTTAACGCAGATATTACACGTATAGTGTGAGCAGTGAAGTCGCAGCTCGACGATCGGACCGTACAGTGTGAGCACATAAATCCTGAACTTTGGCTTTGCATCGCATGCGATTTACTCGTTGAGTGCGAGTAGGTACCTTACTGAAATCGCACAGACATCGCACAGTGTATGCCCGCCTTAACACAGATTTAGACAGATTTATGAACAATATTTGAGAGAAATAGGCCTTTTGTGTACATAGAAAAAGTCTTGAGTACAGCTCATGAGAAATGGGGGCAAAAACAAAGTGTTCCGTTTATTTTGTTTGGTGTAGTTATTGTTGCATGTTAGGCTGGGATGAAAGTCATTTTAACATCTCAAATTGTACACTTCAGTTTTAAAGTTTAGAATGTTTTTACCTCACTCAATTCCATCATTCTTTATGGCCCAATTTCAGCTTTGCTCTGGTCCTCAGAGATTTTATGTGCAGAGGTTCTGCTCTGGACACTGTAAGCAAGGGCAATGTCAATAATTTAGAGCTTTGCCATCCAGCCCTTGGCTCTGATTTGCGTGAAGGGTTTCAAGAGATCATAGGAAGGTGGGAGAACATCACATGTACCACAACATCCAGCAAATGGTGTAGTGATCTTTCACCAGCTTTACTTGCTGAAGCATCATTTCTAACCAGCCAGCTGCAGATTTACAGTGGGTACGGAAAGTATTCAGACCCCCTTAAATTTTTCACTCTTTGTTATTTTGCAGCCATTTGCTGAAATCATTTTTCCCTCATTATTGTACACACAGCATCCCATATTGACAGAAAAACGCAGAATTGTTGACATTTTTGCACATTTATTAAAGAAAAACTATCACATGGTCCTAAGTATTCAGACCCTTTGCTGTGACACTCGTATATTTAACTCAGGTGCTGTCTATTTTTTTCTGATCACCCTTGAGGCCCCATTTACACGATGGGAAAACGCAGATATTTCTCGGTGTTTTGCCCTCTAATTTACACGAAAACGGCGTTTTTATCACTGAAAACGATTATTTCTAAAAACTCCGGCCAAAGTGGAGATTTCTGAAAACGCTGGTTATGTGTTGTCGTGTGAACTGGGAGAAACAGTGTTTTAGGTTCTCTCTTGTCGTTTCTGAGGATTCTGATTGGCTTGAATGGCTTTATCCTTAACCCCTACACTGCTGCCAATAGGTTTGGCATAGTTATGATGGCGCTCGACGGCGTATTTATTTATGCGGGTGTGTAAACCATGTTATTTTTGAAAACGGAGAGGGGGAAAATATTCGTTTTGCTAAATACCCGGCTTTGTGTAAACGTGGCCTGAGATGGTTCTACACCTTCATTTGAGTCCAGCTGTGTTTGATTATACTGATTGGACTTGATTAGGAAAGCCACACACCTGTCTATAGACCATTTTGCAATATTTAAACAACGCTGGTCCAGAAGCACTTCCTGTTTCAGTTTTTTAACACTACATAAAAGTTGGGATAAAAGACAACCAACAGAACATATAGATCTTATGCACCAGAGAAACGTGGGCATCATCTTTAGAATATTGTCTTTGAACTTCCAGTTCTGTATATTTCTATGGCATTGCTGTTGAGGAGTAATTAGCTGGTAAAGTGCATTTACTTATTGTAGAGTTAACAAAAGTTATCATGAGCATTGTAATGTTTATCATAAGCATTGTAAAGCAGATGTCTTAACAAATGTCAAACGGGAATTTTTTTTACGAGTAGTTCATTCATACCTATGCAAGATCACTGTGGAAATACAGACCGGAAGTCAAAAGACAACGAGCGGAACGCTGAAAAGGGGCGGGGCTACATAAGGTCTATAAAAGTGAATCAAAAAGTTAAACAAACATCTTTAAGATGTTTTCTTTATATGCGAAATAAAGAAAACAGTTACAAACTGAAACAGGAAGTTTTTCTGGACGAGTGTTGTTTACATCTTGCAAAATGGTCTATATAAGACCTTACAGCTCACAGTGCATGTCAGAGCAAATGAGAATCATGAGGTCAAAGGAATTGCCTGAAGAGCTCAGAGACAGAATTGTGGCAAGGCACAGATCTGGCCAATAGGGGTGGGAGAAAAAAATCGATCCATCGATGCATCGCGATTCTCTCTCTCCAACGATTCTGGATCGATTCTGAGATATAAAGACTTCCAAACTTCTTGACTTCCAGAATCTGAATCGGATCGGATCGTGAGGTGACCAAAGATTCCCATCCCTACTGGCCAAGCTTACAAAAAAAATTTCTGCTGCACTTAAGGTTCCTAAGAGCACAGTGGCCTCCATAATCCTTAAAAGGAAGACGTTTGGGATGACGAAACTGATCTATCAGTGGAGAAGAGCCTTGGTGAGAGGTAAAGAAGAACCCAAAGATCACTGTGGCTGAGCTCCAGAGATGCAGTCGGGAGATGGGAGAAAGTTGTAGTAAGTCAACCATCACTGCAGCAATCCACCATTCGGGGCTTTATGGCACAGTGGCCTGACCAGGCTTCTCCTCAGTGCAAGACACATGAAAGTTTGCTAAAAAACACCTGAAGGACTCCAAGATGGTGATAAATAAGATCCTGGTCTGATGAGACCAAGATAGAACTTTTTGGCCTTAATTCTAAGAGTTATTCTAAGCATCCAATACAGTCTTAGCATAGTAGGTGGCAGCATCATGCTGTGGGGGTGTTTTTCAGCTGCAGGGACAGGATGACTGGTTGCATTCGAGGGAAAGACACAGGGTAGTACTATACCAAGTACAGGGATATCCTGGACGAGAACCTTTTCCAGAGTGCTCTGGACCTCAGACTGGGCCGAAGGTTCACCTTCCAACAAGACAATGACCCTAAGTACACCGCTAAAATAACGAAGGAGTGGCTTCACAACAACTCCGTGGCTGTTCTTGAATGGACCAGCCAGAACCCTGACTTAAACCCAATTGAGCATCTCTGGAGAGACCTGAAAATGGCTGTCCACCAATGTTTACCATCCAACCTGACAGATCTGGAGAGGATCTGCAAGGAGGAATGGCAGAGGATACCCGAATCCAGGTGTGAAAAACTTATTGCATCTTTCCCAAAAAGACTCATGGCTGTATTAGATCAAAAGGGTGCTTCTACTAAATACTGAGCAAAGGGTCTGAATACTTAGGACCATGTAATATCTCAGTTTTTCTCTTTTAATAAATGTGCACAAATGTCAACAGTTCTGTTTTTCTGTCAATATGGGGTGCTGTGTGTACAATAATGAGGGAAAAAAATGAACTTAAATGATTTGCAAATGGCTGCAATATAACAAAGAGTGAACAATTTAAGGGGGTCTGAATACTTTCCGCACCCACTGTACTTTTGGGAATTCTGTAATTTTTAAATCTGGGAATCTCAAGTTCGATTATTACAAAATGACACATTCAAGCCTAAAGTGTAACAAGGCCTAAACAAGATTACATTTTAGGGTGACGATAAACAAAGATACCTAGGCTAGATCTGAATTGAAAATTTCTTAAAACTGAAATGATGAAAAATATGAATTTCTAAAACTTATTTACAGATGCAATAACAACTAAGTACTTGTTACATAAAGCAAATCTAACCACTTTTTCCAGACGTGCTTTATATATTATATTATACTTAATATACAAAATGTATTCCCATACAATGCAAGTCAGGGGCGTCCAGTGTTTTTTCCTCATCCTAATCATCAACAATTCTACATTATTCAAAATGTATTTTAATAACAGTTTTTGCAGAAAAAAGGACATACAGGCTTGGAATGCCATGAGAGTCAGTAAAATATTTCTAAACTAAACATTTCTTGAACTATCTCTTTAAAGCCATGTTCACAACCAGATTCCGTAAAATACACTGATAATGTGTCCCGAACTCCCGGGATTGGTCTCGGATCTTTTGATTTTGGTTCATTCACAATGCCAGTGATTTCCTGGAATCAGTGCGTGCGTTCACACACATCCCGTAAATGCACGTGACATCAAGATGTGACATTTAAGGTCTCCACAGTCTTAAGAGAATCCACGCTGGTGCATTTTTTTTTTTTTTTTTTTTTTTTTTTTAAATGATTTTTTTTTTCATAAACCAGCATCATCACTACTACAACACCCTTTGCGGCATTGGTCCTGCCTTTTGTTCAGTTAATGTTTCTTGTTGTCAATGTTACTAGTTCTATATCCCGGGATCGATCTCGGGATGTGTTTGCTCTCGCACAGAAGCCACTCTAGTGATTCAGTAACAATTTTCTAGGATTAACTCTTTGTGAAAAGGGCTTTGGTGAGCTGTAGAATATGAAAACGCATGCATCAATGTTGTATTGTACAAGATAGATTGTATATTGATTTAAAAAAAAATTCTTTAGAGGAATTTACATTTCTCAGATGTTGCATTACTGAATTAAAGTAGCTTGACTGTCGATTTTGGGTAATGTCTGTTTGTGTATATTTTGATTTGTGAATACTTTGGATTGTGTCCTGGAAAGTGTTCAAGCATTACAGAAAAGCTTTTTCTCTGTCTCTCTGTGCATGCTGCTGTATCAATTCACTCTCTCATAATATAAAAGGATTACCACCACCAGGGTATTTTGCTTTAGCTCTCAATATGGCTCGTGAGAGGTTGTGAAAGGGTAGCCTTCAGCATTGTCTTGAGCTCTTTGTGTCCTCTGTGCCTTTGTGGTTTCACCCTGGGACCCAACAGCTGCCCTGCCCCCCACCAACTCCCCCAAACATCAGCATGAAAAAAAAAAAATTAAATAAACCCAGTTCCTTCGCTTGGCCCTGTATTCCATGAGACCAAGGGATTTCACAATACTTCTCATGAACTATGATCAACAAATGTGAGATTTATCAGTTTCACATCAGTTTTGGATGACAGAAGAATTATCCCGGATTTCACGTGGGAACCCCTCGTCTACTTCAGGAAAAAGTTCACCTTCGTCTTAAGTGCCTTTTCATATGACTTGCGTCAGGGCCTTAATGCACGGCTGCTTTGACTTTCATGCGAAAAGTGCTGCAAGTATTGTCATCGAAGTACAGATATTCTAAAAATACTAGATCGCAAGAAAGCAGAAAGTGTGTATGATGTAGTGAAAATGTTTTACATTTTTAAAAACCACAACAGTTTAAAAGTGATCGAAACTAGTGATCGATTGGTTTTTTTTCTTCTTGTGGCATGTACCAATTAAATTGTAGGGTGGCCACTATGCATAATACTGTTCTAAGGCAGTAAATGGCATTTGCTGAAATGGGAAAAACTTTTGTTCCCCCCCCCAGTGGAAAAAAAAAGTGGATCAGCTAAAGCCTAGTTCACACTACGTGATTTTAAGCCCGATTTAAGCCCGATTTGCAAATCGTTGAGTCGCCGACAAGTCAGGGTGTTATCGCGTGCAAATCGCGGGCGATTAGCGGACGATTAACGCTCGCCAATCAGTTAGTGTGAAAGAGCCAACAACGCATCAAAGACAGCTCGCAGACAGCTCGCAGACAGGTCACCGAGCTCAGAAAAATATCTTGCATGCTAGATATCTCGCGCAGTCGCGCGACTCAATCTCAGTGATGTCATGAGTACAGCCAATCATAGCAACGCATGGGTTGAGGACACCAGGTAAATCTTACTTTTTCTTTTTTGCATTTTTTTTTTCTCAGAGCAGCATATCGTCGAGCAAACAGTGTGCAGCACTAGTTTCTGTCTGACGTCCATATTCGCGTGTTGTGTTCTTCTCTGCAGTTTCGCGTCATTTCTGGTTCGTTTTATTGCGTGGTTTTTCGTTACAAAACATGGTTTCTAGACCAGATAGAATCGTGTTGTTGTCAACTCGTTATTTGTTTGATTATTTTCAGGATTTAGACCGTATTATAGTACTGAAACAGCTCTCATTGAGTCACAAATGATATGCTCTTATCATCCGATCGTGGTTGTATCTCTATGTAGTGCGTTGTTAACTCGTGTAGTGAGTTACCTCCTGTTGTGGATCAATCACGTTGTGTTGTGTGGTGTGAACAGCTAAACAACCTGAACACTCATGATTTCACTGAGAGCAAGTCATGTAGTGTGAACTGCACAGTTCAGCCCGACATTTTAAAATCATGTAGTGTGAACTAGGCATAATGCAGATCATAACTATTTGAAGTGTTTTAGAAAGGAAAACTGCTTCACAACTTAAGTTTGAGCTGCTTTTTTATGAAAGTGGTGTTAAGGGAAAACGCCAAAATCAGATGTCTGAAAGGAGGAGAGTATTTAAGTAATAATGTAGATTTTTCTTTAGAATAACTTTTTTATATTTATTTTTGGTTTTGTCCTATTAAACCGTGTGTGAGAGCTACAAACTTTGATGCGAAATTGAATGTCATTGCAAAAGCTCTTAAAAATAAAGGTTCTTTTTTGACATCTATGGTTCCATGAATAATCTTTAATATCCGGTTCACTGAAAGGGTCTTTGTGGAATCTAAAAGGATTCTTCTTTGCCGTCGCTGCAAAAAACCCTCTTTGGACCTTTTATTTTATGATTTGTCTGGAAATCAGTCTCTTGTAGCCAGACCTTTACACTACCTTTTGCAGAAGGTATGGACTCCATTGCAGCTTTCACCGGCCAAGAACCGGCCAAGAGGCTGTTTGAAAGGGATGTAAATCACATTTTTTTGTTTCACGTCGTGTTTAGGATCTTGAAAATGTAAAGTCGACGTTTCTACGATAACAGTCCGGAAATCATCTAATTAATGATGCATGAACTTTCATTGCCACAGTTGTAAAAATGACAGTGTTCTGCTTCTATGAGGGGGTTGCTGTCACTTTGGCTTTGTTTCCAGACGGAGCATTAAAAACGCAACACACACACATCTCCCGGAAATCCTGTTGACTTCAACCAATAAGATGACAACTTCAAAACTCCTGAACTTTCCCATTTTGTGTGCCTTATGCATCAGACGTTCAGCAGCGAACAGCCCGTGAGCATGACGTTTTAGGCTGAGACTAGGTAATCATTGGCTGAGCTTTGAGTGGTGTACAATTGAAATTTAAAAGCAGTTGAAACTGAATGAACTTTGAGTGATGCTTGGTTAACACTGTAGTTCATGTTTCGTTCCATAGGTTCCACATTGTGGAACATTGATGCAGGTTAAATGAAATGACCTATAGAGTGAGCTGTCTTAGTTCTCTTATGCCAACACTTCTGTCTTTTGGTTCTCTGAGGAAGGTCTTACACCCCCATCTCTTGCCCAACACAATCTTTACACACACACACTCACATACTGACTGATTGACTGACTGCTGTGATGCAGGACGCTTCTTTCAGAAGAAGGGGCCCCCCAGTGAAGAGTAGTTTCCATGGGAACACCTGGCTGTATGAATGGATCTTTGGGGAATTGTGGTGTGGTCAGTCCCAGTATCCCAGATTCAATCAAGCCAACCATCTGCAACACACAACTCTTTTGGGTTTCTAACTGTATGTCAAACTCTGGATGTTTTGTCATACTGAGAAGTTTCCAAGAATGTTTCTCTCCTTGAAGCCAAAGCCTGTTGTGCTTTTTAAGTAATAAACTTACATTTGCCAAATCTTGCATAATTTAGAATTTTTGAAAGAGCCCTTTGCCTTTAGCACAGTTCTCAGAGCTCATGTGAAACGACCTTTCACTGCTTTGGAGGAACTTCATCTTTGGAATTTCAATCTTCCTTGAATTAACAGGTTGTCCAAAAACAGTTTTTTTCCCTGAGAAATTCACCCCTAGAGGTGCTTCTCTGCCCATCTGTCTCTCTGAATGTCTGTTTTTTCGTTGGCCCACATTCACATCTTCTTTCTACCCCATTGACACTGAATTATTTACTGTATGCATCAGAATATTCAGGTGCTGGAGATCAGGCTGCATGTGTCTCTACAGAATGGACTGGCCCAACAAACCTTTTGTTACATGTAGCCACAGGACCCCCTTTCTTTGCACCAGGGCATTGAAGAAACTTGTCCTTGAGTCTATGTTATCAGGAACAGAAATTGAAGTGTCTATAAGGATTAGGGCTTGTTGTATAGATTGAGTTTTAGTATCCTTGTACATGGTTGAAGAAATCATGTCTTGTCACAATATAACATGACTTTTGCGTAAACATACACGCCACTTTCAAGTAAAGTGGCATGTTATTTGTACACATTTTGAGCTATCCGTGTGTATGCGTTTGTCTACGCCATTAATGTCCGAGTGATTCCATGTGTATGTACACGCCCTTAAATGTCAGAGCGAAACGAAGCAAAAATGTAGATCTACTCATAAGACTCATAAATAGTATTAATCCCAGTGACGGGTAGGTTTAGGGACGGGGTTGGGGTAGGTCATATATTTATATATAGAGTAATGTAATGTTAAGTCAACGGCGTTCATAAACACATTGAAAAGCGATTATGTGTGTTGATGGCACGCCAAAAATGGAAATACGAATTGGTGTGTCTTGCATACGCCATTTCATGAGATCAGTCTGCTTGTCATATGGGTTCTTTGTCTTTTAAAGTAATTCACCCTGTAACATTGAACAACACCGAACTCCTGTTTATATGGATCATTTATTAAATGTTTTAATGCTTTATGTGAAATGTTGAGGAAAAAATCTCAATGTGCATTGTTAACTAAACATTACTATAGTGACTTTCCAGTCAGTCAGGAAACAGTCAGAAGTTGATTCAACAATGATATTGAAGGACTGGTTCAGACTGGACTAATTCTGTGATGGAATCGCGTCGCCAGACTGATTTAAACTGGTAAAGCCCGAGTTGTCTTTTTGAACGATTCATTAAAATAACAAGTCATTTGCTCATTAATTGGACTACACTGGTCATACTATAAGGATTTTTTTTTATTGTGTACTGCACCTTGCATGAACAGCTCTATATGAAATTTTTTGGTCATCTTTGGTCATCCGAGTTCCGACTGCAAACTCAAATTCACAACTGGGTAAAAATCATGCCAATTTCTTTTGGCATGGTGCTGTAGAAAATATGAACACTGCTATACATCAATGAACATTTTAACATGACCAGCCACAACAACACCTGTACAATGATTAGCAACTTGACCCACTCTGACAAGCATGAACTACTTTGCCTTATGTAAATTAGCTAATCATAACATGGGTCGTTTTACACATCACACAGGTTACAAAAGGTTCGTTTTTGTATTGATGCAACAGAGTAATTTTAGGTTCTTCAAAGAACCTTCCACAGTGAACCTTTTTTTATTAGTGTGGAGAACATTTTAATAATCTAAGGGTGCTTTCACAACTGGATTGATTGGAGACGTTGTTCTGAATCTAATGGCTCGTTTCCACTGAGGGGTAAAGTACAGTACAGGTCGGTACACCATGATCCGGCTTGCGTTTCCACCGCCAACAGTACTCTTACTTGATCGGCGTGGTGTTTGCTGGAAAGAAGCGATCTACGTCATTTTCGCGCGAAGAAAGCGACATAGTAAACAGCAATGGATGACAGACAGCAGATCTTGTTCTTGCTTCTCGGCATGTTTGTCACAAGAAACAAGCGTTGGCATTAGGCGTTTCTCAATACCGATTAGCCTACGCAAAGTCAGACTCAGGAGAATGGACGCGAGGACGTGAGTCCAGTAATTCTGCTAATGGAACAGAACGTTCTTGAACGATCTACTACTCCGGTTATCTCTGTAGGTATATTTTAGGCAACAATAAAATGAAAAACGTTGTAAAACACCACTCTGCTTCTTTACGATTTCATTTCAATACATTTTAAACATTATAAGCACACAAATGTGGTTCAGGCAACGCAGCCTGATTATATTCACTGCATGTAGCCTATGTAACGTTATATTTATAACAAAACTAAATATAAAACACAACCCTGCTTGTTTTTGTTTAAATTTAAAAATATTAAACATTCCAGGCAATTTGTAATGTATTGCATATCGCATTGGTATAAATGTAGCAATAAACAGGTCTTATTTTATTAGACTTTAGAAATGGTATAACTGCTGTAATCTTTGTAACTGTAAGGGGGCGGCCTACGAAGTAATGTGTGAGTCTTGAAGCTGACTTTTGCTGATGAAACTGATAAAACTTATCTAAAATAAGACTAAGGTCTTATTTTATTACAGATCTTGTAATAAAATAAAAAATGACAACTATCTCTTTGTTGAATTTCAGTTTCATCAATAATAGCAATTATAAAAGTATAAGTAAAAGGTACAAAAAGATATACAGTAAAGCTTTAATAACATAAAGAAACAATTCAGTCAGTCAAATATACAAATTCAGTGCTCAAAGATATGAAACTTTACTTAGCCTTCTGCCAAAACTATTGGCCAGGGAACGAATTATAGATTAACGCGACCAAAGATCGCCTGTTAGGTTTATACAAGGCGAATTATATCTCATGTTTAACCACTACAGAGACGTCAGAGTCAGCGGCAAACATCAGAACGACTCGCCGAGGAAAGGTTGTTCCAGACGGTAACACGAGCGCGAGCGTCCGGTGATTGCTTGGAATGGATCTCAGTCAAATTATCATAAATTTATAAATTAACCACAGATTTGAGCTTTAAAAAAAACACTTTCTCACCTGAAAAACTCTTAAAACTACATTTTGTGACACAATAACAGTATATTTCAACGGTATGCTTCTAATGCCCTTGTAGCACGCGCGAGTGACGATACTCTGTCCACCAATCAGCGTTCTGCAGTGAGTCTAGCTCCACCTTTTAGTACCCTTTCACTGTGCTTGGTACCCCAACGGAAGGGTTCCCAAAAAGAACTGTACCGTACCATTCAGTGGAAACGAGCCAAAAGGGGCATTTCCCTTTTGGCCCGGTTTAATTGGTCATGTGAACACAACAATCGCACTCTGAATCGGAACAAAACAACCGAGGCGGTCTCGGCTCGATTCCATACGAACGCTGGAGCGGTTTGTTTGTAGTGAGAACACAACTGACTGTTTTTAAAAGTGGGGAACTATGACGTCAAAGGGGTTAAAACAATTGTGCAACACACGGACTCTGGGTCGAACATGTATGGGCAAATCATTCCGGTTGCCATTTTACAACATTGGCCGTTTTCAAAACAATTTTCCCCACGTACACCGACGAGGTGAGTTCAAACTCATTATAATGCAAAACTGTTATCCACGCACAACAGTGGGCGTTTACTTCCAGGTCTTCAGTGCGAGACGCCTATTAAAAATCGAGCGTCTCTGAGCTGGGCTGAAAACTAGGGTAGAAAATAGCTTATTACTTATTCATTTTGATCTTTTTGAATGCAAAAACCAAGCGAACGTCATAATTTCACCTCAGACAACAATATAATAAAATTTGAAAAGCCCGTTCATGACCCCTTTAAGTGCTCTGATTATTTATTAATCGTGTGTTTATATGTCATAACATTTTTAGGCATCCGTTTTAAGTTTTAAGTCTAGTTCATAGCTTTGTTCTCTCTTTTTTTGTGCAATAAAGAGAACAGAGTTGAGAAATCATCGGATGCCTACATCACTTTTACCTCCACTTTTGGCAAGGTGGTCTCGTACCTTTTATGTACTGCTGTCGGAGTTTTTTCGCCTTTGTGCGGCACTGCTTGACGGACTGTTCATAACCCCTTTCTTACATTTTATAGCTGATCTTGTACACTTCAGTGTTCTTGTGTGTAGTGTCCAACATCCGGGAGATGTGTTCTTATCTATGTGGCATTTCACCTCTTTGTAGCACTGAGTCAACCCGCGATTCATTTTGTGTTAGGCTACTGTTGTCAGGGTGCTGTCCCACAATGGAATGCCTGAGATAGTGACGTAATGGCGTAAGGAAAGCCCTGGAAGGGTGCGAGAACAGTGTGGTGTCAACAAAGTGACATATTAAATAGGTTCGGAACAAAGTATTCTGTTACGGATCAAAAAAAATCGATCCAGGTGTGAAAGCAAAGCATAACTTTCCAATATAAAGAACCTTTTGAGCAATGAAAAGCTTCCATGGATGTTAGAGATTGGAACCATCAATGCCAATAAAGAACCTTTACTTTTAAGAGTACGCTGTAACAATTTTTTGTTAAAAATTGTTTAGCTTAAAGTCTATAACTGTGTTTTTTTTTTTTTTTTTTAAATGAAGTTCTATTAACTGACACTTTGGATATTTGAGTTCTCAAGTTCAATCAAGAGAAGTTATTCTAACACTAAATTACGTTGTGATAAGTAAATACAACAATCTTTTTTTGTTTTTTTACAATGTAGAAGTCTTAAAGGTGAACTTCAGTGGAATAATTGAATGACATATGTAGAATAAGCCCCCTTTAAAGCTCTTTCCATGTGTTGTGTCCATATGTCTGAGGAGATGTGGCTGTATGCAGAGTAATGGGCATCTGGTGGCTCACTCAGACTGATTTAAGGACTATTAGTGAAGATAATCCTATAGAGACAGGAAGTTGAGCCACAAAGCCCTACAGAAAGACACAGTCACATTCTCCCTCTCACTTTCTGTCTTCATGTTTTGTGTTTTATTTTTCAAATTCTTTTCAGTTTTATGTGGTTTGGTAGCATGGCAAAAAATATGTCTGTAGTTTTTGATGAATATTTTATATTTAAAATGGGAATACAACATTTTTTCCCTTGTTTCTTAGCCATCTGCTGTCTATGTAGCACAAGCATTCCTTTTGACAGTCGAAATTGCATTTAACATTTATTGTTACTATTGTTAATACAGTAATCCTGTTTTCTTACACTAGTTACATGATTCTGATTTATCAGTCAGCAGTCAAATTCTTAGAATTGCTACTCCTCCAAATGTCTATAAATCTGCTCATCCGGTCAACTAATCCCAGGTTGACTTGCAAATAAAAATATTAATAATAATTTTATTTTTGTTTCCCTGCAGCATTTGTCTTAAATGTAAAGTAAAATTTCATAGGGCTTTCATAGGAAAAATTTGTGATTATAAAAACACTGGCAGTTTCCTCTGATGACTTGGGTTGAATAATTGGGAATTACTTAATTTTTAAAATGTTTAACCATCAAATAAATATATGCACTGCCAGTTTCAGAATGAAGCAATTGTGTAATACGTAGGATAATATGCTTAAATATCAGCATATGACAAATCCAGATTCGAACATGGTGTATCTTGGTAAGGCATACGAATTTAGCTATTTTTACCTTTCATTATATCTGTCTGCCACCCTTTGAATGCAGACAATAACAATCATCCTTCCCATCTTACCATTCATCCTCTTGAATGCAGTTGCAATATATGCTTGCAAAATAGCTCCCCCAAACAATGAATCAAACTGGTGTTTGCCTAGCTGGAGAGTTGGCCTTGGGATATATGCTAACTGGCATCTTTGTGTTCCGGTGTGTGTATGTGTGTGTGTGTGTGTGTCTGCCTACATTTACTTAACCAGTCTGTTTCCTCTTGCCTGTAGTCTGTGGCTCAGCACATCAAAGGCTGTCTCTCTGCAGAGCCTGAGATAACAGCATATAAACCCTGCTGCTCTGCTAAGCTTTTCCAGAGTCTTTCCACTGCCCTCGGGCGCACCCACTACCTCTTTTGTCTCCCCGAAGCCTTGAGAAAGATGAGTGTGTGTGTTTTGGTGTTTTTCTGGCTGCGCACCATAGGTAGAGTTTGTGTGGTGCAGGCGGTTGCCAGTGTTTCCTCCGTCTTATCCAATGAGAGGCATGTGCGTAAAGGCACGTGTCTGTTTGTTTGCTGACCTGCCAATCCTCTGTTGTCCTCGCCGTCTGGATAGCTGTTGTTCATTCTCCTGTAAGCCAGACTGCTTTGCTGTGTTTTGCTCATGTATATACAGAAGCTGTTTCTCAGCCTAGTGAGTTGCTGGCTAGTTTTTTTTTTGTTTTGTTTTTTGGCATCGTAAGAATATTTGTTTGGCACTACAAATAATGCACCTATGATGCCTAAAATGCTGTTTAGTTGGAATTTCAAAGGTTCTGATTTTGTTTTACTTGACTTTTATTTTTAAATCGGGCTCAGTTGGAGTGCTAGAAGGTGGGTAAAATCTGAAACTTGTACAAATATATCAGTTTTATCTATGCAAACATCAGTTCAGTCAGTGCTTATAAGATTCTCCATTTGAAGATTTCAGATGCAAAAGCCTCTACTTAGAAGTTTTTTTTTTGCATCTGAACTCTTCATTTGTTTAATATTAATCAAAAAATCCAATAGAGATTCTGTAACCTATCTGATTGGGTCCTGGCGTGTTGTAATGCACACAATTCTACCTATATTTAACGTTACAACATAACCCACCGGCAGAATGATCAATTGCCGCGTATGATTTGAGTTTAAATGTAGCCAAAGAGCTTTTTTTCATATCATTTAATGTATTATAGTATACATTTGTGTATTAATAAATAAATATTTAAATGAATAACTTGTTCAATAGCATATGGACCTTTCCACAATTGTTAATATTGTAAATCAAATAACAGGTGAGGGAGTGATGGCAAATACAACAGTTTTCTCTCTTCTGACTAATGTTATCAATCTCTCAATAGGCTGCTAGCTACTTTTTTAAGGTCATAGAAATGCTATCTGGATTTTTCTTTTGCTATTTTATCATTTGCTGTTTGATCAATGACCAGGCATTGAGAAATTATGGTATTGCTTCACTCTACTGAGATTTTGGTGTCATAACCTTGTCCAGGTCGGGAGCTCATTAGTTTGAGACAGTCATTGCCTCTAGCACAATTGTTTTTTCAGTACTTAGCAGAGAGGGCAATTCACTGCTAGTGTTCTTTAAAAAGTGAATGTAAGGGGCTTTTTGGTATGTTAATGGATGATCTTCCCCCCACACACCTCTTTGTTCCTGGAGCCATTATGTTTTGCTGATCTTTTTCTCTCATGAGCTCTGACCACTGTCTTATCCTTCAGGCCTGGCAGTCACTGTGAGGGAAGTCTGTGTGGCCTGCTAGAAGAATCATGTCCGCTTTACTCTTAACTGCTGCACCTTCACATCTCACACTGCTACAGTATAAAGGTCACTGTGTGTTCACAACTTGATGCCATTTAACCAACTTAACATGTTGGAAACATAGGCTATGCTAGTATGCTTGACAGGAACAATTGCTAATAATGGCTGGTTTTGCCATCCTTCAGTTTTTCACAGTTTCAAGTTTTTGAGGGAAATTAATATTCAGTAGGAAATGTTAGCTTGGATTTTACCCATTGCAATTTTATTGAATGAAATCATGTTAGGCTAGTGTTATTGTTTAATATATTCCTCACCAACTTGCATGAGTTTCAGCAGTGGAAAAATATGCAATGAAAGATTAAACTATACTGTATTATTTGTGCTCAATGTACAGAATTGGACCAAGATCATTTCATGCAATAAGTTTAGATTTTTTTTTAGGTAATGTACAGTTATTATACTATATCCTAAAAGTCTTCAATATACCTTCCATTCATATCTTAGACTGAATATGAAGCTTGACTGATGTTTTGGCCTTTTACATGGACCCTATATAATCCAAGTGTAATCGGACTACTAGTACAGTCGGAATAGCAGTCACATGTAATACGTCAGTCCGAATTAATTAACCAAATCCGGTTAATTTTTTTTTTGAATTGTTAGTTTTTTTTTTTTAAACCTTTCTAATCTGATCGAAAGGATATGTAAACACTTGAACGGATTGAAAACTGAAACTGGAAAGTTGTGCGCATGTGCAGTGACGTAGAAATTGTGTGGTGACGCATGTATGTGAGGAAAAAGCTGTTGTTGAATGAAGTCGTGTCATTCTAAACTTTTCCTTCCACTCATTGTCTGTGAATTTGAGCAGGACAACGTCCCACCAGTCCTCATTTCAGACTCTCGTTCACAGATGCCTTGTTTTGGGAGCAGGAATGGGCTGTTTTAAGGCTTGAAAAAAGTCACCAGCTCGGCACAATGCTTGTGCTTGTCGTCTCCTAATTGGGATCTAAAATAGACATCAAGTCTACTCTTTAAAACAGAAAAGAAACGATAAATGATGATAATAATATGCACAATCAGTGAAAAACTGTCTATTCGTTCAGTGTGCGCATGTCAAACAATCAGTTCTGATTTGTAGCTTGTGGCATATAAATGCACACATCAACCTGATAAATTTATTCAGCTTTCATGTAAACATTTGAATTAATTCCAATTGAAACAAAAGGTGTCCATGTGAACAGCTACTGATTTATCATTTATTGCCGCATTTTTCACAAAGCAGAATGAAAACACGCCAAGATCCCACACCTATGGTCCTTTGGCATGCTCTTATTTCTGACTAGATAAGACGCATCTGACACCTGTATGCACACCACAGTTACCATGGTAACCAGGCCCCAACACTTGATGTGCTCTTGATTTCCTGTGGGACTTCACGGCTTTGTAATCAACTTGGGAATCTGTGGTACCTTCGCTTCCTCTGAGAAAATGGTCTGATTACACTGGAGAGGTAGAGAATTGGCATTTTATTTTGAGCAAATCACTGATTCAAGGGGTTGTCTGTTGATATCTCAATTATAAAATGCATGATTTTCTGATCAAAACCAGTTGAGAACCACTGCCATAAATCACTTTAGGCATTTTTAATGTAGAGCCTACTCCAATAATTTCAACCTCGCCGTCATTAATTACGCATTTTGATATTCATTGCTAAACAATGTAAAATGTTTTGAGTGGCCCTATCAGACTTTCTGGAAGAAACAAAATTGCTTCAGTGTCAGATGCAGATTCTTGTGCTTTTATTGTCGTGGCTAATATCAACCTGACTTGGGCACTGCTTCAATCCAAACAGGCCACTTGGGGCCAAGATCAGTGATGAATGGATTTGATTGGGCTTGACCACAGGATGTGGAGAAACTGTGAGATTCTCCAAACTGTCTGTTTACATTAAAGCAAGAATTTAATGAACCGTTGTGTTTATGTCTACATAGTCATTGTATGGTTCCTCTCCCCTGGAACTGCTGATCTCTGGGGCATTTGTTGAGTATACAACCAGAATCTGCAGCACCAAAATCCCTTTCAGGCAAGTCTCATCACTCAGCGGCCATCTTTGAAAAGCCTCTCAGACAGCAATTTCACTCATGTAAGGGCAGCTTCTTTCTCTCTGAATTGGAATGCATAAAATTCTCCAAAGCTGTTCACCAAGCTTACGATTAAATTTCATTGAATTTAATGAAATCTGATGATCACTGTCACATAAGTTTTGGTTATTTAAAAGCTCAAATAATGACACCAAAAATTGCATTTTTCAGGCTGGACAAGCCAATGCGCAGAACAATGACTGTTTCTATAACAACTGTAGCTTCTTCTAACGGCAACTGTAGTGACGCAATGACTTTCGATTGGCGTTTGGCTCTTTTACTTAGAACAAAGCGGGACTTACAGTATTCCGCCATATTGCATATTCGGCCTCCCAATCATAGTAATACGAGTGCACCGTCTTTGTATATCTAAGGTTTTTGGCTGCACTCAGAACAGCAGATGTGAGTTCAGCTGAATGAATGCATTGCAATGCAAACATTAGTTGCACATCAGACGTCAGGTTAGTGTCTAGACCGCAGACAGTAAGGTTTGCAGTGTCTATTCCCACAGTTCTCCTTTCCCAATCAGGACCACATTGGACAATGAGCACCAGTGTGTGTCTAGTGATCTGGGGAGGGTTCTCAAAAAGCTTTTCGTCTGACCGTTCTACCTTTCCTCAGAGCACTGAAAGAAACCCCTGTTCTACTGTAGAGGAGAAAGACACGGACCGATTCAGAGGAGACTGTCTGACTTTGAAAGGTGCTTCGTCAGGATATGAGTGTCTTAAGATTAAGACCGACACAAGCGACGGAAAAAAAAAACATCTCTGTTCCGAAACCCGCTGAAATTGCCCTGCTTTTCAGTTTTTTTGTCTTCAAAGTTTTCTAAGTTTGTAGGAATTCTGTCCTTTATTGGACAGATGTACCATTGTAAAATATGTATGTGTTTAAAGGGGAAAGCACTAATATTCTGTTATTTTTTTATTTTTTATTTTTGGCTAGAATCATTCCCGGTATGGTGAATGGCAAAACAGCACACTGCCTTCACTAACACGGGGATGGGCATTGTTTGATTTTTAGATTTTTATAGTCATGGAAAAGACATGTTAAGAGCAGCGTTCGTACCTCACCGTTCGTACCTCAAGTCTGTGGAAAGTAAACACGTGGCCAGTTTGCGACAGGCTTCAGTACCCCTGACTGTGAGAACAGGCTCTGGCTTCAGAATGCAACCTGTTGTGGAAAAGGGGCATCAGTGGGTTGAACTCAACAAATCCAGTTCAATTTGTAAATCTTTCAAAGCTTTCCTCCATGTTGCCTTTCTTATTTATATGAGCCCTCTCTTGCACCGCTTTCCCTTCCCTCATCTTTCATTCTCTTTTTGTGTGCTTATTGCTTCATTCATCCTAGCTCACTTGCAAGATGCTTTAAACTTAGAAGACACTGTCTTGAATTTCATCCACTGAAATTGCTCTCCTCCCTCACCGTGGTGGAAATGTAATCTAGCAACACCCCCACCACCATTCACTCCCTCTGTCTCCACTTAGAATTTTAGGGGAACTGATAACTACCTGTTGATAGATTTAAGGACAATGGAGGCTTTCCGTTTGGTGAATATCTCCGAGTTGTACTCTGAGACTACCTCTTTGTGCGTGCTGCCAGTCATGGCCATGTTCAAACAGAATGTTTCATGGGCTTTAGTCTTTAAAAAAATGTTTTAGGTGTCTTAAGTTTTTCGAGATTTTAAGTGATGTGTTGTGGTTCTCAAATGAAACGTGCTAGTCTAATGAATATGCGTCTGGAATGATGCTAGGGCTGGTCTGAATACCATTTGTTTTTAGCTTCGAAGCTTCGGTAGTAATGAACATCGAGTACTCGAAGCTTCAGAATCTCTATATGGTGCAATATAGATAGAGAGGCGAGACACGACACGTTCAGAATTAATAATATATATAATAACATATTCAAGCGAGAATGAGAACCGTTTTGAGTGGGATGCCAGGTGTGCAAAAAAACAACAACAAAAAAAAAAACGATTATCCGATTGTCACATTTTCAAATCGAATACCAACCCACCGAACGAATATTTGAATATTCTGGTCCAGCCCTAAATGACGCTACAGAATTTTTTTTTTCGCTCGACATTTTTAGTCATGACATGTTGCCCTTAAAGGGTAACTATTGTCATTTATGACATTACTGTGATTTATCTATAGAAATTGGATTGAAAAAAATCCTACATTTAACTTTGTGTGCATATACAGTAAATGTATAATGTGTGTGTGTGTGTACATTCTTTTATCAGGGGAACTCATGTCATTGACTCATGTTTGAAACGTGGTGTCAAGGTGTATTGTATCTGTTATTAAGTGCGGGCGTTTGCTACTGTGCACCTGGTTCCTTTTTAGCCACAGTCTGCACAGGGAAAACAGACGGCAGAGTCTGTTTATTCATTTTCTCAGATCTAATGAAGACAAATGGCTTTTTGAGACTGCTGGCCCATCTGGATGGCGATCATCTCGGAGGAGGGAGATGATAAGATTATATGGAGAATAAGAAACATGCACTTTCTCTCATTCCCATCTTCCCCAACCTTTTCCTCCCATTTCTGACATCAGACTGTTGGGTTTGCTTCACCTCTACAATGTCTTGCTCTCATCGGCCTGATAAAATGGATAAAAATTTCTCATGTGTGGGGCACTTACAATAACGGTAAAGTGGTAAAAGCATCTGGACCTCTCCCAGCCGTACACAGCCATATGTTTAGCAAACTTTGTCCCTCAATGGGCTCTTTCTAGTCTGTCGGCTGGCTCTGGCTTGAAATAAGAGATGGTCCAATGGAAATGGTCCATGTTATCTGCTCAGTCTATTACTTAATGCACTTCTGTGGCCTGTTAACTCTGATCTCGAGGTAGAAATTGCCTTGATAAACTCAACCAGCCCCTTCTAGTAAGAGGCAGTTAATGAAATGTGATTTGTTAGATGTTTATGCCCTGACATTGAGGTCTGACATTGGCTCTTGAATATACGGTTTTGGATCTCATCATGGGTTTTTCCATCAAGGACACTTTTTTTTTTCTTTAAAAGACATTCTCAGGGTTTGACAGCTTGCCTGGTGTCCCTTTCTGCATTTTCAGGGAAAGCTTTGCCTTTTGAAATGGCTCATTTGAGTGTCTTAATGCAGTATTACACTAACCAGACTCAAAACAACTCTTATTTTGGTTGAGATTGTTCTTGCTTTTGCTTGGCTTTTTAATTTTGTTTATTTTACCTCTAAATTCCAAAGATTGGACATACAAATGGAAATCTTCCCCAGCAGTCTCTATAAAAAAAGAAAACCCAGAGGAGAACATTTGTTTAAGCATTTTTCTATAGATATTTACATGCGTCTTCCAATCAGGCTCTGCACAGAGGACCTGTTTAGTTCTATTAGTCCGTGGAATCACAATCCTTGTCAATGCACACCAACTCCCGCTGATTCTCCAACTGTGTTAATGAGTAAAGAAATCGACTTGTGGAACCCTGGCCTTAGATTTAGTGATTCTCCTCTCATTTATTAATAATTACGGCATGGTTGATACATTTTAACAACAAACCTCATGAGGATGGACCGTTTCTTTTGTTGATGTACAACATAATGTACATAATGTTGATGTATTATGTATTACATACATTGCATTATGATGGATTTTATTATTAGTCTTTCACCACAAGGGAGAAGTTGTATCATCTTTGGAATTCCTCCCTCCCTCTTTTGTCTCTCTCACTTTGATCCACATTTTTTCTCCGTAACTGGAGTAGACACTTGCTAGCCCAACCCAACACTATCTGAACCTGAACGCACTGTAACCTGAGCCTAGCCGACCGTGGATCTTTGTGGTGGGCCTCACGGTGGAGCTATGCCATGGACCACATTGCTTGACTTTGTATCATTATTTGTCAGGTTTAGCCTGCTCCTAATAAAAACTCCCCTACTGTGCCGATTTCAGATCAGGTACCCCACCCTAACCCAACAATCTTATGAGAAAAACATGTCCTGACTGCCTTGAACCAGAGAACCAACACCTCTATGAAGAAGAGCAGGACGGGTGGAGGAAACGAGAGCACATTCTTTCTATGATTTATGAATGCTGTTCTCCTCGCGCTTCTCCTGATTCACTTCCAGGTGCTGCGAGCCAGCACTCTTTCTGTCCTTCTGATCGGGAAACAAGTTTGATCTGTACAGTGACACATTGTCATACACATGGTATTGTGTGGTTTTGAATTCTTGTAATGGATTTGGGTTTGCTCTTTTGTTGTTTTATGTCTTGCAGTATGATTTTTTTTGTTATTTCCTGGTGTAATTAAAAAGCACTAGTGCTTGTAAGTGCAATTTGTCTTCGTCCTTTGGCAGGTTTTTAAATTAGTTTTAAATCAAATTTAGATTTTTTATTTTTAAAGATGTGTACAGATTAAGAATATGGTAGTGTTTTATTATTATTTTTTCTAGTAGTGAAGTATTGTGCTTTTGTACTTTTTTTTTTCTTTTCTGTAGAAGACATGCTTTTGATTTGTGTGGTCTCCAGATGTTGCGTTCAAGTCTTGGCCCACTGTCTCAAAGCCCACCGTGTTGAAACTCAACATACCCGCATTTAATAAGTTTATAATTTGTTGCTAACCGTTAGCCCCAGGATTTTGATTTATACAAAAATCCTGCCGAACTAAATAGTTTATAGTAGGGCTGCTCGATATTCTCAACAATCCTTACGATTATTTTGGTCAATACTGTAATTATGATTATTTACAACTTTTATGAGCTGGCCACATTTCTATACAACAGCAGAATACCAGGATAACTAATAGAAGTAAAAAAAAAAAAGTCCTCAAATTATTAAGAACAAGGAAACGGTCAATAATCCAATAAAACAATAAAGCAAAGAACAAGCAATTGGACAAACACTGTAGAAAACATATTCATATTAGAGCCAGACCGATATATCGGCAGGCCGATATTATCGGCCGATATTAGTCATTTCCCAGACAGCAAACTGACATTGAATCAACGTGGAAACAGCGTCTCTCATGACATTGAAACAACGTTGATTTTGCTCATCGAATTAACGTTGTCGTTGAACCAACGTCAGACGCGGCATTCTTCAAAGCTAAATGAAAATCGAAAATTGGTTTGCTTTCATAACGTTGAAACAATGCGTTGATTTCAAGTTGATTTTCCGTTAGTTTTGAAAGAATGACGCGTCTGACGTTGGTTCAACGTTAATTCGATGAGCAAAACAATGTCAGATCAACGTTGATTCAATGTCATATTTCCACGTTGATTCAATGTCAGTTTGCTATCTGGGTTGTAATGACCGATAAATGCATATTTCAAAAACAAAATAAAAACGGACAAAACACGCTTCAACCATGTCATGAGTGTTGAAGTTGTATAGTTTGAAAGAAGAGAGAACCAGTTATCCACGAGTGAGATCATCGATGAAGTGTGTTCATGGTGAGTTGGTCACGAGACATTCATTGGTTGAATAACAAATGAAAGAACATCCCCATCAGTTCTCTTAACTCAAATAAGCATGACACAATTTGTGACTATCATGTCCAGTTTTGCTGCTGTTAAATCAAACGAGAGCAAAGCGGAATTAGCTAGTAATAATTACGTTACGTTGTTACAGTTTAGTTGACTGACTGTCCTTTTAACTTTTGACAATGTGACTGAAGTTTCTTTTTAAAATGCATTATCATATTATTTTAGTTAAAACTCATAAATGACTACAAATAACTAATGTTAGGGAAATCTGTTAATGTTTTGTTGCACGTTTCTGAAATAAAATAAAATAAAAAAAATATCGGCCGATATATCGGATTTTAAAACTAACAAATATTTGTATCGGTATCGGCCTTCAAAATCCTTTATCGGTCGGGCTCTAATTCATATAAAAGAAAAAGTGCTTCAAGTTGTTCATGCAAGTAAGTATTCAGCTAACAGCATACTACAGAATATATAATATTGAATAATCAAACATAAATAAAACGCAGCAGAGTCCTCACTTTAAGAATGAATCTTGCTTGGATTTCTATTAAAGCTACTAGTAATTCAAACTGACTAGGTTTACGTGAATACTCGCCAAACCTGGCAGTTTGACACTTTTTGATTATCTTTTTTTTTTTGTTTAGAAAAACCTACCTGAGAAAATAGAACGGTTTATTTAATTTGTATATTTGTTCTACAAGTTTTATTTGGTTTCTTAGTTCTTGACATTTTACTTTTCTTCAATAAGCTTGAACTTTACTTGCATTAGTAAAGCCAGTATTAGTTTTACTGATGTATCAAGACTAGTGGATTTTGAATGTCATCTAGCATTTCACCATTGTAACAAACTTATTTGCAGCAGAAATAACTATTATGTTCTCACATCACATGTCGTACAGCTGCTAACTGCAGCAAAAATGTTATTTTCAGATTTTTTTTATTATGGTTTTTATGACACAAAGTTTCACCTGAGACTGCATAATCTTGAGTATGAGATCACAAGTGGCACAATGACTTAATCTACATGATATACAAATATGTACATACAAATATGTACATAAAAAAAAACAGTGAAAGATAAATGGATGGATATATTGATGGATGGAAATGCAAAAATGTATGTTTGTGTCTATTTTTCATTTTATTTTTTTTTTCAATGTTAACCTATTCACAATACTTTATGAGCTAGGAAAGTTTACACTAATCTTTGTAATCTTGTTTTGCCCTCTTAATTAGCTTCAGCAAAGACAAACTATTTTGAAACTGTAGCTTGCCAAGCTACTCACTACTTAGCTGAGAATGTGGAGTGTTAGGGAAGCTATTCAAGCAAAGACTTGAAACCCTGTGTAATACATTGTGTATCCATGTATGTCCTGTGTATTCACTTGATATAGGAGCACAAAGATGTGCTCCTTTACAGAGGACTGTGATAACACATCCGATGTGTTACAGATTTCATACCCTTACAGGAAGTCTTTGACAACACTTGTCCCATCCCTCTGCTGCACTCACACTACCTGTTAAAGGTTTGTTCGAGTAAAAGAATGTGAACTAAACTGAGTTGAGTGTGAAACTGATAGTGAGGGAGTTGAATCCTTTGTGTTTTAAGGAGAGACATAACATAGGTTTCCATTAAATTGACCTCTTGTGGACCTGTTTTCTTTAGGTCTCTTACATAATTTTTTTAAACTTCACAAGTAACCTTTGGACTTGAACTTGAGTCTTGAATTTGATTCCATATAAAATTCCTTCAAACTGGCACACAAACCTAGATCCTGCCATCACATCTGGATTTTTTTTTAGGTTTTTGGCAGAGAGAGGTGTGAATTATTTGGGGAAAAGCATAGTGTCAGATGTACTTGACCCAGACACCAAGTGTTGGTTACTCATTGAGAACCCCTACCGGGGTGTCATGATTGTGATTGTGTAGCACTTATTGCTGCTCTTGTACATATAGACTATTTTGGACGGGAATAGCCTTTTTCTCATAGACCTGTACATTTCAGGGAGGAGCATTCTCAAGTTACATTTGGGACACCAAATCCTTCACAGTTGGGCGAAAAAACATACTTTTTTTCGTATTGCAGAAGATTGCAGGTCATGTTCTGCCCTTCATGCATTTCACTGGTAGCATTTGATTTTTCTTTTCCAATTAGGAATGCATTACATTTCTCGCCAATGGGATTTGTTATACTTGACTAAAATCTACAGTTATTTGTCTTTTAATGTTATTCCATTTTTTCCCTTTTACATTCATATTTTATCTCCTGATGTTTTTTTTCTTATCTTTTTTTTCTCAGCATATTTACTCATCATGATGGAACTTCTACTGAGCTCAAGTTTATTTACGGTACAAAATGTTTTCTGAATAGTACACTTGCACCATCTTGCATTCATGAGCTTGTTTTTCCGAACGAGTAGTGTTTGTTGTAGGTTACCCTATGTGCAGAACTGATCGGTTGCATATCAGTTAGTAATGCTGTCCGACTTGAAGTTAACATGTTCAAAAACACTTTCAGTATCTGTGGTAAATGACATTAACGTAACCGCTTAGCGTTATTGTCCAGCGTTTTGGTCCTTTTAGTTTTTTTTTTTTTTATAATTTATTTGTTTAGGCTATTTGTTAATTTGTTAATGCTTAATGCTCAATGTTGTATTCTGGAAGTGCAATCTTTTTGTAGAATGTAGAATTTCTGATATTGTCATTTTTAAAAATGGATGGGAAAGGTGAATTATAGTGCAGTTAAATAGTAGGTACATTGATTTGTCTAATATTGGTTTAAATATAGAAGTATTTCAAATGACATTGGGAATACAGAACACAAACCTTGTTTTTTTCTTGTGCATATTTTTTGTTCATCTATGTAACATTGTTAACATATGTAACATTGTGTTCAATTGGAAATTAGTGCTTTCATTTACATTCAAGGTAAGAAATTTGGCAGCTAAAACTAGCCTTTTGTAACACCATGTGGTTTTCCAGATGATTTCCATCTGGGGTTGTCAGGAGACCCTGTTGGCCCATATCTCCAAAAACTCTGGTACCACGAAGTTCCTCTGTAGAAGTTATCTCAATTATGTTAATGGTATTTGTTTTCAGGATTACTGTGTGCTAAACTGATCTCTGCAAGTACTTGGAAAGAGTGTTGCATAGCTGCTTTTAAAGAACATGACCCTCTTTTGCCCTTTTGTTTGAGAGTGTGCATGGGGACACAACATAACATCACTGGCCCAAGATCAGATGGGTGCAGTGGCACCACTGAAGGGTTCTGTTTCCCTCTTTGATTAGAGTTGACATAACTCTCTGCGTGTATGAAAATGACAGTTTCAGCCAAATTGAAATGTAATTTGTTCACAGCAAGAGTCAGTTGTCAGGGTCTTGAAGGCTAATGTTAACAGCAGCATTCCTTTACTGAAACGAATTGGCTTTGCTTTACTCAGTTTTTTGCTGTGCAAATAGGCTACATGATTCCTTTGTTGTTCACACACAGTTTATTTATGGAGTTATAACTGCCATCTATAACCAAACTCGCACCCGTACATTTTCAGGATGCATTCTCAGAAAATCTACTCTGCGTGACGGAACTGGACTGGACAACTAGTTCTCTTATGAAAGGTTATCTCGTATTGCGCAAGTTAGCTTGCGTTACGGGAAAGATTAAACTTTTCAAGATATTGAAGCAAAAAAATGTATTCTTCATTTTTGTATACATTGTCAATGCAGTGCAGAAGCTAGTAGACCTAGAGCAAGCTGTCTGTCTAGTGTGCTCATAGGCTCTCCTGTGGGAAGTGCCGCAGCCTACCACTGAGCCCGACTTGACGTCACGTCCTATGAAGCGCGCTTGTGGCTTCACAGCGTCTTAGCCCGCCAGTAAGGGCGTGGATTAGCATATAAGCAGGGCTCGGCGGCTGTTTCTCTGATTTTCATTGATCTTCGCATTGCTGGATCCAAGAGAAGCCGCATCGCCATCTGAGGACGGTTAACCTGCCAGACGGAGTGATGAACTCTAATTACGCAATCTAGAGCTCCCTCTACTGGAAAGCTCTATACATCTAAATGGTCTGTGTTCTCCAAATGGTGCTCAGACGACAGAACCAATGTGGGGTTTCGCAGGTGCTCGTCTTCCTTCAAGAGCTGTTGGACAAGGGCAGGTCCCCCTCCACGCTCAAAGTGTACGTAGCGGCCATCGCAGCGTTCACAGATTTGACGAGCGGCCAGATTAAATCTGAAGAAACGAGTTGGACATCCGTTTTCTTAGAGGAGCTAGAAGGATGAACCCTCTGCGGCCCCCGTCGGTTCCTTTCTGGGACCTTTCATTGGTCTTAGAGGCCCTGAAAGCAGTCAAACGTGTGGGGGATTTACACGTGCTCTCTGTCAGTGCTGCGGTCTCGAGTTTGGGCCAAATGACTCTAAAGTCATCCTCAAACCTAGGCATGGCTACTGTATGTCCCGAAGGTGATTGGTACTTCCTTTAGAGCGCAGATCATTTTGCTATCAGCTTTGCCAGCATCCGATAACGAGAGCGATACTAACATCCTCTGCCCTGTCAGAGCGCTTAAGGTTTAAATTGCGCGCCCCTTTCAGGCGCTCGGAGCGTCTTTTTCTTTCCTTTGGTGGGTGCACCAAGCGTCTTCACGCCTCGAAATGGATTGTGGACGCTATTGCTGCTGCTTACGCATCAAAAAATCTGCAGTGCCCTTTGGACATCAGGGCTCATTCCACTAGAGGCATGGCCTCATCGTGGGCATAGTCCATCGGAATTTCTATTCATGACATTTGTACGGCGGCAGGCTGAGCCTCTTCGTTTACATTTGTGAGGTTTTATAACATGGAATTTCACTCCTTGCAGGCTAAACCTTTCTTAGTCTAATGGTCTGTATGGTCTGCCCGCATTTCTGCATGCAGGCTACCGTCACGTTTCTTCTGGTTGAGCCGTACTATAATGAGCCGTACTATAATGGGCCGTTATGTCAGACCGGCTATTCTGCGCGGCATTTCCCCTGGGCTGCTTATACATGTGTCGGCCTGCTATGATGGCCACTATTTTTCCACTTATCTTGTTCCCCGACTCAGAGCTAACTTGTGCAATACGAGAGAACCTCTCGTAAGAGAACGTTTATTTTACCTAACTTAACCTCGTTCTCTCTAGAAGAGGGCACGAGTGTTGCGCAAGCTGCCGTGCTTACGTGACGAGCTACTTTCACTTCAGTCGATGAAAACCAGGGAAACGGCCTCCAAGCCCTGCTTATACGCCAAGCCATGCCCATACTGGCGGGCTATGACACTTTAGACGCGAGCGTCCTTCATTGGCGTCACGTCGGGGTCAGTGTTAGGCTGCTGCAGTTCCTGCAGGGCAGCCTGTGAGCATGCTAAACAGCCTGTTCTAGGTCTCCTAGTTTCTGCACTGCGTTGACTGTGAATATAAAAATGAAGGATATTTTTTTTGGCTTCAATATCTCAAAAAGATTAATCTTTCCTGTAGCGTAAGCTAACTTACGCAATACTCATTCTCTCTTCTAGAGGGGACCGTGGTTATGCTAGGTAACTGTGTTTTGTCACTTCATAGTGCAAGAGACGCTCTGCTGTACAAATGCTTTTCTACCATTTTGCAGGGTTTCATATGTGGTTTCAGGTAGAGGTCGACAGATTCATATGAATCGGCAAAAATCTACACCGATCTTTTTTTTTAGAGGTCTACAGAGTCATATGAATCGGCACAAATCTACACTGATTTTTTTTTTATTTTTATTTTTTATTTTTTATTTTTTTTTTTAATTTCCGACCGGCGTCCGTTGCTTGGACAGCTGAGAAGAGTGCACAATCATTATACTGAGACTTCTGGCATTATACAGAGCGAGAGCGCAAAGACATGCTTGAACCTTCCACGGAAATCCACCAGTACCACTGGGATTAAAAACATTATTACAAGCTTACCGTTTTCAATCGAGGCAAAATGATAGTTTTGAACACTGGCTGGTTGTGTACTTTCTCAAATTTACTTTGGATAATTTTTATCCCCAAAAAAGTTATGGACTGGAGCTTTAAATAAAGCACTTTATGGCTCAATTTTTTTCACCCATCGTAGTTTGTCACCTACAGTTTTTTTTTTTTTTTTTTTTTTGTACGAACACTGTCAGTTTGACTGAATTAAAAAGAACCATATATATATATATATATATATATATATATATATATATATATATATATATATATAGTGCATATTCACTATATATATATAGTGAATATTTCATTTCACTAAAGAAAATTTCTAATTTGTCCAGTTGGAGAACTCATGTGGTGCATACTGAGATGGCAGCTGTACTGAACTCATTCTAAAAGCAGGCTGTTATCCAAAGACTGTTCTTTTGTTTGTCTCATCTAATATTCATCACTCATCCCAATTTGGTCTCAACGCCCCTGTTGTCGATTTTGTAAAAGGTTCTTGAGAAAAATCCTGGGAAATTGCTCTAGTTTCAATATGAGACACCTCTTCTAGGTGACTGTTGATGGTCACATGTCATCCAATTTTGCAGTACTAGACCCCCAACCCCTCTATAGTGTGTTTCTCATGTATTAAGCCTAAAGGAATTTGCCTGTCCTCATGTTACCTCTGGGATCAGAGTAAAAGAAGTTCTGGTATGAAAACAGTTCTTTTTGGTGTAAGTTACAATGAATGGTGTGTATGAGCTGGTTTCCTCTCGGTGGCCTCTGTGTGTTATTGAACAGCATCATAGAGTGCATTTCAGGTCATTCTTATTTTCTGTGTAGTCTGGAGGATGTATGCAGAGTGCTGAATATTTTTGTAGGCCAAAACATGAAAACAAACATTTTAGCACTTTCGGTTCCATCGTCCCAAAACCAGTGTTTTTTTCAATGGTTTTCAATATCAAAAACAAGATATTTTCACGTTTTACTCTACGACATAAAATAAATCTCTAATACCCCCTTGTACAAAGTGTACTGCAAAACTTTTCTGCAATAATCCAGAAGCCAATAGAAAAATCATTTTGGGTTGTTGAGGCAACCAGGGTGCTGCTTGCTTCTGGGTTGAACTACAGTAATACGTGAAGTCATCAAGAAATACTCTCTCAAGTAGTATGAGTTTCTTTGTTGTGTTACTCGTAAATGACGTGAGTAACCAAACAGCTGAACGGTAGCCATTGACTGCCATTGTATTTTGTTTCCATACTATGGAAGTCAATGGCTACCAACAACTTTTTGGATACAAACTTTCTTTTAAATATCTTCCATGTTCAGCAGATGAAATCAATTCATACTGGTTTGAAATTACTTGAGGGTGAGTAAATGATGACAATTTTCAGTTTTGTGTAAACTATCCCTTTAATTGTTTATCTTCTCCGTGGAGTCAGCTGAAAAATCCTCATGTTTGCAGCATGTCATACTAATCTTTTTTTTTTTTTTTTGGTTGTCTTCATTGTAGAGGTCTTTGTCTAGATCTAAACTGTTATATTTTGTAGTGACGAAATGACCACGATTCCTTCACCGAAAATGTAATTTCCACCAATATGAGTGGCATATTGGTGGATATTTGGTGACTGATGGGCAGTGTGATGTGGTAGTGTTCAGTGACTGTTTTTAATGTTATTTAAATGAGCAGCTACTTAAGGTGACAACCACAGGGCTACTTCTACTGATTTCTCTATCATTATTCTCTTGCGATTCATGGAAAACGCTATCAGAAATGGTCACTATTCTGAGTGTGTTTTAGGGATGGGACGATAACCGGTTTCACTATAAACCGTGATAAAATGTACTGACGGTTAGTATTATCGTTTAAAATGTAATTATCATTAAAACCGTGTTTGATTATCGCGATTTTAATAACTCACTGAATCCTGTCGGCCAGTCTGACGCAGGCGCGCAGCACGCAATATTTTTTTAAATTACTATTCGAGAAGGAATGGCGGAAGGCAGTGGCCGTGCTCAGGAGATTTTTCAGCCTTTTAAGAGGACCAAATCTGAGGTGTGGTCATATTTTGGGTTTTACAAAAGTCCTGAGGGAAACTTAATCGAGGATGGTCACCTTGTCTGCCGAACAAAAAGTCACTGCAATAGAAACACTTCAAATCTGCCGAGTCGTCTTGTGTGATCATCACCCGAACGCAAGGCAAGTTAACTTTGACATCAATACCAAAACTACGTCTGGGAAACAATTGGGCACGAAATGTTGTTTTGAGTTGAAACATTTCATGTCACTCACTTGAAATAGACGTCAAGCTTCCGCGAAGAAAAGTTCGTAGCAAGTGGATTTGAGCCAAAGACGAACGAACAACTTCAAACAAGACTAAGAGTGATATTTTAAGGGATAGTAAAGTATAGATGCATCACGTATTAAACCGATTTTATTTTTACCACATAATTACGTAGACATTTTGAATTGATAATGAGATTAGCTAATGTTTTAAATCTTACCTGTTTATGAATTCATTTTGTAAAACAATCGTCCAGACAAGATATATCACACCAATATTATCAAACTCTGTAAACAATAAATCACCTCTGATTTCATTTTTGCAATACAATCAAAAACCGGAGACGCAAGACGGCAAGTTGTATTTGAATAAAACAAGAGCGCGTGTCCGTTGTGATATGGATGTGCGCTGTGTAATAATGCGTTGCTATTGACGACGGGCATTATAAAGAAGCAAATGCCATAGAATAGAATATTGCTTAAAAAACTGCATAGAGAGACTTGTTTTATTTGTTGTTTGTTGATTTTCAATTATAAAAACTTGTTGAAATGTTTTCAGTGAGCATCAGTTCTTTTTGAGCACTTTCATAAATTTTTAACAAAACCGTGATAATATTGATAATCACGATTATTTTAGACACTATAATCGTGATATGAAATTTTCATACCGTCCCATCCCTAGTGTGTTTCTTCAATGTGTTGATTATTCAACTCTTCCATATGTATTAGGCCTGGTTTATATATTATTTTTATATAAACCTTCCCTGCGGAATGTTAACGTCGCAGTGTACTGGAAGTAGCAACAGATCTTTTCTATCTATTGTGATGTACCTATCAAAAAATAAAATGCGAGCTTGCAGTTGATTGTAAGAGGTTGGGTTAAATGATTGGAGAAATTCAGCACATCACCAATTTACAAAGTAAAAAAAATATATAAATGCATGGATTAATCCTTCACAATATGTTCAATATCATGCATGTTAACATTTTTTATTTAATGTTTTTAAATAGTAGCAATTTAAAAAATGCATTATTTTATGTCTGCGTTTATTTATTTACCAACATTGACTAATAAGCTGTCAAATTGAGCAGCCCATCAATAATGTTCGTATCCAATCCAAGCTTATACCTAGGACCTAAAGATTTTATTTGAGAATGACTATTAAAGGGATAGCTCACTTTGAAAATAATTTTTGATATGTTTTAGCTTACCTCAAGGGCATCCAAGATGTAGGTGTCTTTGTTTGTACAGTATTTTCAATTTTGATATTTTTCGGTCAAACCGTTCTTGTCTGTCATTCATATAATGCAGGTTTAGGGGGTCCACCTTAAAGAGCATTCACAGAGAAGTCAAAATTAAACATGATTTAATGACTCGTAAAAGTACACATTGATGGCCTAAAACACAAAACGAGCGGTGTGTGTTAGAATAAAAACAGTATTTATATTGTTTTTACCTCTTGTAACCACAGCCACGTCCAAGTGACTGAAGGCACGACGCTTCGGTCTGTGCATGCGTCGGAAGTGATCGCTTGTGTGTGTACGTCACTCATTGTTTACCAGAGGTGGGGACAAGTCACACATGGTCAAGTCCAAGCAAGTCTCAAGTCTTAACCATCAAGTCTCGAGTCAAGTCTCAAGTCGCAGTTCAGATAAATCAAGCAAGTCAAGTCAAGTCAAGGGTTCACCCTAAGCAAGTCAAGTCAAGTCCTGATAAGTTTCAAGTAAAGTCAAGTCACACTACTAAAATAAATAGAGGTAAATTTTTTCGATACATATTTATTTTTGCACAGAAAAGATGAACTTTTATACATATATTATGTATCTTACATTTGCTATATTAATCATATGCATATCTGTGCTACATTAAAATCTGAAAATAAAATAAAATTGTGTTGTTTACACAAAACGTTCAGAGTCTAAGATGTTGTATCGATTTTAAGATGTATAATCCAATCTGTCTAATTCAATTTAATTGAAACGGTCTAAAATTTATGAAATCTGAAATGTAATATCTTATATCTTATATAAATGTAAAATATAAAATGTATGAAATGTATGAGAATATAAAATGCATTTTTTTTTTAATTCAGTAGTTTTTCTTATCATAGCCAACAAATGTCTTCGGAATCTCCTTTTCCTCGATTTACTGAAACCTGTAAAACGCATTTGCAGCTGCACAGCCGTGTATATATCTATGCTGCATATACAGACATCCCAACCTACAAGAATTCATTTCAGGGAGGTATATCTCAATGAATTTAATGTTGGGGGGGGGGGGGGGGGGTTAATATATGTTATAGCCTATTAACATATTTAAAATATGTTTAAAATAAATATAAAATAAAAATGGTAATATGTTATATTAACATATTTTATATTTAATAAATATTATTAAATAATATTATGTATATTATATATTACATTTACATAAATATTAACAAATGATTGTTTTAATTATGGAATTCTCCATAATTAACTCCTAAACTTCAGTAGAGAACAATTCTTTGTAAGGAAGGAGGGGTTTCTTTATTGTACATTTATTTGCATGTAGTATAGCATATGGTTTGCGTTGCTTTAAATTGGTCAGTACAGCGCTGACTATTGAGTGTCGCTAGGAAACACGTCCGCGCTGCGCTGACGAATCGGCTGCGCGGCTCGGATCATTGAACCGTGCATATGACATGTCTGCGCGGCACGAGCTCTGTAAAGCCCCGCTGTCTCGTCCCACTTTTGGTTTGTTTGGCTTGGCGCCGCACGCTATGTATGTTATACGCGCAGTATCTCGCTCTAGATTCCGGGAGATTTTAACTCATTTGCGGGCATCAGGGAGACGCTATCAATATGCGTGTGACTCCCGGAACTTCCGTTTGGCGCGGTTTGAATTGAGCAGCGTAAAGGCACAGATGCCGATATATTGATGCTGACGTCACAATATATATTTTAATTAACTGTATTGCTGTTTGTTTATTATATGTTCAAGTCATTGTCGAGTCTTCCACTTCAAGTCAAGTCAAGTCTCAAGTAACTTGTTCTCAAGTCAAAGTCAAGTCAAGTCATTTTTGTACTTTAATCAAGCAAGTCACAAGTCCTGAAAATTGTGACTCGAGTCAGACTCGAGTCAAGTCATGTGACTCGAGTCCCCCACCTCTGTTGTTTACACAGAGATTTCTGAAGTTTTACCTTTCACTGTGAAGATCTAAACATATTTAGATATACAGGAAATCGCAATGGAAGACGATTTCGATACATCTAAATATGTTTAGTGGAAGGTAAAACTTCTGAAATCTCTGTCCCTTGCTAGACTTTGTTAGAGATTGTGTACTAGTAATGAGTAGCATCATGTTTTTACTTATACACCTGGATAAAATTGAAGCAGATTTAAGTAGTTTTTGTCTTTCCTTTATAAGAACAAGAGGAAATGAGATGGTCTTTAACACCCACTTTCTCTTATTCACAGAGGTCAGAGGTGGAGAACCACTCTTTAAGGACTAAAAGCTGCCAGACGTGTGAATCGTAAGTAGCTTTCTGATGTACAAATTTTATTTTACTGAAGAACCACCTGGATTCAGAACTTCACTATCGTTCAAAAGTTTGGGGTTGGGAAGAGTTTCTGCTTTTGAAAAGGTCTTCTGCTCACCAAGGCTGAATTTATTTGGTCAAAAATACAGTATAATTGTATATTGTGAAATATTAAAATTTCAAACAAATGTTTTAAATTTGTATGTATTTTAAGATGGATTTAATTCATTAGCATTTACTCCAGTCTTCAATGCCCTGAGATCCTTCAGAAATTCAAATTTGCTGGTTTGCCGCTCCAGAAACATTACTTATCAACGATGAAACTGTTGTGCTAATTAATGTTTTTGCAGAAACCATGATGCATATTTTTACACTATTGTTTCAATGAATAGAAAGTTAAAAAGAACAATATTTATTTATTCCTTTATTCCTCATTCCTTGCTGAATAAAAGTTTATTTCTTTATATAAAATATAATTTTATACAAATGTTTTAAAGGTACTGTAGTGTGTATTAATATTTTGAGTAATTATTTAAATAGTGAATTATCATCTTATTATTATTACTACTATTATTTGTATGTGTGTGTTTATTGTGTCTTGTGTGGCAGAGATAAATTCGGTCCGTAACGTGCAACCGTTCTGCTTTGGTTTTGAGGTTGTGGAATTAGGACTCGATCAGCAAGTAGTCGTGGAGATTTCAATCCATCCCGGTGACTCGAATCTTAATTTGTTCAGATTCATTCACTGATTACTTCTGTGATTGATGCATCAGAGTTTAGCATGTGATTTTAATCAGCCGAGTTGTTTTATTTTTATATTTGTCTTCATTGTTGGTTCTAAATCATTACCAGAAACCTGTGCAATTTCAAGCCTTTACATACAGCTCCATAACGGTTTCTACAAATTCTTTTGAGACGAGCAGTCCATTCAGAGCTCTTGCCACCATTTGTTGTCTTCACCCGGATGTGATGTTCATACCGTTGACAGGATGAAAGACGGGAGAAAGAACATAAAGGTGGAGACCCACCCAGCCACCCATTGTCCTTGGTGTTGAAGCAAGGAAGTGAACTTTCACACTTCCCCTCTTATGTCGGTTAAGACTCACTTTGTGCAGCCCTGACACACTAAAAAGGTTTCTTTTTTTGTGAGATGGGCAGCTTCATGTTCTGGGGTCCATGTTTGTTTTTGTGTGTCTGGATTCGCTTGGGGGGTGTTGTGTGCTTGGCTGGTCTTGCAGCTGGTTAATAATGTATGTCTTGTCACGCTTTTGTGAATTAAAGGTAAACTGATATGGTGCAGAGGGGGCAGTTCTTTCATTGATGAATTTTTAAAGAGCTGCACTGCTAGAGGCCACTGGGCTTGTTTATAATACCTTGCTTTAAAAAGATGTGTTGAGCTAACGGAGTCTGAGATAAATTGTAAGAGAAACACCATGAGTAGAAAGAGGCTGACGGCCCACCTAATATGAAATGTTATATATCAGCGATGAATTATACATAAGCTCTGAACGCTGTGTGAGCGGCACAATATTTGATAAGTTATCTTTGTTAATCTGCAGGCAGGACAAATGGACTCAAAGAGTGTGAGTCTCAGAGGGATTTCAGCACATAGTATGGACCGATCCAATGAGAAAAGGCAGCATGAAATCCAAAATGACCTTGTGCTTCCTAAATAAATGCTGCTGGTCTTACTGTTTATGGTTTATCTGCGCCCATTATTTTAAATATAAAGGGATGGTTCACCCAAACATTAAAATGAAAGGGATCGTTTACCCAAATATTAAAATTGTCATCATACTCTCTGCTTTTGCTGAATTTGCTGAAGAATGTCTCTAACCAAACAGTTGACGGACCCATTAACTTTCATAGTATTTTCTTTTTTCCATACTCAGTGGGGTCCATAAACTCGTCGGTTACCCATATTCTTTAAAATATCTTATTTTGTGTTCAGCTGAGGAAAGAAATGCATACAGGTTTTGAACAACTTGAGGGTGAGGTAAAGACAATTTTCATTTTTAGGTGAAATATCCTTAAAAAAAAAAAAACAAGTTCCTAAATTGTCATCAGTGTAACATTTTCCAACTACTTTCCTGCTGAAAGTATAACTATGACCAGATGGGTGGGAAATACAAAGTACCAGTCTTCCAGTAAACATCATAAACAAACATTTCCATAACAAATCAAATCCACATATGAATCCCCCTATACATTATTTCAATCTAAATATTTTTTTACTAGGAAATACTGAATACTGTTTCATGTCGTCTTACACCGCATATACCAAAAACTAATTGTGCTATATTTAATATGTGTCTTTTATTCTATTTATGTATATCATAGCTATAATTGTTATACATTTAGATATGTGTGCATAAATTTGCTGATACATATATATATATATATATATATATATATATATTGATAAAGGGACCATAAATCTTTTTGGAAATCATTACATTCCTGGCATGTTGACGACAAATGTATCTTGTATGGAAAATAATCTAAGTTCTCTGACAACTATAATAAACTATAGTACAGATTCTCAAACTCTGCTTGAATGAAAAACTGTTCTTCAGGTAGAATGTGTATAATAATTTAGTTCCTGATTGATCAAGCACCAATTGCAATAATTTTTGTTACAAAAAATAGAGATTATCATCTTCTATAGAAAGCATGTCACTTTCAAGCAAAGTGTCTTGCTCAATTTACATTTTAAAATAGGTTTATTCAGGTTCCATTATGGTCTCTCTTTATCAGTTATGCTTTTACATAAATCTTCTAATTTTTGTGAAAAGATGATGTTTAGCTATCAAAACCGGTTACACAACCCTTTACACGGACCTAGTCTCCATCGCGCAAATCTGACTTTCAAACTCTAAACCTCTGCAGTGTTTCCCTTTCATTTAGTCTGTTCTTCTATTCATTCCTCTTTAATAATTCAAGCTTTCTCTATGTGGTTCACAGGAGAGGCCACTGAAGGCAGGCATTTAGTCTGCACGACTCCATCGTGCTTCAGTCCAACTGTCCATTTTTAGTCCTCTTTAACCCCTACACTTGTCAGTCCAGCTTTGACCCGTCTGTGTGTCAGTGGCATCATGAGCCTGTCATGGATGAGCGGTTTCTGTTCTGTCTGTTGTCCCAGTTGTTCTGACATCAGCTTGTCCACATCCATTGTTCTCAACTTGGCTTACAGAAGACAAGTCTTCTGGGTTTTTTCAAAAGAGTTCACTTCTCAGGGTCTTTACAGTAAATGTGATGTAAGATTTAAGACTTTATGGTGTAAAAACAAAATGATAATGATTTTTATCTGGTAGAGAGAGCAGTGAAGACTCTAGGGTGAAATTCTCAGATACACTCGTTTCTCAATTTTTCTCAGAACTCTTAAACGATAATAAGAAATGTTTCATCGGCATATTAGAAGGATTTCAAAATGTGATTTTCTTGTAAAATGTTTTAAACTTTGTTCATCAAAGAATCCTGTAAAAAAAAGGATGTCCATAAAACATGGGTGATTGAATAATAATATTGAGCACCAAATCAGCTTATTACAATGATGCAGACAATTCGGCTATATACAAATATATTTGTTTGTGGTACTCATCTTTATTCCACAAATAAAGTCAATTAAGCAAAACTTTTTCCCGAACCTGGAATATTATTTTAAGGTACTATTGGAATTTTCTCACACAGCAGCTATTTTTAGATCTAAAAATATCCAACAATGCATTCTAGCTCATTAGACCTCCCTCCCAGTCCATTGAAAAATGCCCAGTTTTACTCCGGTCAGTATTCTCATTCACGTTTCGGAAGCGCTGCTTGAAAACAGGAAATACATTCAGTGAACAGCAGTTAGCCCACCCTGCCTGGTTGTTGTGGGGACAGGAAGCTTGGATTTCAAACTGGAGAGCCTGTGCAGGGCATTGTTACCGTGGTTACAGCGTGCTCGGTTCAGAGCCCCACTAGAGGGCAGTATATACAGATACATACAGGTGCATGGACAGTGCGCCCGTGTAGGGCAGGCAGGACTGTATTCAAATCCCTCACATACATTATTATTCCTGTCACCACTCTTATACATATAAATCTCCCATTGCATAACATACAGATTCCATTAAAACTGGACTGATCATTTCTACTCTTATTGTTGTGTTTTTATAAGCTTTCTACTTTCGTAAATATTTTCTATGTAATCTTTCTATAGTTGAAGTTGCTGGTAGTGTACAGTAGTGGCCAAAAGTGTTGATCAGAGGGGATATTTGTTCAATTAAACCATCAAAATTTAAGAAACATTTTATAAATATTTTAAATTAGGAAAGAACAAAATACTAAACTTTAAGGATTTATCTAACAAAAAAAGATAGTTTGTGTAAAGAAGTTTTATTTTACTATGTAAAAACACAAATGCATAGAAAAACAAAAAGCTCAGAGGAAAAAGCAAACTTTGACTTCAATAATCAATTGTTGATATTTTGGTTTTGTATGCATTCATGTCATACTTTCTTTGTATGACAGCTTGGTCAAAAGTTAGGAATGACAAAATTTGGCACGATTTATTGTTATCAACAATAAACAATTCACTCCAAACAATATGTGATGTATGCAAATTGCTTACAAAATCTTAAAAAAAGAAGATTATATGAAGGGTGAAGATGTCAATTTTCCTAGTCTGGCCACTATTGTATACACATTTAGTCTAAGTCTAAGTATTAACAATTTTTATTTATTTATATATACATATTTAGTGTATATTATATTTGTTCATTAAACTGCAATATCATTAATATTATCATCATCAATATTGAAAACAATTGTTGTTTTTTTGGAAACTAAATAGATTTTTCAAAAGAATTTGGTTCATTTAAATTTGATTTGTATAGCACTTTTCGAATTACACATGCAGCTTTATAGAACATAATGAAGTTAATGTGTATAATATCTTAATATATTTAGCCTATGCAGTCACATTAAAATCGTTTGTATACATGTCTTTATGTTCAGTAATTTGCTAAATATATGTTTTAATTTCTTTCAAAAATGACTGCCCTCTAATCAGTCTTTTTTTTCTTTGTAATTGCATTAGGTTGTGTTTCAAGCACTTTTACTCATAATGCTCTCACCATGTCTCGTTTAACTCACATTCTTTCTATACTATGACAGATGTTATACAGTAAGTGTGAATTATTGAACTTTTAAAATGAAACCGTACAAAACAAGAAACTGTGTTGATATTTAGCATATACCAAAATATTTCCAAGCAGGGTCAACCGTTGCATGTCTAAGTCACATGCAGTAGTGGATGAATCAATGTTTTTGAACAAATTTATTGAATAAATGATTCAATGACTCTGTCACTTGTCACAGGCATAACTATGTACTGCAGAAAGTCCCTGAAACTCCATCTTTACATTCAGTTATATTCACAGTTACTTTTATTATAGTGAGGCGGTATATTTGTTTTATCTTAAAGAGGACCTTTCATGGATTTTTGAAAATGACTGTTCATGTAGTGTGGAATATAGCTCTAGGGTAATGAAAACATCCTGCATAGATTTATATCTGAAAGTGCACCGTATATAAAGTTATTGTCTTTCAAAAGTAAGAGTCAACTCTGAGTCTATGAAATGAATTGTTTTTGAAATGAGTCATTAGCTGTTACGTCGTGACATAGATACAAAAATTAGCTCATTGGCCGCTCCCAACAACTGCGCGCGCAGACAAGTGTAAACTTGAAGTCTATAACACATTCAAATACTTCAGCTAAATCGCATCATGTCGAGAAGACGCTGTGTTCTACATTGCAAAGACAGAGTAGTTTTGTTTTTGGCAAAAATGGCAATTACCTCCTAAACGACTTAGCCAAATATGACTTCGCTCTATATAATAAGCACTGCCCCTCAAAAGCCGCCACAATGTGAGTTTCGCCGGGCAAGCTTGCTCTTGACGGAGACGCGAGTAAGGGACCGTGTGGAAAGTGCACTTTTTCTGACACGTTTGTTCAAACACTATATACAATTTTCAACACTTGACAAGCTATAATCCTGGTTATGGGCGTTCCGTTGCCGACAGTCTCTGCCTACGGTTTACCAATAACCAATAACAACAGACTGGGTCATTTGACCAATCGCCGCAGATTCGCGTCACTCAAAGGAGGTGTTTGGGAAAATGAATCGTCGAACGAATCATTTGGGAGTCGTTGAGCAAATCAGTTAAAAATAAATCCATATTATAAGACAAATAAAGTGTTTTTTATCCTTGCATGCACGTTAAACTGTTTTTGGGAACTCCTAAAACAAAAATAGGAACATTTCAAATGCTATGATGGAGGCTCTTTAAACCTTTTTTGCTTTCTCATTGTTTTAGCCATAACTTATTTACTTGCCACCTAATATCCTGAATCCCATAACCTGTCTGTGATGCTGTGAAATCGATCAAGCTTCTAATGACCGTAAACCCATTTAAGATTAATCCTCATTAACTGGCAGCATGCAGTCGTACATGAGAGAGCAGCGGAGACGTTAATGAAATGCCTATCTGTAACAAACTTAAGGAGAGGAGGATATTGAATGTTGTGTTCTTGGGTATCACTAATTTTTAAATGGAAGGGATGCAATTAGTATCGCAATTGGTATTTTTCCCCAGGCCTGAACATGAATTGGAAAAGCTGTCTCAACATTGAGAGAACCTTTTAAACGTAACTGAAACTTATAGCACTGAATAATTTTAACAATTGCGAGAGGCTGATATGTTGTTGTGTTTTGCATATAAATTAGTTTGTATCAATGATCGTCACTTCTGAAATTACACATGATTTTGCTGTTGTTAGCAGGAGCGTGAGGTCATGAATCTTCATATAGGCGTGTGATTGTCTCTGTGTTCGTGCAGGTGTTCGGATGACTCACTTTGGCTGCAACATATTGGCACGGTCAGTCTAATAAATGGCAGGTAATGATCCCCCTCTGCTCTTGGCGCTCTCTTGCTGTTGAGCCGCCACAAACCACGCGTTTTGATGTTGGCACTGGCAGGTGTGCTTTCATGCCAGCCAGAATACCAGCTGACTGTTAGACTGAAGCCACCCATTCATGCAATTTGGCACAGGCAATTAATCAAGGGAAATCATATCACGGAAGCTTAAAAGCTCATCTTGTTAAAGGAATTTGTCTGTGGCTTTCTTAGCAGCTATGATGTTTTTTTTTTTGCAGAGCAATCCTTAAACTAGGAATTGGCAAAAGTTTGGAACACAAATGAAGAATTTTTTAATGGAATATTATAGATTTCTTTTCCTCCATTGAAAGTCTTTTCACCCAAAGCGTTCATAAGAAGGTTGTAAAAGAAATGTATGAATAGAGCCGTTTTATCCAAGTCTTCTGAAGAGAGACAATCGCTTATGATGAAAAGATTTAATGCAGGCTTTAATTTACATGAATTAACATTGATCAGCGAACATGCATGGATCACTCAAATATGGAAAACAAAATATCAACCCTACAAGAACAAACCTCATTGGAAAGTCTATGGGTTTGGGACAACATTAGGGTGAGTAATTGATAAACAGAATTTTCACATGGTGGACCGATCTCTTTAAACAAGTAATAATTAGACTGCTTTTGGGGTAACCTGACCCCGATCAGACTGACTTCACAGGGAAAATTCACAAATAGATCACTCTTGGTAAAAAACAGATGGATGAGAGAAATGATTGATATTCAGTAGGGGTGTAACGGTACACAAAAATCACGGTTCGGTACGTACCTCGGTTTTAAAGTCACGGATCGGTACGTTTTCGATGCAGCAAAGAGAAAGAAATTCCAGAGAAATTTCCTATTTGTTTAAAGAAAAAATATTTTTAAGTAAGTGTGAGTTTTCCTAGATCTTGAAACTTTCAGGTTTATAAATAGGGGTCATCTTTGGAGGATGAACAAATAATGTTTTGGTCATCACATTAAAAATAGCATTTAAATATATATTTATTTATATAATATTTGAATTTTGAAGTGCTGGAAAAAGATGTGTGAAGTACTTGAAAGCATTTCACCATTCCAGCCAAACTGGTTACAGTTAGTGTTACTATATTAAATCCATGGTGAATATTGCTGGTCTGTGGACGTAAAGTACTAGTTCATTCACGGCACAATGTTTCTCCTGGTTTCCATGACGGCGCTGTTTGATCTAATAGAGATCTACGATTAATAACGGAGAAATGTGAATGCATCTCACTAGATCTCGCAGCGATGTTATTACCTAGTGGCGAATTCAAATGTTTTCTTTACCGGATCTCTTAGCGCGGTGTGGTAACAGTGTTGCTTGATCGAGATCGGCTCGCGCTGCACAGATGTTGCTGGTCCGAACTGATAAACGATCTGTGAAGCACATAACGAGGAGCGCAGTTTCGTTCTGCTTTCATTACCCTTGCCATTTGGATGTTGTGCAACGTTGTGTTGGCCGCGTCAGCACGAATTTTGCCGGCAAGAAAAATGGTCCAAGCAATCGTTCGGTTTGTATGCGTACCGAACCGGAAGCCTCGAACCGAAACGGTTCAATACGAATACATGTACCGTTACACCCCTAATATTCAGTAATGTTGATTTAACTGCCCCAGCTGACACTATTGGATGAGAATAAAATTGTACCTAAATTGAGCTGGATAATGTCACTTGTCTTTTGTAGAGATGCTTTACGGCTGAAATTGAGCAAGTTTTGTTACTGTGGAATTTTACAACTTGTGATTTATTTTGTTTATGAATGTAAGCCTGCTTTGAAAAAAAAAACCCTCTGAAATCATCTTATTAGCTTGTTTTTGGATCCGATGGTCTTTAAGTAGATGCATAACCAGTGTTGGGGAAGCTACTCTGAAACTGTAGTTTCACATGCTACAAGATACTCATAAGTTAAAGTAGTTAAATTACAGTCAAGCTACCCTTTTGGAAAAGTAGTTAGCTACACTACAAGTTATTATCAAAAAGTAGCTAGCTACATTGAAACTACTTTTGCTTTTTTGAACAACGTATGTTAATAACTGAATAAGTGTCTGAGGAATGTTTTAAGTAAAATATTTAGTGTTTAAAATAATGCAATACAATTATGATTTCAAAGATTATTGTTTTATTACACACAACACTCAAATATCTCAGACTGTTTGTCAAAAGTGCAAAATTGCAACAAATAGCCTACAACATTGCAAGAACAAAATGTACATCCAACGTAAATTGGATGTAGAACATTTTCTCAAAAAACAAAAAAACAAAAAAACGATTGAACTTGGACATGGGTAATTAACGTTAGTTGTTTCTCCACCCTCCAAATCTGCCGTCACGTCTTGCTCCATCATGGATCATAATATAGGTGTGTCACTGACAACCCACTTCTGACCAGTGAACCGTTAGCCGCAAGACGCGTGATTAAACAACAGGTGGCGGTAATGGCAAAAAATGAGTTTGTAATCTAACCAGAAGAAGAATATCCTTTTATCGCACTGATTTGCGCAGGCTCGAGAAACGCAGTGTAGCTTTTGCTTGCGCTACACCGCTACTTGATGCAAAGAGTAGTTAGCTACTGGAAAAGCTACACTGTTTAAAAAGCAACTGAGCTACTGAAAAATGTAGTTAAGTTAGTAGCGTCGCTACTTGTAGTTAACTAAGTTACTCCCCAACACTGTGCATAACAGCACACTCTACCGTATAACAGTGAAAACATGGAAAAACGAAAACGTACAATACACACCCAAACGTACAATACACACGCATCCCACTCCACACCTAATATCATATGCAAGTATCATATTAAAACCCCTCAGGGTACTTGTATTATGTACTTTTATTGTTATGCTGTTACATTATCATTCTATAAGTTACACACACAAAATGGTCTTAAAATGACAGTAACAGCAGTTAACTTTAGTTTTTGTGACAGACATACTGTGTCTGAATTTTATCGTTGACATACAGGCTTATACGTTAGTCCTCCTCACTACTTTTTTTTTTTTTTACCCTTTAGTGTTATTTTAGTTGTAAAAACAGTGTGCCTTTAATGTTAATGATTAAAATGTACACAAATAAAATTGGAATGACCTTAAATTTATTGAACTAACAGACATTTACTCTTACTTTTCAGGACTCCATAATGCAACGTAACACTGCACCCTAAGTACTTCAAGTAACAACAAAATATGGTTATGAGCTTTAAACTGTCCAGTAAATTAATTATATTAGTTTATATAAGTTTAAATAAACCCCTTATAATTGCTTCCCCCGTCTACATTTTCCCCAGACACACCTTCTCCCACACAAAAACAGAATTTTATTCCAAATATGTAAAATTCCCCGTTAACACTAGATTCCATGTTAATTGGCCAATTCCACGATTCCATCCGCAATTCCGTGATCGCGGAAATTATTGGGCCCTACTAACCCTGCAGCGTACTAATCCATGTCAATGCATCCACGTACAGCCTTCCTCTGCTGTGTTCAATTCACGTCGAAAATCAGGATTTATTAAAACCCCTGAGGTTGTTTGAAAATCAAGGGATGTCTGTCTTAAATTGTCCTTGCGTGTCTGTTTTATTAAAGACCTTTTCCTTTCATATTCAACACACTAGCCATATCTGTCTAAAGGTCATTTGAAGTGATTGTCTGTGAATTTAAAATCACCCAACAGAACTTATCTGGCCAGTTGCCTCTGCACATGGTCTATTGCTTTTGTTCACCAATAGTCAGTTGGCGAACAAAACTGCCGCACTGCCGCATTCCTGATTACAGGAAATTGATAACTCTCACCTGGAACAATGACTGTTGTGTAGGTAAAACAATGGTGTAATGTTTTGGGAGCAGTTGCTACCTTCTTCCTGTGTTTCCTGGTTTGATTCTGTCTAAATGACTCTAAATGACACGAAAATACATGAGTGTGTATTTTTGCTCCTAACAGCCTTTTGGTCTAATGCTATATCAAAGAACTGGAAAAATTGTCTGTTTAGTTTATCTTATAACTAGACCTGGATCTGTTAGCAAATGATTGTAGTAGAAAAAAAAATATTAGAATATCTGGATAAACTGATATTACTAGTTTGTTTATTTACTTTTATTTTTTGGGGGGCCAAGGATCACTATTACAGTTGTGCATACTTAGCAGTTCAAGTTTTTATTCCTATTTATTTGATGTTGGTGCATAACTAGTCTCGTACTGTGCATTTACATGTCCAAGCAATCAGACTTGAGATAAAACAGTCAAATAAACTTTGCCTTGCAGCTAGCAACAACTCAGAACATCCTAACAACCACCAACAGCACTTCAAATGAACACTCGCCAATCTGTTAGTATGAAAGAGCCAACAACGCATCAAAGACACTCACAGACTCGTCGCTGAGCCCAGAAAAAAATATCTAGCATGCTAGATATCCAGAGCTGTCGCATGACTCAACCTCATGTGACGTCATGAGGTCCAGCCAATCAGAGCAAGGCATGGGTTGAGGTCACCGGGTAAATAGTTAATTTTTCTTTTTTTTTTGCGTTTTTATTTTTTTCTCTGAGCAAATCATCGCGCAAACAGTTTGCAGCACTAGTTTCTGTCTGACGTCCATATTCGTATGTTGTGTTGTTCTTCACGTCTTCACGTCTTCTTTGTTTCTCGTCATTTCTGGTTCGTTTTATTGCGAACTTAATCAAACCATGAAAAAAAAAAAATTCGGCACTCAATTGGATAGACCTACAACCAATCAGAGCAACGGAGTAAGTGACGTATGTTGAGCGAGTTGTGAACAAAACTAAACTGCACGCACTCTGGAAAAAGTATTTAAAAGAAAAAGTGTTAGTGAATGTATTTACAGACAAGTTCTTCGTTTAGATCTCGACAATAAAGCCAACAAATCTGCTTGCATTTCTCGACCTGTTTCAACAGGGTTGTAGCGCGACTTGACTGATTTTAAGAAAAGGAGAGGCGACGAAAGAGACCAGGCTGAACAAGTGTGTTCATTTGAGTCAGAGAATAGAGACCGGGTCCGGGAGTCAAAATAATTTTTTTTAATTATGTGTTTAATGACGATTTAAATACAAAATGATGAGTAGCATGTAATTTATTTGAAAAAATACACCTCTTATAAGGGGTACAGTGACTATATGTATGGTGTGCGAGTAGTATAGTAACAAAACGTCACCATTGTTTGATGCGGCGATGGCTTTGACATGAGTTGCATCGCCGTGATGCCCATTTCGGTTCCTTGTTTTACTTGGTCTTCCATGAGTGCATCCAAAGGAGAAACCACAATGACAACTGGGTTTTCATTGCGTCCCAGCTTCTTATAGCGACCATCAGAGCCAGGTAAATTAAACTTTTGCCAAATCCTGTAGGAAGGACGGCAAACACATCTTTCCGATCGACAAATGCCTTTATTGCAGTTCTCTGTTCGTCTTTTAAAAAATTAATGCGCTGTCGATTTCTTCTAAAACAGATGTGATAGCGGAACCTATACCTCTCAATTATCCAGCTGCAGTCATCTTTGAGGGAAACCAGTTCAACCCAAGTCTTCGATTACGTAACTGCAGATCATCTGTCCATCATCGTATGCCTGCCCAAAGCCCGCCCTGGCATTTTTTTTTTTGATTGGCCCGAACATTTTTTGACTGACCATAATTACTACTCAATGGATCGAGTCCAGACCGAACTTCCCGACCAAAAAATGTTGTGGGCGGGGTTTGGGCTGGCATCCAGGCTAGCTTGCCTGTGCAAACCTATCAAATTTTCTCTAGGAAGTGTAAAAATCAAGTTGTAGCTTACTCTAGTCACTTATTTTAAATGATCCCATTTGCTTTTCAACTACCTTTTTTACTTTTACATTCCATCCTGTTATCAAACCCTTTTCAACCCTTCCTTTTTCTTGTTTATAGAGTAATCTGAATGACTCTTCCTGTCCCTCTTTGTCTGTCTCTCAGTGAAATCCACACTCTCAGACCTTGGATCGCACCAGATCGATGTGAAAGCAGGGAGCTGACACAGTGAAAAGCAATATTCATAAATAATGTACATAGAACACAGCATGATCTTTTACCTCTATTCTCAGTCCTACTTTAGGCAAACTATTGGTCATCACATCTGTAACATGTTTATCTGGGACTCTTATAAAGTCACAATGAAATAGACGTAGTGACAGATCTTGTGTGGAAAAAGATTATCATAAAGGAAAAAAAGTGCAGGTTGGTAACTAGGTTCTGATTTGGAGATGAATGTAAACTTGCAAGGGCGGGGTTTAAACTGACTAAATGATTTTTTGGGGGATTTTAGGGATTTTTCACTTCAGTTCATTCATTAGGATCCAACCAGAGAAGCGACCAAACACCTCTACGTTTTCCCAATGTAAATAGTTACACGAGTAGTGTAACTCGACCAAGAATGGTGACACAAAATAAAACGTGCTTTTCCACTTTACATGCTTAGAAAAGCACAACGTTTTATTTTGTGTCACCATTCTTGGTCGAGCTACTCTACTTGTGTAACTGTATTTAAATAGGGAAAACGTGGAGGTGTTTGGTTGCTTCTCTGGTTGGATCCTAATGAATGAACTAGGCTAAGCTAAGTGGAACAAAGTTTCACCTCAAGACAGAGCCATTTAGTGCATGCACTGAGACTTAGTTAAGGGAATAACTTAGTTTTATACTTTGTGTTTATCCCTTTAAATGTAAATGAAATGTAAACACTAAGACTGGCCAATCAGAGGAGTAATCTTAAACATTGCATCAACATGAGAATAGAACTGATAATAAAACTTTTTAAGGTTATATAACTTCTGTGTGTACTATAAACCTCCACATGATACTTAATAAAATTCAAGGGTACTAGAATGGGACTTGTCATCATTTTCCATTAGTTTTTACACTGACTCCAGCCACAGGAATTGCATTGGTAATGTATGACATCCATCCTTTGAAAACCACTCAAAAGACAATTTAAACATTTTAACAGCTCAAACAACACATTTTCTCTATGGAAGAATTAATGTAAATGCATTAACAAAACTGTAAGCTGCACATTTTGTCTTTTAAACCCTGACTTTCCTCATTGACTTCAGTTTTAAGTGCGTTAGGAGTCTAAATTATTTTCTGTGGCAATCGACAGCATGTTCGTGATGCTGTTGTTAAAGCTTAATTTTATTGAACCCTTAGAACACATTTAAATGTTGCTTTAAAATACTATAGCTCTGTTTTCATAGGGGAGGTTAAGGCTTTCCAACTGTCTTGAGATTATTGCATTGTCCTATAAAAAATGTGCAGGATGCTGCACCTCTTTGATATCATTATGCCAGCCAGATGAAGCCCCACTGTTGAGAATTTTTTTCTCTTTTTGTTTAATCTCTGATTGTGTCATGGTTGGGAGAATGAATGAGTTTCTGTCTGTTGCTGGGCTTTGTTGATTTGGTCCATTTATTCTGGCAACAGGGCTAAAGATTCCACAGAGAATACACTGAGTGTAATGAATCACAATGTCAAGACTTCTTATAGTGAAGCCCTATGTTTCTCTCTCAGTGAGTAGTTTTACTTCAGAACCTTATTTTGGGGGAGTAAGCGGGTGTAACAGGTGTTAGAAACAGGGAGTTGGAAAGAGAATGCATCTCAAGGCCAAATCATAAGTGTAGTGCAATAAAGTGACAAGTACAACTAATATGCGCCAAGCTTTCAGTAAAAAAATAAAAAAATAATAAAAAAATCACACCTGAATGTGAAATGCACTTTGGCCGTTGTTTGCACCTTGAAGTGATAACTGCAGTTCATTTCCAGGCTGGTGGAGCCGTGGACCTCCATGCATGTCCTCTGCACGCTTGGGTGATTGCACCTGACTTCCTGAATACTAAGCAGAATGAAAGAGTCTCTTGCGGTGATCACATCTTATCGTGGAAGCAGCTGGTGTAGATTGAAAAATCGAATCTCGATCCAACACGTTTCCCAACAGAGCCAGTATAGACTTGTTTAAGATGGCAGTCAGACTTCATGAGTCTGTTGGGTCACTATGCAATCTAAACCTGCTGTGTTCATTCTCGCAATCCATTTGAATCTTTAGGGTCTTAACCATTTGAACCCATCATGTTTACCTGTAAGGCACATGCCCTTTTGATATTGGTTATGATGAAATGTGATTTGTCCTGATTATGCTTGGCTATTTATAGTTTTCTGGCTGGTTGCCTGGAGCCTCATGTTTTGCCCACCTCTCAGACACCACTGCACCTTGCAATATCTTCCCCCATCATCCCATCAGCCAATGGTGTGATCCCTACAATGGAATCTCTTTATCATCCTTCATATTATTTGCTGATGAGTCTGCATATCTCCCACAAGGCCCAAGGGATCCCAGTCTGTTTGCAAATCAGGTTGGATGCCTGAGATTAGGTGAGGGAGCTCAACGCGTTGAGGGATAAGGTTAGGAATGAGACGGACTGTCATGATGCGTTTTGGCTAAAGATCGTTTGCTAAGGTAGAATTGCCTTCATTTCGTTTTCCCCACAGCCTGTTGGCATCTTTATCTGTGTTATTACTTCCCTATGCAGTTTTATAAACTGACTGATTAATCATGCCTCCAGCAAAATGTTGATGTTGATCTCTTTAATTGAGCTTTTGCTGTAATATTACTTGTAATATAAGTCATTTCTTTATTAAATTTAGCATTTTTTATGTGCATAGTCTTGGTCTTTCATTGCAAGTGATTGAAACATTGAAAACATTGCATAGTATGTTTACTGTGTACTTTAATCTATTTAAAAAATATATAGAATTTGATTGACAGTTTGCATGTTTTACTCAGAAAATACCTTTTCAATTATTTCAACATAAATGTATCTCAAATTTGTGACTGTCCAGGCACTCAAATAATGAGTCATGAAAGAAGCTGCTCTTTGCTGATATTGCATCTAGTCCATTCATCAGATGGAAAATGAAAAGGCGAGGGCATTGCATTGTTAAATATAATATTTTGCAAAGGCGTGGTTGATGTTATACTGCACAGTTTAGAAAATGTAGTAGGTCATGTTACAACTGAGCACCTAGAAATTCTGCATAATGTAGTCGGGTACTGTGCTATTCTGAACACGCTACATATCCAGATGCATTAGACGCTGGTTTGTAACTGGAGGCAGTCCGGCTACTGAGATGAGCGTGAGGAGGAGAGACTGAGAGAGGGAGGGGCTTCCAGAGCTGCTGTTCATCGAGATGCTCGAAAGAGCGGACTGTGTCAGAACGAAGGAGGGGGTGGGAGAGAAAGAAGGAAGAGATGCAGCTTCATCACAAGCAGCTGAGGGAAGTGCAGGGAGGGTAAGCTTGGCCTGTTTGAGAGCGGTACTCTCTGACTACCTGTTCCAACGCCATCTGAGGATCACCACCCACCTGCGGGAACAACTGCGTCTTCAGACTCTACATTACAGGCATGGACGAGCTTCCAGGACTTGAAGGAGCTCCTTGTGTATTTTCCCCACACCGAACAACTAAAGACTGATGGGAAGAAGACTTGAAATGAACAACTGTGTCTTTAGGTGAACTCTCACAGGTTAATCTTCCTGATGTCCCATGAACTCTTTTCTAGAAATCGGGTGAGAGTCTGTAGAACTGTGACTTCCTTGGCTCTGGCAAAACTTTATTTTCCCATGGCAATTTCCTCCTTGGGACAGATCGCTATTTTGAAGGAACCACTTTCGACACAAACTCTTCTCCCAGTCTGTCACTTAAGCTGACTACTGAGAACCTCTCTTCCACCGGGACTAGAGTCATCAGTCTTTCAAAGTTCTTTTTTTGGTTTCTGATGAGCAAGTCAATGTGCGGTTGTGGCTGCAGCATCATCTCATCGCTGATGAAGAGGCTGGGCCGCTCTGCTTGTTGCTCAGACTTGCTCTCCTGCAGCCACACTTCTGAGCACCTGCAGCGCCTGGCTACTGGCTGCCCACCTCAGCACAAGGTAACCTCCAGCTGAAACCAAAACTTGTAGTTCTGTTGAATACATGTTTGAAATTTGCTGCTAGAACCCTATCTTGTTTTGTAGTGTGCATCTTGTTGTAGACTAGTTGCAAAAGTTATGGATAGACTAAAGGACATTTTTGATGAAAACCAGGCTGAGTAGGATAAATGTGCTTGTCTGTTTAATGGGTTGTACTTTTTGTTTACTTTGGTGTCGATTAGTTGAACTAATGAAAAAATGGAAATTATTAATTTCAAAAACTCTAGTGGACTCAAAGGTTTGAAAGAATTTAAGGGGACATAGACAATCAGATATTAGACCTTCAGTTCCACGGTTTATCATTTCTAGCCATTAGTTAACCCAGACTAAGGTCAATAAGGCCAACATACACTCACAAAGGATTATTAGGAACACCTGTTCAATTTCTCATTAATGCAATTATCTAATCAACCAATCACATGGCAGTTGCTTCAATGCGTTTAGGGGTGTGGTCCTGGTCAAGACAATCTCATGAACTCCAAACTGAATGCAAGAACCCCACTGGGTACCACTCATCTCCACTACAAATAAAAGAGGCTGCAATTTGCAATAGCTCACCAAAATTGGACATTTGAAGACTGGAAAAATGTTGCCTGGTCTGAGTCTTGATTTCTGTTGAGACATTCAGATGGTAAAGTCAGAATTTGGCGTAAACAGAATGGGAACATGGATCCATCATGCCTTGTTACCACTGTGCAGGCTGGTGGTGGTGGTGTAATGGTGTGGGGGATGTTTTTTTGGCATACTTTAGGCCCCTTATTGCCAATTGGGCATCGTTTAAAGGCCACGGCCTACCTGAGCATTGTTTCTGACCATGTCCATCCCTTTATGGCCACCATGTACTCTGATGGCTACTTCCAGTAGGATTTCATTCAATTTCTTGAACATGGCAATGAGTTCACTGTACTAAAATGGCCCCCACAGTCACCATATCTCAACCCAATAAAGTATATTTGGGATGTGTTGGAACGGGAGCTTAGTGCCCTGGATGTGCATCCCACAAATCTCCATCAACTACAAGATGCTAACCTATCAATATGGGCCAACATTTCTAAAGAGTGCTTTCAGCACCTTGTTGAATCAATGCCACGTAGAAATGAGGCAGTTCGGGAGATTCGTGCCCTGGATGTGCATCCCACAAATCTCCATCAACTACAAGATGCTAACCTATCAATATGGGCCAACATTTCTAAAGAGTGCTTTCAGCACCTTGTTGAATCAATGCCACGTAGAAATGAGGCAGTTCGGGAGATTCGTGCCCTGGATGTGCATCCCACAAATCTCCATCAACTACAAGATGCTAACCTATCAATATGGGCCAACATTTCTAAAGAGTGCTTTCAGCACCTTGTTGAATCAATGCCACGTAGAAATGAGGCAGTTCTGAAAGCGAAAGGGGGTCAAACACAGTATTAGTATGGTGTTCCTAATAATCCTTTAGGTGAGTGTAATGCACAATCTTAAAGTTTTAGAAATAATAGTCCTTTGGTCTAGCGGTGACAAAGTCGTTCTCTGAGAAAGGAGCTGTTAGCAGTCTCCTGATGAACATTTCAGTCTGTCTGGTTCGGCGCAGCAGGACTGACCTTGCAGTAGTGTCTCCATTGTTATTTGGCCATTAGAGGGACTGAGGAGACCATGCAAGTGCACTGCAGTAATTGATTTTGTAATGGAACCAGGTGATTTAATGGCCGTCCTGCTACCTTGACAACCGTAGAGCTGTCTTTGAACTGACATGCATTCTTAATGGACATCTGTTAAAGGCTGTCTGCAGATGATTTTTTGCTCTCTGCTTTTAAGAAGAGTTTTGAACAGAACAATGTGCTCGCAATAGAGAAGAGTGGCGTAAAAGGTCATGGACTCTCATATGTGTTCTATAGTCAATATTGCCTGTTCTGGTTGTTGAGCTGCACTGATAGTCTGGAAAAGCCCTGGCTTTGAAAAATCTCTGGCTCTGAGACGCTCAGTTTGCACAAGATCGATCTGGTGCATCATGGGAAAATAGGTATGCCCCAACAAATTGGATAAAACGCTATGAAGGGAAAATCTTTTTTTATTTTTTGACTTTTTTTGTATAATCTGTTGTGTTGGGATGATTGGGAAATGGAGTATGTAGCAAGATTAACGTATTTTGACAGGGGTTTGGTCTCTCCTCCACAATTAGCATTCTTCAGGGAAAAAATGTATATTTCCACTTTTAGACAATTGATCCAACATCATTTATTATTAAAGAATCAAACTTTTGAAAGTGCTTGCAGATTAAGCATTTGCACCATAAAAGCACATTAAGTTGCCTGTTGTTCCTTGTAATCACAAAAACTGCAGATAAAGGAGTGCTCAATGCTACGCTGCTTGGAAATCTGAAAAAAGCTTTCATGTTTTTTGTCTTCCTCTCTGTGGCTTTCTGAGTGAGACGATTCTCGCTCGTCCTGGGTATGCCTCATCATCTTGGGGTTGGGTTACCTCTTTTCAAACTGGACCGAATACTTTCATGGCTCTGATATTGATTAATACCTTCCTCAATGAAACGTAGACTCAAGGGCGTAAAGGAGACATTAGTCTTGTATTTATAGAATTAACAGGCTGAATGCATCTCTGCTATCGCTCCCTGTGACTGCTGCAAAAGTATAATTACATAGATTAGCATCCTCTTTAATGTCACACATTAACACAGTATGACATAAATAATAAAACTAATTGCTTAGCTGGCAGGAAGTTTTATTCAGACTTTGAGCCTTGACGTTGAGGCTAATTTAATGGCTAAATTGGGTGAGATTTGTAGAGTTATTTTATTTTTACTGGGTTTGCATATTTTTTACTGACACATAGTAAACATTGTCCCATTTTCATGAAAAATTAGACTAGTTTGTGTATCTCACCAAACAAGATACTAGGGCTGCCCTCTAATAGTCGACAATTTTATTAATTCAGTTAGTCTCAGAAAAAGACACACAGGATTTGGTGATGTCATGCGGTGACCATTAAAGATGCCCTAGAATGTAAAATTGAATTTATATTGGCATAGTTAAATAACAAGAGTTCAGTACAAGGACATGACATACAGTGAGTCTCAAACACCATTGTTTTCTCCTTCTTACTTAAATCTTGTTTTTGAAACACAACTGAAAAATAGGTGAATATCCACACAATACCGACTGTGACGCAACAGTCGGGATTAGGGCTGCAACTAACGATTATTTTGATAATCGATTAATCGGACGATTATTTTTTCGATTAATCGATTAATCGGATAAAAAATTATATTCCTTTTTTTGTTTATTATAACAAAATAAAACCCTAAAAACCACACTCTTTTGTGTGTTAAACTTTTTTATTTGTTGTTTTTCTTTATAATGAAAATATATATGACCATAACCTATGACAAAAATGCTATTGTAAACTAGATTAGTGGATAACTCAGCAAAACTTAGCCTAGAAAAATCACAAGTGCACAATAATTTTATAAAATCTGAACATTTAGTGAAAAAAACATTCCTTAGTGGGGAACAAATAAGAGACAATAAGTGTAGCACTTACTCTGGTAAAACGTACACATTGCTCTTTGTATTCTTGTTATACATTCATGAAAAACATCGTAAAAATCAGATGCACAACTGTTTTAAATGTAAAGCACAGCTGTTTAGTGAGGAAGCAAAATATAATAGATAGGACAGAACAGGTAAGGCTATTAATAAGCTTTCATTGCGCAAAAGTATTATGACATGATCATGAAAGAGCTGCACAGAGTGCAAATGCGCATCGCGAGGGCTGAATGATGCGCTTGAAGCAACACGGAGTCACAGGGCGGCGCGCAGCTCTTCAGTGTCCGCCGCATTAAAGTTAAAAGCACCAAGGAAAGAGAAAGACATACTGACTGTGTATTATACAGTATCTATGCAATAGTTTATTAAGCCTTTTCTTTTGACAGTTTTAAAATTCAGTTAGGCTATTGTGCACGTGAAGAACAATTATACTGCGCCGACTCTACTATAGTGTTGTGATCTAACAGACACTCAGTAGAAAGTGATTAAGTTACAGCAATAAAAGTCTAGCAAGATAGTCATTATATTACGAAACCATAGACCTTTATCTACGGATCAATTATAATAATAACATTGAATCATCTTGGAACGAGATCACCATGTTAACTGTTGTAACGCGACGCGCTGTTTGAACACCGAATAGAGAATGACTGACAGCCGCAGTGGAGGGAAAAGCTTAGGTTAACTTGAATTTAATGACTTAAATATACATTTCTATCTCACATTATACTATAGTATGGCTTCATAAAGTATACACGATTAACGTAGGTCACCTATTTTGGTTTTAAAACGGCGAATTTACCGAAAGGTGAATGATTTTCGTGTGCTGCATATTGATAGCGGTTTCCTGATGCCCGCAAATTAGTTCAAACTCACGGAATCAAGAGCGCGCATGCGAGACAGAAGATAATGTGCTCCAAACCGTCCGTGTTGCGCGCGCGAGACAGGGTAGAGCGGCGAGGGAGAGAGACTGCATGTGCGCTTCATGAAGCGCATGTAAGAAGCGCATGTTCCATGTAAACAATCCCCGTGACGTAATCAGACCAACTAATCGATAATGACATTCGTTGACAACGATTTTCATAATCGATTATAATCGATTTTATCGATTAGTTGTTGCAGCCCTAGTCGGGATCATTAATTTGTACGACTCCAAACGTTTGCATAATGACAGACGGAACTGCGCAGCCGGAGCATGGCAGTTGCTCAGTGTTTGTATGTTTTAGTTCCTTCATCCAAGCCTCTGAAGAAACAAAGGGTTATTTTTTTTCAACGAAGCTCTTACTGTATTTTCATGATCGTGTCTGCATTGGTGAAAGCATTAGAGAGAGCAGCAACTGCGTTGCAATAAGATCTTCATCCTCTCGATCAACAGACTGTCATCTTGTCATCCTGTGTCTTTTTCTGAGACTAACTGAATTAATAAAATTGTCGACTATTAGAGGGCAGCTCTATGCTCACCCTATGCTCAGTGCTCATCACAGCAACATTTTAAGTGATGGGAATAGATCTAAATACTTCAAAAACATCTCACGATTCGTTAATCTCGATAGCTGTAATATAATAGATGTAGTAAAGGTATTTGAGAGAGTTTCACATGTAATACATTTCATATGGAAGCATTTCAGCCAATCACAGCAGACACGCCCCTTCAAAGAGAGCGTTCAAATCAGAGGCTAAAATCAGGCTAGGAAAAATGCCTTTTATTTCTAAATTATGACTAAAAAACATACTAACATTATAAGGGAAACCTAGAAACATTATAAAATAATTTTAAAAACCATTCTAGGGCACTTTTAACATGGTCCTTGCGGTAATATGTTGAGCAGAAAATTCAAAGTGTGGGAACAAATAGACTGACTCTGAGTCATAGCTTAATTGTCCATATTGATGTAGTGTTTTTTTTTTTTTTTTTTTTAGAGCCGGGACTTTAACGCGTTAATTAAGATTAATTATTTACAGACTTTAACGCATTAATTAATTACACAAAAAAATTAACGCATTTTAATCACACTTATTTTTGCACCGCGGAACATTTCTCACTGGATTAGTTTCGGTGGACCGAATATACTGGAGCCCCAACTAGCGTTCATGACTTTTTTTTTTTTTACAGTCTATGCTTCAGACAACTAAACAACAAACCACAGTGAACATGAACGAAGAAGCTGACTAGACCGCTTTGGTTGGTCCCGTGGATGGGAAATTTTGTTATAAAAACGAACGGATGAAAGCGTCATTAAGAGCATGGTTGTGTGCAAGCAATTCGCATATCACATCGACCCTCAAGTTTCACCTCAACGCAAAACATACAATTGCACTGGTTCTGCTGGACTTGAAAAAAATAAACAATATTTTGTTGCTTAAGCTTATGTATTCAGTCATTATTCAATGGTATACTAAAAATTCATGTGAAAAAAAATCTTCTCACTGTTCTCAGTTCAAATATTTATGCGATTAAAATGCGATTAATTTTGATTAATTAATTACAAAGCCTCTAATTAATTAGATGAATTTTTTTAATCGAGTCTCGGCCCTAGTTTTTTTTTTTAAATCATATATATCTATAACACATAATGTATGTTTATTTTGTTTGTGTTTTCATTCGGTGTTAAGTCTGTTGTCTGTCAGCTTGATTGTTTGCAGACTTTTCACTGATAGCTATACCCATTTGAAGTGTTTCGGTATGCTGTATATTTATTTGTTTGTTTAAAATGTATTTAAAAAATAAATTCCGAATTTAGTTTTTAGAATGTTTTGTTCTCAGAAAAGTTCATGCTGGTATCGGTGGGCGGGGCTAAACCAGCCATGTAGAAGCAGGTGTTGATCTTCTCCTTAAGGGGTGGTGTTTTATCTTCTTTGACATCATAGTTCCCCACTTTGAAAAACGAGTCATTTGCTGAGGCTGGTCTGGTGTCAATAAAATCTTTTATTGGACTAACAAGGACTTTTTCAATTCTGAAACTTAAAATGATGACCTCTTAGATGCCAAAAGGGCTTTTCCAAAAGGAAAATGTGATTTCCCAGTTCATTCCATAGCCCGACAAGATACTTTTGATCAGTTGATGGATGGTTGCAGACGTTTAAGTTTGTTGTCATAGGGTGAGGATTTTATTTTATTTTAATTTTATTTTTCGTGCCACACATTCATCACCTTAGAAGTACTTGAGTTAGTTAGCTCAAATTAAAATGGTGATCCTTTACTCACTCTTATGTTAAGTCAAACCAATACAACTTTTGTTCATTTCAAAACACTAATGAAGATATTGAAACTTGAAAGATTTTGATATCTGTATTGATTAGTGTATAGACCACATCAAATATGGTTAGCAGAGAACAAACCTTGTTGGTGCATACATCAAGTGAGCGAATTTGAGCTTCCATTTACCGTATTGTGTGTGTGTGTGTATGTGGTTGAGTTGATCAATATTTTTGTGTATAAAAGCCTATAAAATAGGAAAAAGTCTTTTTTTTTTTTTCCTTTTTTATTAATTTCGTTGAGGATCCAATTTGAGCAACATTGTATTGCTGAGGATGTGCGTGCTTTGGATCAGTTTTTTACTGTGTATAAAACCTACAATAAATCTGTTCATAAGATAAAGCAATCGTGTCTACTGTCTACTCAGAAGACTTGGGTTGTGTTTTGAGCATGAACAATAGTCTTAGATATTTAGGTTAACTATCCTTGGAAATCTATTCTTTTGAAACTATCCTGATCGCCCTTCATCATGTTCTGTAAACACAAATGTCATCTTTCACATTTCAAATTTGACAAAGCGTTTCTTTTGGGTATGTGGGACTCCCAAAATTTGACAATTTCATAAATTCACTTTTTATGTAGTTTTAGTCTTTCTTCTGGTAAATGGATCAAAAGTATTGACTCATCCCTGTTAATACTGTTGATTGGATAAAAATCGGTCTAATGCAGGATGAGTCATGCATATTTTGGTTGGTTTTCCCAGAAGAGAAAGGCGGTACATTTTAAATACCTGCTAAAAGGGAGTTTTAATCAACTTTTTGAAGTACACTAACGTTTAGATGGCTTGATTGCTAATGGGCCTAAAAGCCACACAACAGACCACATGATTCCCAATGGTTTATGTTCTCTCCTTCTATGTCTCATTTGTTTCCTCTGATATCAGTGAATGCAAAGTAAAATAGTTCTGTGAAAATCCTTGTAGCTATAGAGTTGATTAAACGCCAGCTTGTTCTGTGAAACAGATTTCTGTCTGCTTGGCCGTCTGCCTGTTCTGTTGGAGAGGTACTCTGGATTATCAATGGTACCAAGGCTTGTGTTTCAATCCTGACAGAGCCAGCATAGAGTGCCCCTTTGCAGTACTTCAACTGCACATCTGTGTCTTTTGTTCTGGGATATCAGAGCTTGATGCTTGGTCTGCCAAAGCCATACAGATGCATCCACAACAGCACATGGTTGCTGGCTGGGCACATATTGCCTGAGTACTTATAAATACAAAAAAAGGCCTGGCTCTACACAGGCTCTTTGGCTAAGTGACTGGCTCAAGCTTTTACTCACTGTCTTTTTTTTTGCCATTGCAAAAATGTTAAAAGTAATGCTTGAGTCAATTAACAAGCTATATGTACAGTAGGTGAGACAACTTGTGATGTTGCACTCTCCTGAACACTCATGGCTGTCTGGGATTGTTTCAAATTCAGCTCCTTAGGTAATGATGTTTTAAGCACATATGATTAATTATTATTTTGTTCACTTGGTAAGTAGGTTGAACTTCCTTTTAAAGTGCAGGACGGTTGTAAACCATTTGTTGACTGCTCAGAGGTTGTATGGGTCTGCATTGTTCACTCAATTAGAGTGCATGTCTTAGCTGAACAGAGAATTGATTTAGAGACAGGAGCACTTCAGGGACTGCTTCAAATCTCATAAGTTTGTATTTGCAACTTGCTTATTGCCAGTGGAATTTTGGGAGGCGGCATGAGAGGCTGTGCCTTCTCCAAAAATATCTACTGTAAAATAATAATAATAATAATAATACTTTACAAAAAATAAAACAATATTTTAGGAGAAATTGTCAAATAGCATACAGTATCTTTTCACCCTGATCATCTTATCTCCCTGATTGCATTGGGGTGTTAATATGATGGAATCTGACATGGACCCAAACTAGCTTTGTTAAAGGGGTGATGAACTGAGAAATCAATTTCGTTGAGCTTTTGACATCTAAGAGGTAATCAAGAATATCCTGTAAGTTTCAGAACTGAAAACGTCCTTGTTAGTCGAATAAAAGCTTTTATTGATGCCAGGCTCAGCAAACGACTAATTTTTCAAAGTGGGGAACTATGACGTCAAAGAGGATAAAACACCACCCCCGCAGAAGAAGATCAACGCCTGCTTCAACACGGCCGGTTTAGCCCCGCCCACTGTTCTGCGCATTACACTCGTATCTAAATAACATAGATGCCTACCTTGTGATGACAAACCGGATCGAGCTACCGAGCGAGCAATACAAAATATTGTCCAGTGCCTGGTTGTGGAAGAAGACGCTGCATATGCCTCCTCTGGATTCCAATAGGACTGCGTAGATGAACTATATTTCTAATGACGTTCCAACTGATGAGGATAAAACATCGTCGTTTGTTCGCTTCATTTCACTGAGGATTGTTCTGTAAACAAGACTGGATTTGCAGACCAATTGAGAGTAAAGAACGGTGCTGTTCCGTCTATATTGGATCTGACAGGAATTGTGCAACACACGGACTCTGGGTCGAACATGTATGGGCGAATCCTTCCAGTTGCCATTTTACAACATTGGACGTTTTCAAAACAATTTCCCCCAAGTGCATCGACGGGACTCGCAAAACTTTTATCTACTCTAGCAGTGGGTGTTTACTTCCAAGTCTTCAGTGCGAGACGCCCATAAAAACCCAGCCTTTTTCAGGTAGGCTCAAAACTTTGGTACAAAATAGCTAATCACTTAATCATTTTAATGTATTTGAATGCAAAAACCAAACAAAAATTTAAAAAGCCAGTTCATGACCCCTTTAAAACAATATAAGTTGGTTTGGATTGTATGATTAATTTCACTATAATTATCCAGTAACACTCTAGCTTGCATTTGATTAAGATTAACATGCTCAGAATTTGACAACCCTTTTACTTGGATAAAATATGTAACTGCAACCATTACATCAGTCAATTTGGGCATATTGATTATTAGAGAGAAAATGTTGTAAATGTTGTAATTTTTTATTATTGATAATTAGATTTAATAATGGTTGTTTTCATGCCAATGTATGTGCTGAAACATAATTGGTTTAACAAAAAATCCTATTACAAATTACACACACGAGGAAAAAAAAACTGTGTGGAAACATCACAATCCTGCAAGGCCAGATAAAAATAAAAATAAAAATATAGAAAAAAAAAAGTTACCGATAAGGTTATTATCTCATCTCTGGCATCTCATTTTTAGTCTGAGACTGAGAGACAGGTGAACATGATCTGCTCACAGTGCCTGTGGGACACAAACAAATGAATTGGATTGAATTCTTTTGTTGCTGTGAATGGCATCCTATGCACTTAATGACACGTTCTTTGTGTCTGAGCGGTTTTTCTGCTTACTGTGAAAACATTGCTCTAGGGACGCCTAAAATTTCTTTGACAGTAAGAATAGAAAAGCCTTCGAAAACATTAGGGTTGGACCAATGTTGAAGTTGACCTACAGGCAAATATGTTTTTAAAACTTCAAATCAGCCAGGTGAATGTAGGCTTTGCATTTAATTGTAATATAATTACTATTAATAAAGTAATAACACATTTGAACATTTTGCTGGCTAAATATCATTTTTTACAGCTTTACTACTAGGGTTTCCCAAGACTAAAGATTTTTCTAGTAGTCGACTAATCGATTGTCATTTAAGCCATTAGTTGACCAGTCGCAGATTTATGATAATAACTTAATTACTTACGGAATTCATGACTGTGGATTGCACAAACATTTCCTGTGGATTTTTTTATTTTTTTTATTTTTTATTTTTTTGTGACCAACCATCTAATTAAAATTTGGTTGACTGCCTCTTTTCATTGAGTACCGTGTGGTCCACTTTTAGGGTGCAGCCATATATGCTACGGTAACATCCACAGAAATCAAAGGTCATAAAAGTGACTTCATATCTAATATCAACTGATGTAAATAAATGTTAAAAAATCTCTGACCAATAACTGATATAGTTATGATGTCTTGCATCCGTAAAAAAACATGCACTAAAATTTCACTTCACCGTCGACTCACCAAGCAGCCACATCACTGCTCCATCCAGCTATTTTTCCAACCAGTAGCTCTTTTTTTGGTGACCTTGTCCTCTTTATGAATGAGGACTGCTTTCCCCTCGGGGTCGTGAGTCATTCCGCCACAGTAGAGCTGTGTTTACACCTGTCTGTGTCTCTGTCCTTTTAGCTGATTTACTTATCCATTCTATGATGCCTGGAGGCAAGGTGGGGGACATGGACAAAAGAATAACATGTTTGTGTGTGTGGAAAGGTTTTGGGTGTAAGCCTTATGGCATTTTTGGATTGTAAAATCTTTAGATGTTCGAATTAAAGTTGCTCTTTTGACAGCACCGCACAAGCTCAGCTTCTTGTATGTCGTCTCGCTGGAACACGGCAGTGGAGCGAAGCGTTCACAAAAGCAACTTGTGATGTCTTCCACTGAAGAGGGGTTTTTCTATGGTGCTATGGTGAGGAACTTCTATGTCAGGCTTGATGATGCAAACTCGACATTCTGAAGAAAGATTCAGTGGAATTGGCTTTTGGTGGGTCTTATAGTAAGAGTGCTGTTCATATTTTACATTCGATCACAGGCTAAAAACGGGTAGAATTTAAATCTAATATAGAAGGGAGGTAAATGCATCCCAAATTGCATACTACATTTGCAAACTTGTGTGTAGTATGTATGCAATCCGGACATACTTCATCTGTCATGTTGTCACTGTCATGTGCCATTTCTCTCCAGTGGTCTCATAGGATAGTGAAGTGTCCATTTGTTTCATGCTTCAGAATCTCAGCAGAAGTAGTAGGTCATCCATGTGTTTTTGCCAGTTGTTTTATGAATACTATTGTTGCGTCCCAATTTGCTTACTTATACTACTCCCTAAAAGTATGTACTCTTTTTGTGAGGAAAAAGTACATACTTTTGAGTGTGTAGCAAAAGAGTAGGCAAGCTTTGGGACATACTATCACGTCATCTTTAACGGACAGCTCTGTCGTGCTGCGTGCATCCTGTCACCGTAAACTGCCCTGTCAATCATCTTGTCACAGTTAAAATCCATCATTCTATCTAATTTTATTTCCTACCGTTTCGGAGAGCACGTTCATCTGCCAGTTGTGGGTCTTTCATGCTCTCCTCGTGTTTGCAATTTGAATATAATGATGCATTTAAAATGTAATGGCTAAACGTGTCTTTACAAAAGTTCACAAAGCTGCTGCAAATGCAATATAATGTGGACAACATTGAATAAATTCATTTGCGTCAGTTTAGATACTGATAATTAATCACTCAAAGATCTTTATCTAAACCTCTCTACACAACCGCGGGGACTCGCGCGTCCTCCGTATCGACTACGTGTCTGTAGTTTTTTAACACTTTTTACTCGTGTTTGTAGTTCTAACCGAATCCTCGTCCAACGCGCAATGGTTTGTGGGCAATATCAGCCGTTAGAGTGTGCATCGATCTACACTTCGGATTCTGACCGGGAAAAAGTAAACCATCCGGGTATCTTTGAAACACTCATTTCAGCATACTACGATTTGGGACGTACTAATTCTATTTTCGAATACTATTTAGGACGGATAGTATGCGAATTGGGACGCAGGGATTGATTTCGGAAATTTCACATGCCGTTTTTCACCTGTTATATAGTAAAGTTTTCACATTGACTTGGGCTGTAAATATTAATCAATTTGTATCGATCCATCGATTATATAGCCGATGATTCGATGGATGCGTCTGCAAGAGTATAGATTAATGTGTTTATTTTGCCGCCTGTCTATTTTCAGCATCAGTTACGACATATGCATAGAACCTATTCCTAAGCTGCAGGTGACGCTAACCTCATTGTTGTCTTCTACTTCACACGCTTTACTTGCGTTTCACAGTCATAATGAGGTAATACAGTTATAAATCTGCAAGTCATTTAAAATAGACTATATGAAAGGAAAGGCATTCGAGTAAATTACACAGTGTGTGTGAGGGGAAAACGGGGGTAGTAGAAAACTTCGGTTTTTGTTTCCATCTATCTCGATGTTGATCTGTTTTATGTGCTTACTGTATCCACTTATGATTGTATTATTATGGAAACACGTTCATGAACAATATAAGTTATTACTTTGTATAGGACCCGTTTGAGCCCTAGAGCAGACCGGAGATCTCTCCGTTTGTTGAAAGCCTTCCCGATGTTGACTCTCGTCTTATTCTGACGAATGGCACTGGACAGACAGAAGTTGTGTTTTCTTTGTCTCACGTGGAGTTTGTGTTGGGGTTCGGAATGAACTACAAGCTGGTCTCTTTGGGTTTCCATTTACACCTGGTCACATAAATGTGTTTTTGAACGGATATTAATCCGAAAAAATGGATATTAATCCGATCTTCAAATAAAAATCCGATCTTCGATATACTAGTGCTGTAGCGGCGCGTCGATGACGTCGATTATTCGACGTCAAAATTGCGTCGACGTCATATTTTTGCGTCGACGCTTCTTTATTTATTTATTTTTTGCATGTTCCCGGCGGTACAGCTTGCCACACACACGTGGGAGACCGAAACATTTCAGAATAGAGGACGAAGACTTGAAGTGAATGTGCTATCCATTAAATAAATCACACACAGTAAACAAACCCTTAAGAAAAGACAATTGCAATTTAGATGCGCAAACTGGGTGCCGGTGTGGTGAGACGTACAAGCTCGGGCAGATTCGGCTTGAAGTTGCATCCGGACGCGGCGCCGGGCGCGCTGTTACAAAAAAAGGCGTACACACAGCCAGCCATAGTCTTCCTGGTCTTGCGCACCCAACGCGCCATTTTTGCCGTGCGCACATTCGCGCTCGTGCGGACGTGTCGAGTATAAACAAGGCTTTACTCCGTGTCAGCACGCGCTCTGATCAGTAGGTGCGCAAACCTCTCCCGATTCATCTCCAGTAGTAGAAGCCTCCGATCGCACCACTAACTCCGCCTCCGTTTCCCTCCTCAGCTGATATTAATATTTAAACATTCTCTATGATAAAATGTTTGTAAAAAATATTTTAATAACACGGTTTTGGCGGTTGTAGAGTTATAATGATGGTGTTCAAATACATAACATTAGACTAACGTTAGCCAGCTTATAGTATCTTGATTCAGTATGCCAGTATTTATTTGAGATATTGTTTTTTTTATTAATTGAGCAGCAGAAAAAATATTCTTTATATTAGTCGTCCAATTAGTCATTAGATTAGTCGACTAATCGATAAAATAATCGCCCAACTAATCGTTTAGTTAATAATCGTTTACCCCAGTCCTACGATATACAGATTCCATGAAGTGTACGTCACCAAAAGCAACAGATATGAGATTCATTTTATTAATCATCGGCTAATTTCAAAATCAGCAAAGACAGCAGTAAGAGAGAGCAGCAATAGCCCTGGTAAGATCATTGAATTTCTTTACTTTTAATGACGATTGTAGTGTTAAGCGTCTGCAACTTACTTTCACTTTGATTTGCGATAGATTGCGGCGCGCTGGTTTTATGAATAGGGGCTCGGCTGCTCATCTGAAGTAATGCGCGTCGTCATATATGACTAAAATAACACGACATACCCCGACCCTGGTTTCAACAACCAGATGCATTTACACTTGTCCAGTTTCGTCTGGAATACGGCCCAGACCACGTCCTCAAGTGGTTTAAGCGATCGGATTCAAATCCGCCTCGAATGCGTTTTGGAGGGCAACCTGGTCTTTTCACGATCGAACAGCTATCCGATCACAGAAAACGCATGAAGTGACCAGGTGTAGGCTAAACAGCCCCTTTGAATCCATCTTCTACTTTTGTGGAAAGTTGACTAAAGTTGTGTCGCTCGAGTTGTCTTCTCTGATACGGAGAATGGCGGTGAATACACTAACCTGCAAGACAATGACATAGGCACATAGCCAGGCGAGCGTGAACATGCATGACGTCACGCCCAGTCTCAAATTCGAGCCCGAATCCCTCTTATTTATTTCACTGTACAGGATTATAGAGGCGATCAGAGAACGGCTCATTCATCCCATCAGGCGATTGTTTAAGCATGTATGGGTTAGAAAACGGCTATTTTTTAACATGAAATGTTGCGCAATGCACCTTTAAGGCTCAGATTTACACCCGTTTGGTTACCCAAATTCTTCCAAATACCTTCCTTTCTGTTCAGCAGAACAAATGCATTGGTTTGTAACGTCCTCAGGGTGAGTAAATGATGACATAATTTTCATTTTTATGGGGAACTATCCCTTTAACAAACATATTACAGCAGCACAGAGCTAAAACCTCTTTAATGCCAAAGTGTATGGTTTCTGTATAAACTAATTATTGAGACATATTACTGTTTTTCAGTATGATGCTCATGCAGTTCAGCTATGCATAGCCTGTAGAAGTACCAAATGATGCTTCTAATAAGGTTTCTGCAGGACATCGGTTTTCCTGCACAGGTTGCAGATATTCACCCAAATTTCTGTTGTCTGTTGTACTTGTGTATCTTTACTGCTTACGGCACAAGAGGAATTGCTGCAGTTTTTAGTGAATTGGTAATTTCAGAAACCAGGTGATGGGATTTCCCTTTATTTAGCTTGGTTCTTATCATAAACTTTGGGGTTAATAAGTATAATCCTTTCTTTTCCTGTTCATTCATAATGTTTCCAAGAGGAGATGACAGTCGGGCAGATTTGAAGGAAATGACATTGTAAAACCAATAATACAGCTACTCTCTCCTCCCTCCCTTTCACCTCCTTTGAAAACATTCTCTCTGAGAGGATGTGCCAAAACCCATTTTGGCTTCACCTTCCTCTCAACCCCTTTAGATATAGATAAATGAGGTGCTGCTGAAGTGTACACTGTGGTAATAACTAAAGAAATGATGCACCTCACTCCCTTATCAGACTGCTCGCCTACGCCAGCCTGGCCGCATTCTCCGGGAGCCAAGCCAAATGCCTCTCTTTAAAGCTGCAGTCTGTAGCTTTTTGGGGGTTAAAATTTTCCAAAATACATATTATACATAACCAACCAGTGTTTAAAACTGAAAAATCTGCTTGCCTCAGCTCAATTCAAAGCGATAAGCTTGTAATATGGTTTTTAATTCCCGTGGTACTGGTGGATTTTTTAGCGGGAGATTCGAGCATGTCTTTGCGTCATTACTTCACATCTGTACGCCATAAAGGAGTCTCAATTTGAGAACAAAGTATAATTTGCATGATATTATAACTTATAAGCGATTGTTAGATTTAATCTGCGCCATTTACTGCAATGTCAGAACCAGAACAAAAGTTGATGTTTCTTACTAGTTCAGATGAAATTTCCCGGTGAAAATTCTTACGTTGGTCATACTTCATGTGATTCTGAATGCCAGTATCCACCCCGGCACGGTGACTGACAGCTGCACACTCTCCTCAAACATTGTGTTCATCCACACTGTTGAAGTTGAAGGGAGTTGAAGGCTGTTGAATTCCACAAATGAATGCAATTGCAGATTTCGAACAGAGATGGCGCAAGAGTAAAAACACCGGACTGCAGTTTTAAGGCAACGCTTCCAGTTTTCCAAATCAGAGCATCTGTCTGGAAAGCAATACTTTTATAAACCTTCTGGAGTTTTCCCTTTCACCGCATAATCATGCTGTATTCATTAGTCATGTACATGTTTCTTTTGAAGCCATTTTGCTTGCTTTTAGATTTTTTTAGAATTTGATTAATTTATTACCGACTTTTTTTTCTTCAAGTCTTTCTATGTTCCCTTGGATTACACTTACCTCCAAGTTCAAACCAGGCACTTTGGGTTATTTTGTGCTGGGAAAACATCTGAATGATTCAGGCAGGGTATTTTCCCTAAGTGATTTGCGGGTCAATGACAAATGTGTCTACAGTAAAGAAAAGAACAGAGCTTTTAAAAATCTAGTTCGAAACACATGTATACCAAGTCCTTAGAAGTCAATTCTTTATATTTATGATTGTTTCATGTGTAAAAAAAAATGTTCTGTGTGATGTACGTAATTTGCAAGTGACCTTGAGCACTTGAAAACAAAGTCCACTTAATAGTGCGCGCATATCACGTCTTTTTGCACTCGCGGCCTAAGGAGTAAACCTTGAAAGGCTCACGCATCCAACTGTTTCCGAAACGAAGCACAACGCGGAAAATTAAGTATTCCCGGGCCTTTAGAAGCCTTCAGCAGCCCACTTTACTGCTGATGACGGAACATATGGTGCTTTTCCACTACACAGTACCAGCTCGACTCGACTCGGCTTGCCTTTGTTTGGTTTTCCACGGTGTAAAAGTGGTACCTGTTAGGGCTGGGTATTGACACAAATTTCACAATTCGATTCCATTTCGATTCGATTCAATATTGATTATTTTAGATATCAGTTACAATAAATTAAAACAGTTAAAACAAATTTTCTCAAGGAAATCAAATCTCTTAACTAATGCTGTAAACTATGGGAGTCTAGTTGTAGCCTGCTAGGCTTCATTAGCCTAATATGAAGGTAATAATGAACTGTTTTGTAGCTATACAAACACTTAAATTACATTTTTATTTATTTTTATAATAAGAAGATTATGTGAAATATAAACATTTAAATGGTGGCTGTCATAAAAACTTGCCAGATTTATTCAAATATGCATTAATTATTGAAGAACATTAAGATTATAATGCATATGTAATATGGTGTATATTTAGCAAAATGCTCCTCTCTAGAGTTATTTTTTCTAGCTGACTAACGAGTTGATGTGGGTTTTCTGAGGTAAATATGACGATACATGACATTGATTACAAGCTGTTTAACTGACGTCTTTCCACGGTTGAAACGTTGTTTAAGCGAATCAATGTGACATGATACAGATTTCGATAAGTTGTACTCTATCTTTTAACACACTTTCAGATGCTCATTCATGTTTATTTCGCGCTTTGATTGGTATTATTAAGCCGGAAGAGAGATCAGCGCTGCTGCTTCTCTTGAGCTGCGCCAGAGCGATCTCACGCCATAGCGCCAAAACGCTATTTATGTTTTTTGAATTTCTAAAGAAAATGGACGTAATTTGAAAATTGAGACTTTTTTTCATATCAATAGTAAGAAAGGACGAAGATTATTGCAATTTTTTTTTTTTTTTGGATGCACGCAACCGCGATACAATGATCCATTAATTCAAATGAAACAGGATGACTAATTGATTCATGAGATTTAAGAATCGATATCGGTTCGTAAAAATGAGAATCGATTAATATCGATAAATCGATATTTATTACCCAGCCCTAGTACCTGTACCTGCTTTCGGGTACTTTTTTGTATCACCTCCGGCGAGGTTCTGAGCGAGCGAAGGCGAGCCAAGCCGATACTAAAATTTGATGTGAAAACTGTGCCAACTGCTTATTGGTCAGAGAGAATAGTCACCATTTACTTGCTTCATCATTGCACACGCCAGATGGAGTATCCAGAATAACCCCGCCATTTTTAAATAGTTTCGCCAGAGATAGCTACTAAACTTACTACTTTTATTATGGCAACTCGGAAGAATACGCCGTGGTCAAACGAGGAGGTGCAGACTTTCTTTTGTTTGGTTGCTAAAGAGAGGATCCACGAGGGCTTGATGGGGCAACGAGGAACGAAAGACGTCACTATGATGACCGGGTACTACTTGTGGCGGTACTGTCTGCAATGGAAAACAGAGCGAAAAGCGAGTTGAGGCGAGTCGAGCTGGTACTGGTAATGGAAAAGCGGCAATAGACTTGCTCATCTGTCTTCAAAAAAGCAGAAACCTTCTTCAAGAGGAGACGGGGGTAGCATTCTTGCGAAGCGTACTAAACTAAATTACTGTTGTTAAAGCAGTTTTCATACACTAACAGTTTCGCCCTCAATGCAAATGAGGCTTAATGTTATCGTGTGTTGCCGGTTAGATTGCAGTACTTTCACTTGATCACACACTGGTTCAGTTGTGCAGTCTAACAGCACTAATTGTGTTCTGTGTCTAATGCAGTTGCACGAATAGACCCGCATGCAGGACATGAATACTAACAGGAAGCCCAGTACCTTCAACAGAACAGCCCACTTCAACTGGCACAAGCTCATTGCGTTGCATCTATCACTTTGCTAAGTAATTGCTTTTTAACACGTTGAAAAACTAACCAAGTTTCAGTTTAGTCACCAGAGGACGGATGGGTTTTTTTATAGAGCTCACCTTGTTCGGCTTCTGTATGGGAAGGGAAATTGAAATGTCTATTTGAAGTTCATCGCCAGATAATTATTTTCCAATTAGATCTTGGCTGATTGTGCTCTGATCTTCTCTGTTATAAAGGAAAGGATTCGGTAATCAAAGGCTCATCTAATCAGATGCTTTAAAGTTTAAACCGTTTTAAATTGCCCTGAGATCTCTGCCTTCATATATATGCTGTGATTAGAGCCTAATTCAGACCTCTGAGAGAAGTAAACGCATAGATCTGATGGATGAAGGATGTGGCTGTAAGGATGATGCTTGTGTTAAAGAACAGGGACAAAGTTTAGCAGGTTAGAATGGTTCTGTTCGCCCCTGCTGGTAGATGCTGTAACTAAACCATCTGAACTGAAAAAACCAAACCATGTTGCTAGATTCACAATCATTCATTATTGTGTGTGTATATTCTGCCGATATATTGAATATTTCTTACTAATGTTTACTAGTTCCTAACTTAACAGATTGATCAGTGCAAACTATATAGTTTAATTCCCCACCAGATTGAACAGTTTTTTTGAGCTGGTTCTTTTTAGTGAACATATTGAAGTATCATATTGAATTTCTGATTTAAATTCTCTTAATTTGCCAATAGACTGTTGAAAGCAATATATGATAAAGTCTTGTTTGAACTAAGAACGGTAAATATGAAGATAACAATGACTATATTTGCATCCATATCAACAGACAATAATGTTCTGTTTGTTAAAAGCACTAATGCTTGGATGGAATCTAATTGGCTGGCAATGTTTGTTTGTTTTTTATCATTCATCAGCTGGAATTCATTTTAAAAGAGATTCCAACAACATCATGCCTGTGTTACCATCATTATACTGTAGTTATTGGATAGAACTCCCTACTCGCATAGAATTAGAACGATTTTTCAAACTTTATAGTTTAGTTATTAATTTTATGAGATTGACAACTTGCATTAATGAATTATGGACAAGAACATGGCAACCAACACCGAGAATAATTGGTAATCATGTCTTAATTGACAGGTACCCTTTTCATGGTGTTGAGATCTTGATAAATATTTTATTTCTAATATTTTTATGCATACAAAACAGCATTTACGCAGTCAGTCAACCTCTCTTATCATCTCAGCCCATCTGTGCATGCTCAATTACCTTAATCAAGTCTCTATCAAACTCGCATTCTTTCACACTCCTGGTTGGATTTCGCTGCTCATCCCTGCTTTCACTTGTACCGTTATCTATCATTTTGGTGGTGTCTCTCATTCTGTGAAGTTAGTACAGGGTTTAATTTAAAGGTTTAATAAGGATTTTTTTTTTTTACTTGCCCAGCTAACATTTCATTAGTCCTAAAACCACATGCTGCAAAACAAAAGCGTTATGTACATTAAAAACATGTACAAGTAAAAACATGGTTCAGGGCCAAACAGCTCCGTGAATGAGCCAGAAACTCACTCACACTTGTGAGCCATCCTTTCTGTAACATGATATTGCTGTGTACATCCTGCTGCAAGACGTGGCATTATACAGTACGTCTGGATACCAAACCTTTGTGCATGAACTGCACTTATTTGGCAGTGATGCCCTCTGCTGGCTTTTTATGGTTGTCAGTGAGTGTATTTGATCTGTTATAGCAGTGATTGGAGTTTCTATTATCTAAATTTAGCTTGAATAGTGAATCTGTGTTATACTTTTTGTCTAGACTTTCTGCCCCCCAACGGCAAAATGTGAATGGTCCGTAATCTTCCTCCACGTAGTTGTGCAAGTGCGCATTAAGTATCAATTCATATTCTAATTGACGGAAACAAAATAAAATTTGAAAGTCTTTAACGGTTTTATTTTTGAAGAATTGTTAGCCGATAAAATAGTTAAAAGCGTAAAATTGTGAAGTATTGCAATTTGAAATAATTGTTTTCTATTTTGATATATAATAATGTAATTTATTCCTGTGATTTCAGTCTTCAGTATCACACGATTCTTCAAGAATCATTCTGACATGCTGATTTGGTGCTCATGAAAAATCTAATCTCAGGTAAAAATTCAAGTAGTAACTGAAAAGAAAGTTCAAACGAACAGCAGTTTTATGATATTTTGAAACATCATAAATGTTTTACCGACACTTAAATAAATGCGGAAAATACGTCCTCTAGACCCCAATCTTTTGAACGCTACCTTGTGTTTATTTTATAATCAATAGAAACACGTAAGAAGACCGTAGAATTGAAATGGATTAGAGTAAAAACAGAAACTTGAATGTCTGAATGAAACTGAATGTTTGTTTGCATGTTGAAGTGATACTGTTGCCGTGGTTTCCAGGCCAAGCCTGGTGTAGATGATCAACTGCCAAACAGGAGATGTGCCCATTGTTTGAGGGATCCTCATGCGCCTTTCCCAGCATAGATGCAAATGTCTATTGTTTTATGTCACAGGCATGAATAAAAGATTTAAAAATTAAATCCTGGATGCATTTCTTTCTCCTTTTTCTTTTCATTTTTGTATAACCAGCCCCAACACATGCCTTTTTTTTTTTTTGCCTTTCTATGTTGATTTCATGGTGATTTGAAACATTTTCTACATTTTACATTTCTTTCAGAATGTCAAGCCCTTGTCCTCTTCAGACAGCCTAGCGAAGGTGCAGGAGGTAGCAAGCTGGCTTTTGGAAATGAACCAGGATCTGCTGTCGGGGGGCAGCGGCAGCAGGGCGGCCCAGCAGCAGAGGCCCGGGGAAGGTAACAGCTCCTCCGGCCGCACACCCCAGCCCCAGGCGGAGCACGTCAACCAGGTGCTGGAGGAGGAGGAGCAGAGGAGAGAACCGGGCGAGGAGGAAGAGGGCAGACGGGAAGGGGAGGAGGAGCCATGGCCTTCCGGAGGCGAACTGGTGGAGGAAGGACGGAGGAGCGAGGTGAACGGAGCCGAGAAGGGCGCCCAGTGGATGTGGGAGGATGAGCAGCGCCGGCGGCGGAGACGGCATCGCGACGACGAGGAGGAGAACGAGGAGGAGGAGGAGAATAATAACGGCGGACGGGATGGGCAGGGACTTCGTTCAGAGGAAGACGACGACCGGCCGGAGGAAGAGGAGAATGGCGATGAGGAGGAAATGGACCAGGACAGTGATGAGTCTGAGCATTCAGAAGACAGTGGGAAAGAGGAGGAGGAGGAGGCTGAAGATGAGGAGGAAGGAGAGGATGGCCTCCACTCTCCCTCCCTCAGGACCAGTGTTTCGGACCCTAATGATAACACGGACCAGTCCTCTGGACGACAGCACCAAAGCTCACCCTCTGTCTTCAAGAATAAGGTAAGCGACTGAAGTTTACTTTCTCAATTGGGTCTTAATTCACATGGAAATATTCTTCTCACTACGTTAGATTTAATCAAAAGTATCTAATGCGTGCAGATGTTGATGGGATTGAGTCTTTGGCTTTTGAAGTCATTGTGTTTGTTTCCCTCTACTGGTAGTTTTTGGCAATCATCTTGTTGAGAATTGATTTTATAGAGTGATAAACTGTCTTTCATAACCTGAACATCACATCCCTGACTAAATGAAGGATTATGCCTCAAACAAAGGTTGGTTTGCTGATGTCAATAATTGGTTTGTTTTGAATGTGCTCAGGCGCTCGATGGATTTCATTTTGAAACGAAATTGGAAGTTAAAGCTAGGATTTTTTTTTTCTAGTCGAACCCATTTGATGTAAAAAATAAAATAAAAATCTCAATACCCCTGAGATTTGAATTTATTATTTCAAATATTTAATGTTCACACAGTTCTCTGATGTCAGTTAATGATCACATTGAGATGCAGTAAACGCATAATATTTTAATCTTTAAGTGTTTTATTTTAAAATTATTGATTTACTTTAGTCAAAAAAATTACATTTATGATTATCTTGTCAAATCCCAGTATGAGATAAACATTAATTTCTTGTAGCTGCCAGCAAAATTATTACTTAATAGTGTTCTGTGGGAAAAGTCATGTCTGGACTAGTCCACTTCTGAGGTTTTAAACAGCTAGCTAGCTGCCTGTTGTTACTCGTCATTGACCTGCAAAGGAAAGCGTTTTGGACAATTTGATTAGACTGGTTGTTCCTATATGCTTAAAGTTGGAACAGACGTTCAAATGCAACATCTGTATAGAGGTGTGTTTTGATGTTTCTTGGGTCAGACGCAAATGACCTATAATTCCAGCCTGATTGGTTAAGGATCGTCTCTGACATAGAGACTGAGACCCTGTCCCAATATCCGCACTTGCGCCCTTGTGCCCCTCAATGCGCGTTCTCGCTAAGGGGTGCAAGACCGTAGGGTGTCCCAATCCTCTAATAGTGTTCTCCAGAGGTGATCAAATGGGCACTTAATGCACCCTTTTCGTAAGTGTGCATCAGACCTCACTTTGCTGTGGGATATTACCCAGAATCCCTGTAGGGGAGAACGGTTGCTATGGTGCTGTTCGGGAGCGGAAACTCCGAAGATAAAGGAAGCCATTGTGGTGAAGAGTTTTTCAAAAATATTTGTGTTATTGGGTCACGAAATGTAGTTTTAAGAGTTTTTCAGTTGAGAATATAGTTGTTTAAAGCTAAAATCTGTGGTTTATTTATAAAAATAGCGCCTATTTTAAAAAATTGATCTGACGTTTTCGGAGTTCCAGGTGATCACAGGGCGGCGGGTGCTCAGCGCTCATGTACCCCGCCTGCAACAGCCTTGCCCCGGCTAGTCATTCGCGTTTCCCGCGGGCTCTGTTTCTAGTGGTTAAACATGAGTTATAAATCGGCTTGTGTATATCAGACGGGCGATCTTTGGTCTCATTAATCTATGATTTGTTCCCTGGCAAATCGTTTTGGCTGAGGGGAAAAGTGAAGTTTCATAACTTTATATATTTAGGCTTCAAAATATATCACCAACACGTCATGTTTTTTTTTCTTTTTCATGTATGGGAATTTTATCAATTTCCATAATAACAATTAATAACAATTAACATTGCATTTAGAATCTCTGTAAATATGGTAAGGCAGTATAAACTCAGGAAAACCTCAATCACATATTATCTTAGCCAAAAAAAAAAAAAAAATTTTTAATATTAATAACATTAACAGAAAGGTTGCTGGCTAAGAGTAAAAAAAAAAAAAAAAGATATTAATTTTTTCATTCAAAGGATTGTGTCATGTTACAGCTATTATAAGCATAACACACATTAGCCAAATGAACAGTGTTTGCTGATCACAACAGAATTGACATAGCTTTTTGACGTGTGCAAAACTGTCCCAATTCTGCTCTTCACAGCTTCGGGCCCTTGCACACTTTCTCCACTAAGTGCACTTTCAACAATTGTCCACTTCGAGGAAGGCCTTAGGGCTCAAGGGAGTATTGGGACAGGGCCTGACTCTCTAGCCAATGGTTATCATTCTCCAATCAACAATATTAAAGGGTTAGTTCACCCAAAGATGAAAATTATGTCATTAATGACTCACCCTCATGTCTTTCCAAGCCCTTTAGACCTCCGTTTATCTTCGGAACACAGTTTGAGATATTTTAGATTTAGTCCGACTCAGAACTTTCTGTCTTTCCATTTAAAATGTGTATACGGTATAATGTTCTTGTACAGAAAGGAAAAAAAAGACATTAAAGTAGTCCATGTGACATCAGTGGGTAAGTTATAATGTTTTGAAGCATCGAAAATACATTTTGGTCCAAAAATGACAAACTACGACTTGATTCAGCATTGTATTCTCTTCCAGTCCTGTTGTCAATCCGCGCGCGTTCAGTGACTCTGCTGACGTGTATCTGCGCCCGAGCTTCGTTCACAGTCTGAGGGAGACGCACACTGTAAACAAAACAATCTTCACAAACATTTTTAAGGATTTGGACACAGAGAAAGACTTTTTTTGCCCAGCCATATTTATTTGAACCCGAATTCACAGGCACACCGGATAACACGTCAGCAGCGTCTTACGTCACAAGTTGTTATTTTTGGACCAAAATGTATTTTCGATGCTTCAAAACATTCTAACTAACCCACTAATGTCACATGGACTACTTTGATGTCTTCATAACCGTAAATACAATTTCAATGAAGGGACAGAAAACTCTCGAACTAAATCTAAAATGTCTTAAACTGTGTTCCGAAGATGAACAGAGGTTTTACAGGCTTGGGACGACATGAGGGCGAGTCATTAATGACATGATAATTTTAATTTTTGGGTGAACTAACCCTTTAATGATACATGTGTCTGGATCTGAGACGTCTGGCCTTTTCTTTCTTCCTTTTTTTTTTTGTTGGCTGCAGTGTTTGATCATCGATTAAACCTCCAAGGCCATAAACATTTACTTGAATAATGTGTGTATTTTGGCAAGTCATGTTGTATACATAAGCAGTTTCATTCAAATATTGTGTATTAGTCAGATGGAAACAAAATAGAGAGATTGGGTCTGTTTTTGAGCAAAGAGGAAATGCAAATGAGTGGAGATAAAGAGCGAGGGGAGGGAATGCAAGAGCACGCAGACCCTCCTCATCCTCATGATGTCGACACGCTTGTCATCGCACTGACAGAAGACGACCCGCAAATCCTTTCACCGTTTGTTTCTGTGACTGAGCGGAGTCTCTCTGAGCTGCCATGGGGAATCGCAGTATGAAGAAGGTCGCACTGTTACTGGTGAGTGAATCTCCAGAGAACATCTTATCACATCTGTGTGTGGAGAGCGTCTCATCCGCCTTGTGTTTTGGATGAGAACACTGTTTATCTGATTGAGGCAGTCACAGCAGAGCTGAAGTTCGCAGAACAGTGATGTCTGGAGTGTACCTTTTCAAAAGGATGTCAATGTTTTGTCAGGTTTTTTTTTTTTAACATAATATTGGCTCAATCTAGTGCGCTGCCTGTCTAGTAGGGATGGGATCAAGATGTTCGACTAGATGAACTTGCTAAGTATTAAGATTGCAAACCCTAGTGTAGTGGTGGTTTAATTAGCATATTGACAATATGCTGAAAGCACAGTGGGTTTTTAAAGCTGGTCTCTGAGCACGCTAGGGGGCAGCAAGAGGGTGTTATGGGCTCCACAGAAAAGTTTGGAGAGAAATTGTGGTAATTTTAAAATGTTAAATTTTAAGTACTTATCAGAAATATTAAGAAAGCAATTATTTGATTGTTTTTTATTTATTTATATTTTATTATTGACTTTAATGTCTTTAGTTAACTAATATTTCAATTTATAATTTCAGATTATAAAATGAATATTTTTCAGATTATATTTTACCATTAAATAATGTATAAAATAAATCAAAATAAATATATTTAAATATAAAGAACTTAAGTACACTGCAAAAAAAAAAATCTAATTTACAAGAACTTAAAGATGTAAACATGTTATGAGTTAACAATTGATAATCACAGTGTAGATTAGATTGTGTTGAACTGTTTGTGAATCTCATTGCAACTGTGGGATAATTGCCTATCAGGGTAATGTTTGCCTGTAGTATAAGAGCAAATAATGCTCATGTAATAGACTTTTAAAATCAAACAAAGGTGAAAGAACAAGGTTTGTAGATTCTTGAATTGCATTGTTAAATGCTAAACAGTCTTTTGTTGCCCTGGCAAGAATTACTAAAGAGCACCTATCATGGATTTTTGAAAATGACTGTTCATGTAGTGTGGAATATAGCTCTAAGGGAATGAAAACATCCTGCAAAGATTTATATCTGAAAGTGCACCGTATATAAAGTTATTGTCTTTCAAAAGTGAGAGTCGACTCAGAGTCTATGAAATGAATTGTTTTTGAAACGAGTCATTAGCTGTTACGTCGTGACGTAGAGAGGTCATTGGCCGCTCCCAACAACTGCGCGCGCATAGAACACATTAAAATACTTCAGCTGAATCGCATCATGTCGAGAAGACGCTGTGTTCTACATTGCAAAGACAGTTCAACCACTTGTTTCCATTGTCCAGGGACGAGCATGTGAAGAATCAGTGGTCAGAGTTCACATTTGCAACGCCCGAACCTTGTGTTCTCATCATTTTAATGACGAATCATTCAAAATTCAAAAACCTAAAAGAATTCAAATGTGGATTCGCAAGCAGGTTGTTCCTGAAGGAGGGCTCAGTATCCAGTGTATATGGATCAGGTTCGTCCTCCTCCAAATCACAATCTGTAAGTAATATTAATAATGTTTGCTGCTATGTTTTCTGTAGCGTGCACAATATAGTTATATTGTGTTGTGTGTTGCTCTGTGCAGCTTCTAAGCGGGGTAAAGTTAGTTTTGTTTTTGATATTCACCAGACATTCATTGAAAAATGGCAATTACCTCCTAATCGACTTACTTAGCCAAATATGACTTCGCTCTATATAATAAGCACTGTCCCTCAAAAGCCGCCGCAATGTGAGTTTCGCCGGGAAAGCTTGCTCTTGACGGAGACGCGAGTAAGGGACCGTGTGGAAAGTGCACTTTTTCTGACACGTTTGTTCAAACACTATATACAATTTTCAACACTTGACAAGCTATAATCCTGGTTATGGGCGTTCCGTTGCCGACAGTCTCTGCCTACGGTTTACCAATAACAACTGACTGGGTCATTTGACCAATCGCCGCAGATTCGCGTCACTCAAAGGAGGTGTTTGGGAAAATGAATCGTCGAACGAATCATTTGGGAGTCGTTGAGCAAATCGGGTAAAAATAAATGCATATTATAAGACAAATAAAGTGTTTTTTATCCTTGCATGCACGTTAAACTGTTTTTGGGAACTCCTAAAACAAAAATAGGAACATTTTTCAAATAGTATGATAGGGGCTCTTTAAATTCTCTTAAAAGTCTGTTGCTCATTAGATGAACAAATGGATTGAATTTTGAATTGAAAAGTTGTTTTTTATGCAATAATAAACATATTTGTACAATATTTCAAATTCAAAATGCAAGACGTACGTCATCAAAAGAAAGGGAAGGTGGCGAATGATGTCAACTGAGGTGGACAATCAACTACAGCGATAATAAGTCTTGTTTTCCCCCCCAATTGTGACAAATGTTTTGCTGATATTTAAAGATGGTGCAAAAAAGCTAAAGCTTGAATTATTATTTTGTCTGCGTCCATTGCAAATCGCAACTTTTTACTTCCTTTTCTGTCTAGGTCAGTACGTCTACCTTGGGTTGTTTTGACAAGTGGAAAGTGTAAAAGCAGATATAAGAGATCACTTTTAAAAGATGTAAGATGGCTGTCCAAAAATAAAAATCAGACATTGTCAACAAATTGGAATTGGGATCACAAACTGCAGTGTAAAGGTGGCCTTGTAGACTCAATGCTATAGTGCACATCTGTGGCTGTTGTCCTACTCCCCTTGGCTAGATCAAGACTTCATTAAGAACGTGAATAGGAATGCTGAAGCATTGTAAAGGAGATCAATCTAAAATATTTTCCTTGAGGAAATGTGGTTTCAGCATGTTTTATCTCTGTTTGGTAATTATGCATTCAGGGCTTTTCAATAGTATGCTAATGTTGAGCTCTTGAAAATGCTGGGTAGAAGTAACTGGGTTTTAATGTCAAATTTTTATTCGAAAGCAAACTCCTGTAACTGATTGTGTTTGCGTTAAGCTCAGTGATGATTGAATTCCCTCATGCAGTCTTAGACAACAGAAAAAAAGAAGTGTACATTTGAAGCTTTTTCTCATCTGACGTAAGTTCCTCAAGTCAGTCTTGACCTCAGGGTTGAAATTAGCAGGACTGAATAAATAATCTTGGAAAGCAGTTCCACATAAACAAACTTTTAATGGTAGGACATGAAACCTGACCTCAAAAATGTCTTGCCTTGCTGTTTAGTTCCTGGTTAGCTACATTTTCAAAGATCCCTTGTAGACCGCGTCTTTAAAAGTCGGTTTTGTCATTCTGAAATACTCAAGAATTTTTCTCAAGAAGACTTTTCATTTGTACTGTGTAAATTCATATTTCAACATGATGGATGGATGGATGACAGAAGGAACTGTAGTTTTGTTTTATTTTAGTTATGTTCTCTGTTATCTAGCCAAACATGATTTGTTTTTATAGAAGCATTTTTTCTTCTATCAAAGTTCAGTGATAAAAACAGCTGTGAAAGCTTGTCTTTAACAAGTGACTGCATTTTGGAAATTGCTTAGCTGGTTAGAAAATGTTTCGGAGCACCTGTGTTGAAATGGCTGCCTCACTAAGCACAAAATGTTTGGCATTCCTTTTGACAAATGTAGAAAGCTCCAAAATTAAACTTTTTAAAATGTCAGGAAATGAAGGAATTTATATTTTATTTTTATTTTTTACAACTGAGTTTGTCACAGTTTTTACTCAGTTCCATTCAGTTGGTCTCCTGTCTCGTGATTTTTTCCATACTCCCAGCTATCTGCTCAAAGTTTATGGAATTTTTGTGCTTTGGAGAAATATTTAATAATTATGCAGCAATCTGGTGAGTGCCAGTTGTTCCCTTGTGGTCATTGTTCATGGTTTATGTAAGGTGTAATTAGCTCAAGCCTTTTATGAGTTATGTGAACTGCGAGCCTCTTCAGATATGTACTGAACCCTAGCCATGGGTTTTATAGATTCAAACAGAATATTGAATCAGGCAATGGATAAACAATCTGAAAAATGAACAAGCTGGAAGAAAATTCCTAAACAATCTGAAAAATGAACATGCTGGAAGTCAATGCCCAATAGAATTCCTTAAATTAAGTCATTAATTAAACATGAATTGATTAGAAAAATATATTTTTTCTATAAAAAAACTTTCTTCATCTCCTTTTCAAGAAGCTGGTATCATTGAGGATTTTTCTGTGCATGTCTCAGAGTAAATTGATGATTTTAAAGTGTGCAACACTGTTTAAAGGTTTAATTTCAGTATGGCTAAAACAAGCTGCTTTCACTCACATTTTCGACGGATGATTAATTGGCTTTAAATTAATTGGTAAAATCCTACTATTCTCTGAAGTTCTTGCGGTGTCATTTTAGGCCACAGTCCTGCAATGTAACTACAATGAAAGCTGTCTGATGATAAACCAAGAGTACAGCAACTGATGTGTGTTTGTTGGAGAAGGAGAGACATTCAGCTAAAAATGTTGATGTTAGCTTGTCTATTCAATGACTCGTATAGACTGGCATGTAGAAATACACACTTGGCTAAAGGTGGTGTGGTTGTTTGAAGACTGTCTGCATCGGTCAACCACATTAAATGTGCAGTGTGTAGATTTTAGTGGCATCTAGCGGTTGGGTTGAGAGTTGCACTAATTGCTTAGCCCACTGCTCACCCCTCGAAACTTATCGTCGTCTGAGACAACTACGGAATAGCCAGAGCAAGCCAAGTTTCTGTACCACAGTCCTTTAAAAACCACATCATGGATAAAGTTTACAAAGCCATAGTCAGGTGAGGATCAAGGGTCTTAATATGTAATATAATAATAGTAAGCAGCTGATCTCACGAGCAGCCAACCCGATCTCGCGGGAATTCGTACGAATTTTACGAGGTGGCTAATTCGTAACAATTCATGCAACCTCACTCGTACAAATTAGTACGATTTTGCTAAATCGTACATATTTTACGAATTAGCCAATTCGTATGAATTCGTACGAATGACCTACCCCTGACCCCGCCCCTAAACCTAACCGTCACATGGGTTTAGACAAATCGTATGAATTCGTACGAGTGAGGTCGTACGAATTAGCCACTTTTTAATCACTCGTACGAATTTGTACGAATTGGTCGTGAGAGAGGGTAGGAGCAGCTGTCTCATGAATGGAACCAGCACATTTCTCCCCACATAGCAAATCCATAATACAGTGAGGGAGAAGAACCACGTAAAACTATCCAACTACATATTTTTTTCTAACAAGGTAGTAAAAGTTTATCCGGTTAAAAGTTTGTCTGGTATTAGCTTGTTTATACTCGACACATCTGACTCCGCATGAGCGCAAAAATGACGTGATTTTAAAAGCACGCGTGCCTCTGCATTCCCTTGACACCATTTACTACATACAAATTAATAAATAATAATGAATGATTTTTTTCCCCTCTGGTTTTGAAAACTTGGTGACTCATGTAACGTTACTGTTTTACGGTCAATAGTACTAATCAGCTGATTGTCAAAAGCCATACACAGCGAGGGAGAAGAACTAAGTTACATGAAACAATCCAACTACATATTTTACTCCACTGACAAGGGAAAAATCACTATCACTGTCTCTATGGCTAGCTTCTAGCTTTCTGCGGCTTCTCTTTCAAGGTAGTGACAAAACGCTTTCTGTAGTGCCGTTTGTTCGCTGTCGGCTATGGTAGAAACATGACGTCACTATGTCGACCTTCATAGAAGGGGGTGCCTGCGGTTATGTAGATATAAATGTCTTATTCTAAGAAAATAAAAACACAACGGTTCATTGAGTAAGGTTTTTTTACACCACCATTTCTGTCAATAGATCCTCAGAAATATTACACATTGCACCTTTAATAGTGTCAAGTGTGTTTAAACAACTTCTGTGGATTCACTGATGGTCTTTTGAAGGAAAGATGAAATGGACATGTTGTGTCTGGTAAGTTGATGTTAAGCCGGTGCTGTCGTCAAGTGGAGTAAGAGGTAGGCCTTATCGCTCTCTGATTTCAAAAAGAGATTGTGGCATCAAAAGCTGCACCTTTTTGATCTGGTCTTAGACTTGTGTTTAAAGAGACACGAAACACTTGCTGGCCTCTTGTATGTTCAAAACCACTCAAGGGTGTACAGGGGGTTTACGGTGTTATTTACACTGCAGAAACCATGTTAGATTTACTGTGTTTGCAGGCATTGCTGGGTATTTCTACAGTCTTTGGGATTGAATTTTGGAGTTGCGAATTGGGAAAATGCATTTATTGTCCGCTTTGACATCAGAAATGGCTGGAAAATAAGCAGTTAGCTATAAAGACATCATTACATCAAAAGCGACCCCATTTACTTTCATTTTAAAGTCCCCTTTTAGCTTTTTAAAAGCTTTTAATTTTGTTTATATATGTATGTGGTGTTTTAATATGCTTTAAGACAAACCATGCAAATTCACAAGTCAACACAATTCTCTTTCAAACTGCCGCAAACCAAAGACAGTCTTAAAAACACGGTTTGAAATTGCTGATGTTTCTGATGTCACAAACTACCTTGTAACCAATCACGTCAACGAGTGATTCTCTGCGCTGGTGCAAGTGAGTGGAGGTGGTGCAAATTTGCATATTCATAGAATCGTGGGTATTGAGTTACATAAAATGATTGACCGATAATACCATACTATTCCTGATCCAGTTGTAACCCAATGGATAGAATTAAGTCATACTCTTCATCATTTCCTGCTATTATTGTCAAATATATACAAATCCTAATGTTTATTTGCATTTAAATATTTTTTTCTTTTTTTGATGGTAAACTTTGCCTTCAAATGCAGGAAATACAAAATGTTAATATAACTACTAAAACTATTTTTGTTAGTAGTGTTTATATACATACATACATATATATATATATATATATATATATATATATATATATATATATATATATATATATATATATATATATATACTGTATATATATACTGTATATATATACTGTATATATGTCTATGTATGTATATAAATCGTTCACTATCTCCTGGTACATCTTTCCCCTTGTCCTGACACAGCACATACCCTGTTGTTTTTTTATGTGTGATTTTATTATTGTTTTTTATACACTTTCTTCTAATATAGTTAATAGAAACCATCCTGCAATATAGCTGCGTAGTAGCATTGTCATTTCTTTTGAGGACAGCATACAGGGGTTGGACAATGAAACTGAAACACCTGGTTTTACAACACAATAATTTGTTAGTATAGTGAGGGCCTCATTTTGCATCCAAATACAGCCCCAATTCATCTTGGGAATGACAGATAGAACAAGTCCTTCACAGGGACCAGAGGGATTATGAGCCGTTCCTCTTCCAGAACAGTGTCCAGGTCACTATATGACGCTGGTGGACTCGCTCCTCCAACACCTCAATAATATTTAGATCTGGTGACTGTGCATGTTCAACGTCACTTTCATCTTCATCAAACCCTTCTGTCACAAGTCTTGCTGTGTGTGTTGGTGCATGATCATGCAGATACATGGTTTGAGCATCAGGTGCTCATGATCCTCCAGAAGGGTTTGGTAGTCCTCGGCAGTGTCGTGTCCATCAAATACAATCAGGATTGTCATGATATTGGAGCTCAAACCATCACTGATCCACCCGTGCTTCACTCTGAAGATTGGCCGCCAGGCATATAGATGTGAAACCTCCAACATTGGCCAGTGTTTCAGTTTCATTGTCCAACCCCTGTAAGTGTAAAGTGGCACCTCTTAAGTAAAGTGTATATTCGGTTAGGTAGGTCAAGAAGCACAAAGACTCATTTTCCCCTCATCCCCAGGTGAGAACAGGAAAGCACTGGCACTTTCCCGCTCTGGGATCATCTGACTGGCACCATCTGTCATGCTCGGAGCCTGAAGCAGCGTCTTCACAGGAAGAGCGCTCTGAATGTTTCATATGCACGTCTCATTATATATGCCCTTTCTTGGGACACAACACCACACAGTCATATGCCACAGCTCTGTCTGAACCACGGTCTGCTTTACTTGTTTTTGTAGTGTGAAACAAGGAGCATAAGATCAAGCTTGTGTAGTGCTGCGAGTGTGTCCAATTCTTTGATCTGGTTTAGTACAATACGTATAGACTGGTGATCCTTTATTGCTATTTTTAACAGTGCAATAAGACAGCGTGTGGAATTACGCAGTGTGTATATAGACTTCTTTCTTTTGTACTTACTAGGAACCCAGTTAGAGATGGCCATTTTGGTCGTTTTGTCTGTGCTGGGTTGGGTGTCCATCTGTGCTTTTAATTTAAAGTGTTTAAATTGTTAGCCTATTTACATATGCATCAGGTTGATTTATTTGGCTGTTGCATTGTGCTTCATTTGGTTCAACATTTTGCAACATTAGGATAGTGTTTTAAGGTAAATATAGCTTGTTTTAAAAATGTGTCTCAAGTGTGGTTAAAAACGCATCTCAAGACCTGTGTTCTGTTCCGTTGAGTTATATCACTTAGTCTAGCTGTTTGAAAGGAAAAACACGTCCTGTGTGAACACCTTCATTCCCCTCTCTGGGGTATTGAGTACTGCCCTGGACTGAAAGTCAATGTGACAGCAACAGTGATGCAAATTACTTTGTGATGCCGTAACTAAACACAAAATTAAAAATGTTTTTTTTTTTTTTGGTTTTTAAACCATGTTTGTGCATATTTACTGACTATAAATTTATAATAACATTAGTCTAGTCAAAAGTTTTAATAATTTAATAAAAACTCTCTAAGCCATGAACAAAACAAAACTGAAAGGGCTGAATCACAACACGACTGACCTTTTCAAGAAAGACAAAGTTGCAAGACTCATTTTATTCACTCACCCTCATGTTGTCATCAAACCTGTATGACTGACTTATGTGAAACATGAAGATATTTGTGAAAAAAAAATGTGGAGAAAAATCGAATCAAAGTGGATTGGACTGACCCACAGAGCACTAAAACACTTTTGTAGCCAATTGGCAAAAGGGGTATAGGCTTATTATGGGGGAGGAGAGAGAGTGAACAAGTGGTACATTTGTAGAAAGACTGTTGAAAGAGATAGCTGAGATATTACCTAAGAGGAAAAGGTCAGGGGAATATAATTGGAAGAATGGGCACGATCAGGTGACCGTTAGGACCCACGTTAATACTGGAGCTGAAGCACTAGCTGTTAGTCATTTCCTGTGTTGTATAGTTTGTTTGTTTGTTATTTTGGGGGCGGAGCAATGATGGGAGTGTTTGTGTTTCTTTAACAGCTTTTTTTTTTTTAATACAGCCAATGAAGCATTTAAAATATAACAAAATTCAATGGTACAGTATAAAACTCTGAGTTATGTAGATTTTTGTGTAGTTCTATATGAAACTCATATCTTAAGTTTTCATTGCATTGAGTTTGATTTCATGATCAGGAATGCTAACTGAGTGGAAGATTGATTTGACAGCAGGGCTTAATTGAACCTGTTCCTGCACACTCATGTGGAGGCGGACTGTCACACTGTCAGGGAAGCTGCGTTTGGCTCGATGGCATGTCGTGCGGTACAGGTGTCGCATGTAGAGCTGTGAATTACTGTGTGGGTTTAAGACGTTTCTTAAAGCGCTGACATCGTGCCATGATAGATTCTGCACTGAGCTGCAATCACATGTAAATGAGCATTTGTAAGGTTCATGCTTTCTTATATTTTTACATTTTCTGATGAAATGTTTTTATCTACTTAATTGTATTTAGTTTCTGCAAAAGTTTTAGTTTAGTTGAGTTTTTTTTATGGATGGATGTATATCTGAAGTAAACAAGTTATTTTAGGAAAGCAGCATCCTTATCTTTGTGATCGATATACTACTACAAATCACTACAAAATGATACTTGTTTGATTCATTTTATTTCTGTTTCCAGACATGTTTTAAAGCAGTCGTTCTCATATTTTAGCATATAACAGTAACATTGGTTCTCAAGCTTTTCGACTATGAGACCACTCCACAGGAATTAGGGTTGTCTACAATTAAGGAAATTGAAAATGAGTAATTAAAATGTGAAATACCCCTTTTTTTTCCTCTGGTTTAGCTCGTTTTGTCTTATTTTAAAACATCTCAAGCCACATTGAGGCCCATTTAGAATTTCTGTTCTGGGGGAATAATGATATACAGTGGTTGGACAACACTGACCAATATAGTGTTGGAGGATTCACGCCTATACACTCAAAAGAGGCTACAATTCGCAAGAGCTCACCAAAATTGGACAGTTGAAGACTGGAAAAATGTTGCCTGGTCTGATGAGTCTTGATTTCTGTTGAATCATTCAGATGGTAGAGTAAGAATTTGGCGTAAACAGAATGGGAACATGGATCCATCATTACCACTGTGCAGGCTGGTGGTGGTGGTGTAATGGTGTGCGGGATGTTTTCTTGGCACACTTTAGGCCCCTTAGTGCCAAATGGACATTGTTTAAATGCCACGGCCTACCTGAGCATTGTTTCTGACCATGTCCGTCCCTTTATGGCCACCATGTACCCATCCTCTGATGGCTACTTCCAGCAAGATAATGCACCATGTCACAAAGCTCGAATCATTTCAAATTGGTTTCTTGAACATGACAATGAGTTCACTGTACTAAAATGGCCCCCACAGTCACCAGATCTCAGCCCAATAGAGCATCTTTGGGATGTGGTGGAATGGGAGCTTCGTGCCCTGGTTATGCATCCCTATCAATATGGGCCAACCTTTCAAAAAAAAATGCTTTCAGCACCTTGTTGAATAGATTTAAGGCAGTTCTGAAGGCGAAAGGGGGTCAAAAACAGAATTAGTATGGTGTTCATAATAATCCTTTGGGTGAGTGTGAAGGTTGAATTTGCAGAGAAATAGTACAGCTGTACATCAACATAATAGGAGACGTATCCGAGTTCAAAGGAGGACAAATTGTTGGTGCATGTCTCATTCGATCACATTGGCTCTGTGACCAGGACAGTCTTTGTGGTGTATCGAGAGCTATGGTATATGGTAATGGTAATGTCAGCATACCACCATGTAGGGCGAATCTCATCCAACAGGAGTAACTGTTGACGCAAGAGGAAGCTGTCTGAAAGGGATGTCGAGGTACTAACATGGATATTTAACTCACTGCTGAATTTAATGTGCACCTCCTGTTTCCACCAAAACTGCTCGTTGAGAGTCAATATTCATGGTTAGCATTTGGCATCATTTTGATTTTTACTATTCTTATTCCGATTCTTCCTTTCAATTTCAGTTCTTTTCGATTCTCGATTTTGATTCTTTGAGGGGTGGAGTCAAAACATGTCACAGGCTCATTTCACAGAGGAACATTTTATTTTGATATAATAATGAGGTTTAGTTTTGGCAGCTGCAGCCCATGTGGGAGAATATTAGGAATGCCTCTGCACCAGACCAAAAAACAGATTTGCAGAGTTTTCATCCTGGTCTGGACTCTGGACATGAGACCTGGTCTGGACTCTCTGGACATGAACAGTAATATTAGGATTGCTACTAGCGTGGGGAATTTGCATAACGCTACATTCATCTACGAGGGAAAAAATCATTTCCTTAATCTTTTTTTTGTTGTTGTTGTTGTTGTTCACCACAATTAGCAATTTGGTCAAGCGCTTTGTTACACTATCACTTATCTGATTGTGATGAGGTAATGTTACTAACATTGGTTAGCGCTGGTTGCCCGAGGACGACGAGACTGGAGCTGCGCAGCACGTCGGATGCATGGCTGCAATAGAACAAGCGGGCGCCAGGCGTGCCAAGCACTTTTAGAAATCCGGTGGCCGCTATGAAGCAAAACTTGCGCGTTTGGAACCGATGATCGGAATCGAAAACAAACATTATAAAAATTCAAACATTATATCATAAATTAATGTATTTATAGACCCCTTTTGCGCCGGCGTCACAGTTACGTCACGGCGCTAGCTGGAGGCAAAACAAAGTGAAAACTGGAGGTGGTCAATGCAAAACAGCACAGATTCGGCTACATAATAAGGAGCTTTAATAATTGTTATTATTATTAAACGTCATCTTGTTGTGTTGTTTGGTGCAAGAATTGATGAAAAATGAATATGCTGTATCTGGAACTTTTATTTCTAGAAAATATTCACATCATTAAAATCGCACTGTAATGTCACTCTTTACATTGTCGTGGTCTCGGCGCTGGCTCGGCAGAACTGCGGATCGTACACACAAGTCTTGTACAGGACCATGTAGGCATCTAAAGATTTATATGCCTCAGTTTTTTCTTTACGATCTGTTTCTCTGTAAGGTAGGTGTAGAAGTCAGGCCACTCAACCGAGGTAACGTACGTTAATCCTGTCAGATCATCCATGCATTGAGTGAGCGTGTAGGCGGCTACAGGTCGGCCAATCTGGTTCCGTCCGTTAAAAATAACTTTTGGAAATAACAATCGTGGTCCTGGACAGTGAGTGACCTTACACATTAAGATAATATCGGATATTCTCCAGTCATTGTTAAAAAACAAGCTAACAATCCTTGCTAACTAGCGTTAGTGAAGCAGCCAGATGGATCTTTCTGCCTCCACCTAAGCTCCGCCCACAAAAAACGTCACCATGTTTACCAACTGTAAAAGGGTCTATTGAAAGGTTCTTAAAATATCAAGTTGAATTTGAGTCTACACACAATGACTTGTGAAGAAACTTCTGTTTGACTAATATGATTAGTGTTTGTGTACAAGAGAGAACGAGCACCCAGGCAGTAGTAGACACCTGTTCTCTGCAAAGCTGTTGGGGGAAGCGAAGTCAGAGGTCACGTAAAGCCTCTTTAATTGGATTGAAGGAATTTCTCTTGCATACTGAGCTGTTTTTTCATTCACTGAGGATGCTTACAGTAAATATTTCAAGAAAGGTATCATTTTACCACCATCCAGAGAATTGTTCTCTTGCTGTGTCTAAACTGCATCGAGTGAAGTGTTCACTAATGAAAGTCTGTGTGGGACTGTCATTGTCTGCTCTTCTGGATGAAGGTGGTAGCATCCTTCATATTTATGGTTTTGATACTTTGACTTCTGTAGAGCAGTTTTCAGGCTAGCACTCAGATCCTTGAAGAGTTCAGAGTACATGAATCAGAGTACCATTCACCAGACAGAACTGAAGGAAACACGAGGTTTACACACTCACAGCCTCATGCATCTATAATCTACAGCTCTCTGCTGTCTTATTTGAATATTTGGATTTTTATATTCAGTGCCAGAGTTGTGGACCATGATCACATCTTCTACTAAAAGATTGAGTTTCAACCCCATTCCTACAATTAGAAAAAGGGCCATATGTTTAATCTTGTGAGATGTAATTTTTCACTCCAAAATCAAAGTAAAAAAAAAAAAAATTAAGTAAGGATTAGGCCTTAGTTGAGTTAGGATGAAAAAAAAAAACACTGGTGTGCATCTTGAGACAAAAGATGGCTCTGACATATTTACATTTTTTCTTCAAATTTATTTTTATTCCTTATTTTTAAATATAGTTAATTCCTATTTTTGGATGCCTCGGGCACTAACAATCAATTACCTGCTGAATTGAATCTCCCTCCTGTAGTCATTGTACTGCTGTGGTATTTTTGCATACATATGGTACATATGGAGTACATTGATGCCAGTATTTAACTCAAGACTGAAATGAGGACATCAAGTGTGCTCTGACATTATGTCTGGAATGGCCAGATGACTCTGTTTTCCTCTGAGGTGGACCTTTCTTGTGAGAGCCCTTTAAAATGTTGCCTGGCAACCCCCATTATGTGTAAAAGTTAGATGAACAGGTGAAGAGTGACAGGACACTGTGGAATGAGGGAACTGCTACATTTGTTGGATAATGAATTGAAACAGGCTCACCTGTTCAGTCTACCAAGTATTTTACATTTTATGTCTCCAAACCATGCCTGACATGTTTCTGCATTTCTAAATGCAGTTTTATTTGTATTTATTTTCTGTGAAAATAATCTTTTTTGGTTTTTCATGCAGTTCCACACTTTATCACATGAGGCCACCAAAGACTCAAAGTTTCAGTTTGAGTTGTGCTTTGATTATCTGATTCTACTTCAGGTATTTCTAGTGAAGATTACCATATTGACTGCATGAATCTGTGACCACTTTCCTGGGAGAAGCCGCAGTAGCAGCTTCGCAGCAACAATCCCAGGTTTCTTTGTTGATTTGCCATTTACAGGTTTGAGCCAGCTGTGACATCATCCTCAATGTCAGCTCTTCTCAAGCTACATTTACACTGCAGCTGAATGTGGACCAGATTTTTCTTTCTCATTGTGTGATGCATTGTTTTTCAACTGCAAAAAACACAATCTAAATCTGACAGTTTCAGTGTCGTTTATCACTTTTAAATATAGAAATAATCTTTCGATGTGACAATTTTTGTCACTCAATCAACGCCACTCAACATGATGCCATTAAAGTTCATTCCACAAAAATGAAGTGCAAGGATGCATTAAATTGATCAAAAGTGACTGTAAAAACATTTATAATGTTACAATGTTCTATTTAAAATATAAGCTGTTTATTTTCAAATTATTAGATTATTCTTCTATTGGAAGAATCTTAAGGATCATGTGACACTGAAGATGACACTTACTTTTGCCATCACATTTTTTTTTTTCATATAACATTTTAAAATATATTAAACGGTTATTTTAAATAGTAATATTTCACAACATTACTGTTTTTAGTGTATTTTTTAATTATGGACACACAGAAATGAAGATTCTGGGCCCAAACAGAAAATGCAGGATGCACTTGGCCAAAAATAAACAGTATAAACAATCTACGAGACCTGAAACGACCTAAAAGAAAGGTTCACAAAAAGGTTCAACAGTCATATCAACAGTAGATCCAAACTTAAACTTTCCAAGAATAAAGCAGAACTGCTTGATTTGAGTTTATTGATTTTTTTCTTAAGCAACTTTAAAGAAAATGTGAATCAAATCCTGCTCAAACTATTTTTTTTTATTTCAACTGTTTTATGAACTGTTCAATTGTCCTTGCAAACTGTCCATGTGGAAAACTCTTATAGAGCTTCACCAGCGGATTTCCTTTTTGTTCTAAATGTGCTATTGTCATTTAACTTTGTCCCTAAAGAACCCTGTGAAGTTTTCTTCCCTCAAGAAGCTTAAGCATAAATGATTCATGAGCATTTGAAATTTTAATGCCTCATTTAGGTTATTTTACTCTCGAATGAGTCGACTGCAGTTTGTGGCCTGGTCTGGGTGTGAGCACTACAGTACTTACTGTAGCTATACCATAAGTAGTTGCATGCAATAGTCTCTGATATTAAATTATTCCGTTTTAGTGCTGTAGATGAAGAAGAATGTGCATTTGTTTTGTCTCTGTTAGAGTAATTTTGTGTTTCAGTTTCTTTTTTTTTTCACCAATTAAACTAAAAGATTATTAGTCTAATTCTTGCACATGTATGTGATGGGCTGTTACACTGTCTGTCAGGATAGCGACTCAGAACCTTAATGACAATTCGATACCAATTTAAGCCAACGATTTTATTATTTTTAAAACTTTAGAATTTTAGATTCGATTCTAGATATTTTTACATGATATCTATTAAGTTTCAAATAAATCAACAAAAAAAATATAATTAGCCTTTTATGATAATACAGAAACGGCATTTGTGGCGAGCAGGACGCAGCCCACGTGAGAGAATGACGAGAGGCCGGTGGCGTGAGTGTTAATGAACGTCACCTTTGAGACGCACCCACTCGCCACATTATGTTCACATAATGTGTATGTTATACTATAGCAGTCTTCTTTGCAAATGGCAACATCTCTTACCACTGTTCCATCTGTTTTACTGAAGCCACAATACTTCCACACCCATGACTTGATGCCGACTGGAGTGTGTAACATTTCACTTTCATTGCCAGCTAGCTCTGAAGGTTCCATCGCTTTAGAAAGTCAGACTCAACAGTGTGTGAACATCAAGGGGGTAATCCATCGACCGGAAGTTGAAGCCTTGCGGGAGCTGCCACCTTGTAGCAGAACTTCACTTGCGTTAGAATTTCCATTGACTCCCATTCATTTTGGCGTCACTTTGACAGCGAATAACTTTACATCTGAGGCGTTTGAAGACTCCATTTGTCCATTATTTATTTCTAAAGAAACACGAAAATGTATAAAATGCAACATTACATTGTAGCTTATGTTATGGCCCTGTAGAAGCAGTTTTTTGTAAAAGTAGGCTAATGATTGCATTATAACCACGTGACTCTCTGTCGCACAGTAGAGAGATTACCGTATGGACAGGAGGAGAAGCTCGCGAGCAATAGGGGAAACGTGGAGGCAAAATGACAAAATAATTAATCAGAATACCTAGCAAAAATTTCTCCAGCTCCTAGCCCATGGACAGCTCCTATTCACACTCTCCGCCTCTGCAAGTTTCGGAAGGGAATATGATTCAGATTTCTCATGCCACAGCCACTAGAAGACAGACGGGTTGCTCTCGTCACATCTACGTCGTCAAGCTCTGTTCGAGTCAGTTTGAGTCTGCGCGTCAGGAACGGAAGTGCTAAAAAATCGCCAAAAACGGGCTTCACTTGTCTCAATGGAGTTCCAATGAGATGGCTCTGTCCACTTCTTATACTGTCTATGGTGAACATAGATAGACTGTGAAACGTAAGTAACGTGTGTGAAGAAGACAATAATGAGGTTAGCGCCACCTGCAGCTTAGGAATAGGTTGTACACGGATCAGAGCTGATGCCGAAAATAGACAGAAGAACAGACAGGCAGCAAAATAAACACATTAATCGATACTCTTGCGGATGCATTGAATCGTCGGCTGTATAATCGATGGATCGATATGAATCGATTAATATTTACACCCTTGGTAGCAACGTTTGTGTCTACCATCAGTCTGCTGTCGTATTGATGTCATGGGAAGTGCTGTGAATTGCTACCTGCCGGAGTGTGTCGATTCATCAGGGCAGTGAAGGGAAACTAGAAACACTTTAGTTTGGGGTCCAATTCTCACATTAACTTGTCTTATTAGCATGCACATTACTAGCATAAACTCCTAATGTAGTGCTTATTAGTTAGTAAGAGAAGTCTTAAGTAAAAGTGAATGTATGACTGGGAAACTTCTATGTGTATGTGTTAATGTACCTTTTTCTAGTGAACGGAGAATTGGGTCTTTTCATGTGGTCAGCTTTTCAAGACCCCTGTGACCTTATGAAATGTCCTAGCGAAAGTGTGTCAGCACATGTGTGTTTGTCTGTCTCCTTGAAGAGTGAATAAGGCTAGCCCTCATGTATTTTCTGTCTTTTGCGGAATGCAAAATATTTAAAGAATATATCAGTTGTTTTTGTCCATGCCATGAAAGTCTGTGGGGTCCAAAGTTTAATGTCCAACAATGTCGTAAAGGTAGAATAAAAGTAATGCATACAGCTACATTGGTCTGATCTTTTTTCCCCTAAAGTAATGATCACGTTGTATGATGAAGAGAGAACTAATTATATAATTGGAAGTTAGACATGTGAACCAGTGAGGTTTTAAGTTATTGCTCTATTGGCATTCTTGATTTTGGGCTTTGTTGTATACACGAGTTGATCAGAGTACCAAAATGTCAGTTTGTTGATCATATCACTTTAGAAGACTTGAATCAAAACACTAGTGTTATTTTATTATGACATCACAGTATATATCAATATTTTGAATGAGCTTTTTTATATATATTTTCAGTTTTCATTTTGAATTTGTTTGTGTGCGTTTTTTGTTTTTTTTTAGTTTAAAGAAAAAACTGTTTAGCTTCAGTATTAATTTTAATTATTTAACTTATTTTATTTCAGTTTTTTTGCCAACGTATTAAAGGCAACATTTCTTATTTTTGTTTACGCTTTATTTCAATTAACAAAAATTGAGTCTAATAGTTTTAGTTAAACAAACATCATGGCAAACAACTCTGCTTTTGTTCATGATTTCCTTTGTGTGATCTGTTTTTGATCTCATAAATGAAAATTCCCTTTTCTTCCTTTCCAGACCCTAGTTTCTTCCCCTAACAGCCCTAGAGAGGCTATATTTAAAAAGCGACGGGCATGCAGAATAAAGGATTCCTCCTAACAGAAGGCTGTGCCTGACATTCTGCAGGAGCCAGGGTTAAATCCCTTGCATTTCTGGCATTCCCAACAATTACCTTGTGCCAGTCATGCTAACGGACCAAGGCTCAGCAGTGCACAAACTGCACATACGGCACATAGTTGTGCGCCATGAGATTAGTTGAAGGCTTATGTGGGTCTGTATGAAGTGAGAGGACAGAAGCTTTTGGGTTTCCAGGGCAGATCTAAAAATGAGATTTGCCCTCTCAGGTCAGTTTGACTCGAGAAAACCCTGTGTCTCTGCATAATAGGATAGCTTTATATTCCACAAATGTACATTGTACTATAGAGAAATTAAGTCCCTTAAACAGAAATGCTCAATGTCTCAAAAAATGCTGGTATTGATATTTGTCATTACTCTTTACTATCTCAAACCCAAACCCTAAATGTGGAGTCTTTTAATAATTTTTCTCTGAAACAAGAGCAGTTACTGAATCTGAACTTTAAGTTATTACTTTCCTAATAGAGTTTTGTGTACATAAGGATTGTGAAACTTAAATCATGTTATTACTAGGGGTGTAACAATTCATCGACATGGATTGATGCACTGATAAATCATCTTGCGATGCATAAAATATCGATATACGGTACCTTTATTTTGACACTCTCCAAATCCTCACATAACGTCCATCTACACATTTCCACCAAAGCTTGCATTTTCGTTTACTCACCATACTGTCTGCCGTTAATTGTGTCTTTATAACTTTAATTTTCTCAGCGGAAATAGACAATATTGACTGAATCCTAAACACGTTTTGTCACAAAAGCCGGTATTGTCCACTGTCAAGTCATCACAAGTTCGTTTTACAGCAGAAACCGACAACTGGCAACCTTGTTGTTTGTGAACATAACCCAATAAATCCGTTTTAGTGAATCAGTGCGCAGTATTCAGGTCAGGTGACAAGGCTGTTAGTCACTTCGAAAAGATGCGCTAGCAGAGAGGAGTCTCATCAGTGCTGACAAAGTGATCAAGGATGGATCATTTCAACAAATTTGATGAACCTGTGATATCATCTTTGGGTCGTAATAGGAAAATAAAAGCTGAACTTTTTCACGGAACCTTGCCGAAAGCAGCATGTTACCGTGGTGAGGGAATAGCTCCCTTTATTTCATGTAATCAAAGTTTTTCAGCCTTCCATGTCAGCTGAGGAGATTGACGTTACAACGATTAACCGAATGATTTTATTATGCATCATATCAATTGCTTGGTTTTGTTTAACTCTGAAACATTAAAAATGGAGTTATCTGCTGTTTGCTAAAAAAAAAAATAAAACTTTTCATGAACTTGAATTTTGTAAGTTACCTGTAGGGTTGGATATCGAGAATCGAGTATTGATTGGAACCGGGACTAACTTTTCGTTTTTCCCGGAATCGTTCAAAAGTTAAAATTTCGATTCCTAGTTTCGATATTCACAGTCTGCCGAGCGGAAGAAGAAACCGCTGAACAACACCAACGAAGAAGCGTCTACCGGAAGTGTTTGCATAACCGCGCGAGTCGAACATTAGTAGCTTACGTCAGCGGTCCAAAGTGTGGCTTCACTTTTCTAAAAATAACGAAATCTCTGCAAAATGCAACATTTGTGACAAAAGGAGTATTTGTGACAGGAGTATTTCCTTCAGAAATGATTATTTCCTTCAGAAAGACCGTTGGTTAGCAAGGTTAGCTAAACTTTTTTGACCCTGCCTCTTAAAAGAATCGGAATCGAGAATCGTTAGGAACCGGATTCGAAACAAGGAATCGGAATCGGAATCAGAATCGTTCAAATTCAAACGATACCCAACCCTAGTTACCTGTAATTTTATTTTGATATTGTTACTTAATCAAAAAAACCCAGATACAGTTTGATTGATATTACTTGGATTATCGGCAGATATCGCATCGCTGGCTGAGATAATCATTATGACCATTATGAAGGATATATTTGGTCACCTCTGCTGCTTTACATAATTCTGTAGGAAACACTGATTTACAAGCCTACATGCTGATTTAAACTCTATCTGTTCATAATGTAATTTTTCACAATGTTGGCAGTTAGTTAGCCCATAATGTTCCTTTGGTTCGTACTCAAGTGGAAGTTGTCATCAAATCAAACTTAGTGTTTTTATGTAAAGGTGGAGATGTCTACCTCCGCTGTGAATCTCATAGGGTACATTGCTCTATGGTGGGCTAGGGGAGTAGATTCCTATTCTTGTGTGCCTGGGTGGGGGCAGTCCAGTACAGGACAGCTGCTCCTAGGCCCAACAGACTGACTGATGACATCAGACCCTCTGATATTTTAAAAGGGGCCACAATCCAGGGCAGCGAACAGCGAGCTGTTGTGTCTCTTAAAACTCAAAACCATTCTACTGAGTTCTTGGGAAATTCAGTGATTCTGCCACTGAACAGAATACCACAAAATTGCCTCTGGGATATGACCTACTAGCCCTTGGTTGGCAATGCTGCGGCATTGCCCCATTCCCCGTTTCTCGTCATCCAGCCCGAGGAGAAAGATGACCAAGTCCTCGGGCAAGGAGAAAGCTCCCCTGGAGAGCCAGGCACTGGATCTGGCTGACCCCAAGGAGGTCACCAAGGAGCCTATACCCCCACAGAAAATCCTCAAGATCTTCAGCATCAACATCATAGCTCAAAGTCTGCCCTTCTGTCGCAGACGGGTGAGTCCCAGGAGTCTACGCACGACTATGCCCAGAAGCATGCATATTTTAATGCCATTTGCTTTGGTCAGGAATTAACAGTGCACTTTACTACGATTGTCTTGTCAGGATGTTTACTTGCATGTGTAAATGGGCAGATGCGTTCTTGGTCAGAAATGTGTATTTGTCATCACAAACGTGAGGTGATGCAAGTCTTTACTGGGCATTTTATTATGGTGATTTTAAAACTATGCTATTTTACTTTAAACATTTAAATCTTGGATAATACCAGTTTATACCCATTTATTTACTTGACTCCTTCGGTTTATGTATAAGATCTCGTAACGGTTCACCGGGAAATTTCAGTCATAGTATTTATTGTGCTTTTAAATGTTGAATAAAATCAGTGCTCTCTGGTGCTGTTTAAAATGCACCGGCAACTGCTGGGATAGTGAGTCATCGTTCAACCTTCAGCCTCCCTGTCGTTCTTAAACCAACAATAGCAGTAATTGCTTCGGCACAGTCAGAAGCCTCAATATAGCAGAGCATGTCATACTGCTACATTGATGTCATTTTAGTGCTGTTTTTTTTTAGAGGGTACATGTATTATTCAGCAAAGTCTCTAAGGGACATTGACAAAGGGTGTGCTTTAAAGCATTTGGGAATTCATCTGGACCATATAGGTGGATATAATAGGACCATATAGATAGGTGGATATAAAAATAAACGTTATTCTCGTTTATCTGAATCATCTGGGGTGGTTTTTGACGATTGTTGTCCATTTATGTTTGCGAGGCTTATTTCTCGTGATTTCTTTAGTCGCCACTAAGATCCCGTCTGGTGACCTTAAAAAGACTTGCCTGGGAGTTCCTATTTTTAACCCTGCCCAGATCCAGAGAAAATGTATTGATTGGCTAGGAAAACAGCTACTCGCTGGTCTATGGTACCGTCCCACCAATCCCATAATACAGCGACACGTGTGCCGCATAGTCAAAGTGGGAGCGGCCGGAAAGACACTATACATGACAACTCTGATCATGGAGAACTCATTGCAATGTTACACCTCGCCAACTGGCTTAAAGTTTGACTCATGACCTTCCGGATTCAGACATTTCGTTAAAAACTTGTTGGGGAATAAGGGCATTGGGGAACAACAAACAATCATGTTTGTGTCTTCAAGTGGATGGGCTGAAGATAAAGAGGAAATTAATTTTCCTCATCACTAAAGCTTTTTATAGACACTTCCATACATGGCAGCCTCTATTGTAGTCTTAGGTGTCTAATGTCACTGGCTTTTGCATTTAGCTTTAGTTTATTGCCATTTATTACAGATGCTATCTGTCTTAAAGGGATACTCCACTTTTTTGGAAATGGGCTAATTTTTAAAACTCCCCCAGAGTTGAACAGTTGGGTTTTCGAATCCATTCAGCTGATTTTCTGATATTTAGAAGAATATCAGTAACCAGACAGTTTATGGTCTCATTGACTTCCATAGTAGGAAAAGAATATACTATGGAAGTCAATGAGACCAGAAAATGTCTCGTTACTGACATTCTTCTAAATATCAGAAAATCGGCAGAATTGATTCGAAAATGGTAAAACTCGACTCTTTAACTCTGGGGGAGTTGTAAAATGAGCCTATTTCCAAAAAAAAAGTGGAGTATCCCTTTAAGAATCCTTTGTGCAATTTAGTAGTGTAATAAAGTTATATGAAGGAAGGCCATTAGTTGTTGGAATGATGGATGTGGAGAAAGTGTCTGAAAATACACTACTATTCAAAATTTGCGGCTCAGTAAGTTTTATTCTCTTTCTATTTTAATAAAATGTTTTTCTTTTGAACTTTCTATTCTTCATTTCCACAAAATTTCCAAGTTTTCAACATGGATAATAAGAGTGGATGTTTCTGGATGACCAAATCAGCATAATAGAATGATTTCTAAAGGATCAAGTGACACTGAAGCACTGAAGACTGCTTTAAACTCAGCTGTGCCATCAAATAAATTAATTGTGTTTTAAAATAAATTAAAATCTTACATTAGCTTTTTTTATTGGATTTTTGATTAAAGAAATGCAGCCTTGGTGAGCAGAAGAGAGACCTTAAAAAAACATATTGCAATATCTAACGACACTAAACCTTTGAACTATAGTGTACATAGTCAATGTTTTAGGAAGGGGTTCCCTCGTAAGGGAAACATTATATTTGGAGGTCTTTGATTTAAACAAAAAAAAAAAAAAGGAAAACCCCTGGAATAGAGAATAATGAATCTAGTTGTATATAAATTATCAATGGTAAGCTGTTCGTTTAAAAGACTACCAGTGAGCGAAAACAGAGTATTACCCAAATGTATTACCCAATTCATTAATATTGAAACCTTGCAGTATTTGCACACATCTCATTGTTCAGCGCTTAGTTTCTCACCCACCACCCATTATCTCAAGAGACTGAGGATGTGGTGGGAACCAACCAAATGATAGTGCAGGGAGAAAGCAAAATAAAATGGTCTTTATCACTAAAATGCACGTGTACCTTCCAGAAGATTAACTTCTGGAAACATTCCTCTTGAGGCTCGTCTTTGTTCTTGAGGAGCGGTGTTCAGAATTAATGCTGTCCCTTCACTTTCTTCTTTGCTTGTAAAATCAGGCCTCCACTGAGACTGCAGAGTCCCTTAAATCGAGAGGAGGAGGAAGAGAAAAGAGCAAAAATAGATCTTTAAACCTCAACACCAAACAGGCATCCCCATGCCTAACCAATTGAGCAGTTGGTTTAGACACCACCTTGCAGATGAGACTTGAGATCCACCAGCTGGCCCCAGTGAATGAAATTGCTTGAATTTCTCATGGTCCTCATAGGCCAATAAAAGATCCCTGAAACTTTGCTTGGCAGGTTCAGGCCCTTACACTCTTATACCATCTCAGAGACCTTCTTATAAATAGATGGCAACTGAGTTTCCAATGAAGAAATGCTGAGGAGACAAACCCATCTCTTTTTCCCAGGCCTGGTATAGAAGACAGCTGTTTCTGAAAAGACCCCCAGGAAATTAACTTGAGTTTTCATGCCAGAGCACTTGGGTGCGTATTGCTTTTCTGTTCCGGATCTGCTTTGCCATTTGGGTAAAGTGATCCGGTCCTCCCATCAATGCTATGTCACTGCCATGGTCACCATCAAGAGCCATTTGCTACTTTGCTACTAGATCTTACCTTTGGCCTGTAAGTCTCACTATGCCAGTTTTTCCTTCAAGGGCATATTGCAGGTTAGAGGACCCAATGAGTCAATGCATAGAAAAACAATGTAGGAACTAGATTTTCTTTAAAACATACTTATAAATACGCTACAGAAGCTTTTGGAGTCGTTTTTGTGAATTTTTTACTTCTGCGTCTGAAAATGGGCGTGGCGGGCGTGACGCAATGAGCGGGAGACTGGGGAGAGCGGTCGATTCACACGACAGGAAAACAATGGATCGCAATGACATTTCAGACGCTGAGGAAATACTCGTATGACTGATCAAGCCATAAAGTTATGAGCCTGCTATGCTAAAGAGAGTAGGGACAGGCCAGGATAATGTCAGACAGAACGGTCAGAGACAAATTGAGTTGTGGTGTGAGAACCAGTGGAGAACAGGACAGGTGTCTGGTGAGAGACGTGCTTATAGAAATACATGCTCGCTAACGATATACACTGTGCTCACAATACTGTACAGATTATTATGATCCTATAACAGGCCAGCAGACATTAGTATGTTTAGGTTAGATTTATATTATTAAATGTATAAAAACTTTACTAGAGTATATTTCTATTGTACTAAAAGCACTCAGGTAAAATTTTAATACATATTTTTCTCCTGGGTTATAACATAAACAGAAAATTAAAGATTTGAGTATTTAAACAACCAATTTTGTTTTTCAATTACAAGTTGCCTCTATTTAGGGCATGACAAGACTACGTTACCTATATATCACACTATTTGATGCCATTGGTATAGTATACGACGATCAATATTCTTGCTTCGGCATCTCATGTTGATCGCCGGGATGATAATCATTTGATCTGAAGTGAACGCTACACACGACCGCGTTTTCCGAAGCCGATGCGGAAGAGAAATCCTGTCTCTTCACCTGCACAAACCGCACCAGGAACGAAAGATATAGGCTAGCACAGTCCCTTTTCTTGTAACCTTGAAGTACTGACAGGCCTGAGTTTATGCAACCTCCACAAACACAATAATTTACCATGACGATGATAAATTAAAATACAAAATGTACCGAAAGCACACTGACAGACGACCGCGCTCACTGAATACCAGCCTATACTCTTCACTGAGCCGTGGCTGCGGCTCCCTGATATTACGTCAAATGACGCGATGTTGAAAAAAAAAGCCGTTTTTACTGGCAGTCCAAGAAACGCTCACTTTATCTACTAAATTAGTGCCCTTATGTTGTTTTAAAACATTTTAAATCCTGCATTAACTTTTCATATGGTATTTTCATACAAGATTATCTATTCATTTCGATTTTTTTTTTACCTGCAATATGCTCTTTAAAGGAATAGTTAGCCCAGAAGTGAAAATGATCATATGTTGACCCCCTTGTCATTCCAAATCCATTTTAAGAGAGGACTACAAAAGGAGAATTTAAGAACCTTCTTCCTATTTTTTTCCCAAATTTCTTTGTCCCTCAAGCTCCATATGACTCCTAAGTTTTCCAAAGTCTTCTGAAGCCATATGAGGTGTGAAGAACAGACCAAAAATTGACAGTTTGTTAAAAAAAAAAAATAACTTTCTCCACAGCACTTTCAAAATATGGTTCTTGTCTACATTTGATTGCCAGAACTCTGTGCTTTAAATTCTCTTAAAGCAGTCTCCTTTATCTTCTAATTGTGCAAGAATGTCTGTGTGTTTTTAAAGTGAGCCATGTGTTAACAATCTCCCACATAAGAGCCCGGAGCACATGCAAGCAGATTTAAGTGTGGTAAATGCTACATGCTATACAGTTCAGGCTTTTTTTAAGCTCAGGCTTTGAGGGTTGTCGGTGCACTTGGATTTGTTTTGAAGTGTTTGTGTTTCTGTGTCCTGTGGTTTGTTCGGGGGCTTATTTTTAAATGGAGACAAGATGGTGCTTGTCTTCATGAATGTGTAAGCTAAAGGGCAAAGTGATGATCACACGGGTCTCATGAAGGCAGATGTGTCTCCTTTCGAAGATCCAAAACCCTCACAACCTTCCTTTTTCAAGATGCATCAATAAAATGGATCTTGACGTTTTGATGCTCCTATTTACTTGCTTTGATTGCCAAGGTGTGCACAGACATCATTAGAGTCATCCCCACTGCATCTTGTTGTGTAGATCTTATAGTGCTGCCTTTACAGGAGATTATTTCCTGTATCTGTTCATTTTTTGTTGTTGTCAGTCTTTCTAAGCTATTAAGTAAATTAAATAGTTGTTTTTTGTAGACTACACTACAAGCAATTAACAAAGTACCATATTAAGTTATTCAAGGGGAAAGGGTCTTATTTTTAAATATATAAGAATAACTTAAATAACTTACTATAGTATGTATTTGCCAACTTATGGTGCTTTTCCACTGCATGGTACAGTTCGGTTCTGTAAGGCACGCTTTGGCGATTTTCCACTGCATGGTACAGTACGGCTTGGCTCAGTTCCTTCTCACTTGTGGCGCTTTTCCACTGAATTGTACGGTACGGCTAGCTTCGGCTCGCTTTAAATGGTACCTGATCTGTTGAGGTTCCAAGCGTACTGTACCGGTACTAAAATGTGACGTGAAACACTGCAGATCACTGATTTTTCAAACAGAATTGTCACTACCAGCATCATTGTATTTGCAACCAATAGATATTGACAAGAGAAACCAAACCTGTTAGATTTAAATTGCCAGTAATAGCCACCACTGTTATCGAACAGTCTATTATCCCACCCACTTTAAAGCGGTACTAACTGCAGTGGAAAAGCAACCGAGCTAAAGGGAACTGAGCTGTGCCGTGTCGTGCCGAGTCGTACCACGCAGTGGAAAAGTGATGCGTGCCGTACCAGCAGTGGAAAAGTGCCAGTATGTATGCACTCAAAGCAGTCCATATCATCTCAGCAGCATTAAAGTGATACTCCACTTTTTTTGGAAATAGGCTCATTTTACAACTCCCCTAGAGTTAAACAGCTGAGTTTTATCGTTTTTGAATCCATTAAGCCGATTTTCTGATATTTAGAAGAATATCAGTAACCAGACAGCTTCTGGTCTCGTTGACTTCCATAGTAGAGATTAAAGTGTTCGCCCCCCCAAAAAATGGTATTTTATTCCACTTTGTATTGCACACAAGAGGACATGACTAAAACCAAAAATATCTGGTTTGGTGAATCCAGTGCATTAGCCCTATATATTGTGACGTTCTGATCTTTTTCCAAGTGTACCAGTCTGCTTAGCATTTGGTGGGAATTTCTGGGTATTAATTTATAATGGCTTTAAATATTTACTTTAAAGATGCTGATCTTTGAATCATCACAGTTATTCAACTGAACCAATACATCCCTTTTTTAATGACCTGTCTGAACAAACTGATTTTCTAAAAGGAAACCAATTCTACAACTCAGAACAAAGATTTCAGGGACACACATTTATTACCCCAGCCTCTAAGTAAACTTCCATTCTGCTGTGGGCATAGAAAATCAACCTGAGGCTCATTCCCACTCCTACACATTTGAAAAGAGCGAAAGTAGTTTTCACATTTATTGAAACTCTTGACATTCTAACTTGGCATTATCTCAAGTGGAAATTGCTTTACCTAGATGACTTTTCTTTGCCTCGTTTTGCATGGGCGCTGTTTGAGTATCTAGTCAGCTGATGTGTCCTCTTACCCTTCCGTGCCAGCTCCTCTGGGAGGAAGATGATGGGATTGCATTGCCCTTGAGCTCCAAATAACGCTGGGTGAAGGCATCTGTCTAAAGCTATTCTGAGCAGGCCCATTCCAGCGCTGGGCATACAAACAGAAAGTGTTGGGCAAACAGTATTGTGGCATTCTCCATATGGGAAGAGTGGACTAACACCAACAAACATTAAGAGATGTCAGGGATTTTATCTGTGTAGCTTTGTGTAGAGAAAATGTAGATGCCCACACTCATGACAGCACACAGAAGTTGAACTACTACTAAAGCTGAAGGTAAGTGGCGTACTGTGATCAGTGCAAGCCCAGCTGGCATAAAGAAGTGCTGACAATGTTTCTCAAGTTGGGCCACCCTCTGTACCCTAAGCTCGCTCCACCAATTTCGAAATCCTGCTGATCTCAGACAGCGACTTTTGCCATTTGTTTGAAGACCTCCCACCTGCTGCAAGGCTGCCAAGAGGTGTTGACATTTCTTGCGGAGCTGGCAGTGCGGGTGAGAGGCTTTCTCCTGGCCCTGGAATGTGCCACGTGCTCCCAGCATCTACCGTAACTGAAGATGGGGCTGCTCAGTTTAAAACACGCGTGCGTTTCAATATCCGGGACCAGTGCAATAATGAATGTTTGTGCTAAATATGCTTTGACAGCACATTGTTGCTGTTAACAGCTTGTAATCTGAGTCTGGTTATCGGGATATCTTCCGAGGTGGTAGATTAGAATGGCAGGTCAAGTAACCGTTACCCTGGAATAACGTTCCTTTGTGGATAGCCTGATCTGACCCAACCTCAACTACACTGATTTTGTTGTTTGTTTGTTTGTTTGTTTGTTTGTTAATTTAAACCCATTGCTGTGATGTTCTGTGACATACACTTTTGTTGTTAAAGACATTTTTTTATCCAAAAATGAAAATTCTGTCAACATTTACTTACGCTCATGTTGTTCCAAACTTTTCGAACTTACTTTTATCTGCAGAAGATAATTTGAAAAAGGTTAAGTTTGGGTTAGCATTGGCTTCCATTGTATTGAGATAAAAAAAGAGGCTTTTCTCAAAATATTTTGTCACAGAGAAGATCAGGTCAGTCATACTGGTTTGGAGCGGCATGCGGGTAAGTAAATGATGTCAGTTTCTGGCTGAACACAGTCTGGTCTTCATTGCTAGTTCTTTGGGAATGTTTCTCACCTTTCACTCCCTCAACCCTTCTCCATCAGCTTATCCTCTCTACCCATGGCTACTTGGCTCGTCAGAAGCTGTAATTTGGCCGTGGTGTAACTGACGCAGCTGTCTACATGGTTCGTTTAATTTGGGCATAAGGTATGCCACTGCTTGTGTGGTCCAGGCTAGATTGCCCTCTAGATTGATTGTGTGTGTGTGTGAGAGAGACAGAGGTGGGGGGAGAGATACATGGGTACAGAGAGATAGATGGGCAAGCTCACTGAATTTAGTGAAAAAGCAGAGCCTGATTTATAGCAGACACTGGATCAGAGGTTCTGGGAGGCGTTGCATACCCACTACGTGCCTCACTGACGACTGCATAGCTGCACAGTTGGATGAGGATATCCTTTCAAGCTGACCCCTGATTGGTTTCTCTATTTCAGTCCCATGATTTTGTCTCAAAGTCTTGCTCAGAACAGTGTTGTTCTCAGTGTTGACATCACCACTGACTTCATCCATTATCATATGATATGGGCCGATTTGGTCTCAGCATTGTCTTCAACTGGCAAACAATGCATGCACTTTGTTGCACACAATCCTTCATATATACAGACACTAGAGGGATAAAGAGGTCCGTCAACATGTTTGGCCCTTGCTCTGTTTATATGTGGCCCTTTTATAGCCCCTTTTAGCTTGCGAAAGGAAAACGAATCATTTACAATCATGTTTTAAAATGGTTCCTTATGTTATGTCTGCAATGCCTCGTGTCAGTGTTATTTTCATCTTTGTTGTTATTTCAGAGTTTCTATACAGGTCTGATGAACTTATCTAACATGGCTGCATTCAGTAGAAGTGAGGTTGCAGCATCTATGTTGAGTTGGTTGCCAAGCTCAGGAAACTTGACTCGGATTCCCAGATTGATCAAGACCGTGTATCATGTGGGTGATGGAGTGCAGGCATTCTCTACACCTATTTATAAAACCTGCATATTAGACTGCACATCCAATAAAACATGCACTCCCACCCCTACCTGACGGTTGAAGGTTTATTGCTTATAGGTATAATAATTCAGAGTGTCCAAGAATGCTATTTCGGAAATTGATTTTGGTCCAAATACAGGCATGTAGGGAATAATTAAAGACTTTTACTTAGCCCTTGTCCTTATTTCATTCTGATCCCAATTAATTTGATTTCATTAATGGGACATCACTGATATGAGTTGAGATGCTGAATAGACGGTTTAGTGGTATGTGCATGAATGTAACCCATTGACATGCCTGGTTATTAATAGGTTCCTAGCATTACCATCAACTTGACTTGAGTATTGCACAGTCATCTCTCCCATTTCAAGCCGATCACAACCAATCATTTTAGTCAATGGGTGCGTCACTTAAGCAAAATACAGCACACTGTTCTTCCTTCTGAAAGGACGCAAAATAATTCCTAACACTTATTTAATTTACTGTTTACCAAACAGCTGTATGTGTTCACGGCCATTGCAATGCATTTACATGGACGGAAGTTTGAAAAAGGAACGGAAATATTGCTCATCAAGTTTTATACTATAGCTATCGAGATTCCGGTGTTTTCATTGTTTCTGGAGATTTTCACATATCGGCATTTACTGTTGAATGTGAAATTAATCTATAATTAGATTTATCACAATTAAGTGTTTTTCCTATGGCAGAAATGTCACTCTCATGCACAAATTGTTGCCTTAATCTGAAAGATGTTCTAAAAATTTAATAATTTGTATCTTGTCTGTCACTTGAATCTCATTAGACATTGTTTTGTCAAAAACTTTTAGGTGAATTATTGATACCAAGTAGGGCTATTAATAGGGCTGGGAATTAATTCAGATGTTTAAATTCAATTTGATTTCGATTCGCAAGCTCTCATTTCGATTCTCGATTGTAATATAAATCCTATACTCGTATAAAAAGAACAGTGGGGATAAGTTTAAAAGTGGTTAATTAATACACAGAAATTAAGAGCCACAAACCTGTATTAAAACTGTTATTTTAGGTTCACTATACACTAAATGCATACAATGAATGCACAGGATTTTGATGCAAGATGCCAAATTGATGCTGAAAATTGGACAAGTCCGAACAGTCGCACGCCTTGATCAAATAGGATCAGGTTGTTTTGTTTAAGATGGATCGATAGATCAGTAATCTTGATTTCAATATTCGAATTAAATTGAAAAAAAAAAAAGTAGCACAAATAAATACCATGGCATTAAAGACACAAATAAAGAGAAATAAAAAGAAAAGTTTTTGGGTAGGTCAGAAATACTATAGACACTGAATAAAGTAATCCATTGTAAAATAACCCAGAATAGTCTTATAGTCCTCATTGAATTAAATACATAGGCTATTTATTCTGTTCCTTACAATTAATGCTATATTGTTTTGACAACAAAATTAATGACTGACATGTATGGCTGTGTTCACTTTCAGAGTGCACTGATCCATTACTGTTTCATTATAATGTCCTTCACACGCGTTTTATTATTTAAGTTAAGACATAACCGACTGTCTTTACGAGGTTACTCACCAGAACCAGAGTTGTGACATCATTTTGCGTGTTTTTAACTGTTTAATCTATATAATCGACGAAAAAGAACTTTTGTTATTGGCGAGCTGTTTGTGAGGCGGATTTAGGCTTTACTGTATGCAGTGGAAACGTTTACGATGCAATGCTTGCCCGATTGTGCGAGTGAAGATTCTGTCATGTCCCGACTCCTAAACACGAGTGGGTATCAACGCCTGCAGCAATTGGCGCTTGCCTTGTGCAGAGAGAGAAGACGCAGCATCGCGAGCCCTGAATATGGAAAAAAACGTTTCGTAGCCGTTGAGAATCGATTTTCAATCGACCACATTTAAAAAAAACGATTAATCGAAAAATCTAATTTTTTTGCCCAGCCCTAGTTATTAAGTTGTGCTGGACAATGTTTAGGCCTAGTTATTTGAATAAATTTGAGTAAACTTTTATTAAGTCAGGGTTGATGGCTTTACTGAAGATAAAAGTTCAAATTGTTGTGATGTATAACCACGTCAAGTTAAATATTCATGACTTGCTCATCCAGCACATTCCGAGAACCCTTTTTACTGCTGACTTGACATTAGGTGCCCAGACCTGCTCAGTCTGCAGATTACATGTGTGTCAAGTTATCCATGCTTTTAATATGATAATTAGACTGTAGAAAGATTTTACACACAGCCTACTTGGTGATTCACTTATTAGGCGAGGTTATGTTTCATCTTTATGTAACATCTCTCTATAATGCATTAAGCATCCAAAAAATAAGGGGACATTAAGACAGTGCTGGATAACATGTAATATCAGTGTACCATGTGATTTTTGGAAAGAGAGAGAGAGCGAAATTTCAGCCACCGAAAATGTATGGCCAAAAATGGCTTTTTCGGTTTTTGGCTGAAAGATAAAATGTGAGCCAAAGTTTCACTCTCACTCAAGCCATTATCACTGCGTGGTGTGACGCTCCGCTCAATATTCTGCTCTATACACATGCAGAGCTCAGTTGCTTATCGGAAAAGCAAAGTCAGCTCAAATAACTCGCTGACATACAATTTCTATGTAGTAGTATATTCGTTTCTGTTTGCAATGCTGGGCAACGCTAGTAAAATGACACTACCCTCTACGCTCTGCTCACATGCTTTGATAATAGATTTGTAGGACAGTACATTATTTGTATGATTGGCCAAAAAATGTATCTGTTAGATCTGATTGTTGCATAGAACTGAGTAAAGAATAATATATTGATATTTAATATTAATATATTTTCTGTCCAATTTTAGTTACTTTCAATATTAATGTGGTTATTTTATTGTTGACTATTTTTTTTAATTCAGTATCATTATGATTTAATTTCATTTAATGTCTAATAGTAATACAATTATAGGAAAAAAAAAACTAATTTTAAATAATAATTTTTAAAGAGCGTTATCGGTTTTTGGCCTAGTGCATCCTGAATATTTGGTTTTGGCCCATGAACTTTCATTTCGGGGCATCCTCTACCTAATTGTTCATTTCTAGGACCCCTGGCTTAATTGATTCTCCCCACTCAGACCTGATAATTGGATGCATTTATGTTCAAACTGACTGCCAACAGAAACTTTCTTGAAATTGTAAAAGTTAGCTTTGCTGTTCCCTTCTTGCAGCTTGTGGGTAATGTTGGATTTGAATGTCTAACAAAAAAGCAGCTAAAGTTGGAAAGTTTGTCTCAGTTTCAATTGTTAATTAAAAGAAAAAAGGTTGTGTGATGTAGAGCCAGACCGATTCATCTGCAGGCCGATATTATCGGCCGATATTAGGCATTTTCCAAAATATCGGTATCGGCAGTTACAATGGCCAATAAATGAATATCTCAAAAAATAAAATAGAACGGACCAGAACAGCTTGGCGTTGTATAGTTTGTCCACCAGAGAGCACTCTACACCATTCCTGTTGGCAACACTCGTGTATAACGTGCCACACATGCTGCAACCTGCTGATCCAGAACTTTAATAAGTTTTGATGTTCTTCTGTTCTGTTGTGACAATAAAAGTAACCAAGTTTCTTTTTAAAATGCATTATCATATTATTTTAGTTAAAACGTATAAATAACTACAAATAACTAATGTTAGGGAAGTCTATTAATGTTTTGTTGCGCGTTTCTGAAATAAAAAAAAGTACAAAAATATCGGCCGATATATCGGTATGTCGGATTTTAAAACCAAGAAATATTTGTATCAGTATCGGCCTTCAAAATCCTTTATCGGTCGGGCTCTAGTGTGATGTCTATGGCCACTTGAATGAACATTTCATTTGAATTGGTTCTAGTTTACTTTTAATTAATTTATTTTTTTGCATTGTGAAAATTGCTATATCTTTTGATCTAAGGAATTGAGGTTTTTGGTCTATTATGAATGTCAATGTAATTACTTTGCTTCTTTAAAAATAAATTATCCAAACCTTGGAACTGGAGAAGCTATGTTGTCTCTTTAGCATTTTAAATTTCAAAGAGCAACAAAGCAGTGTTGTAGTCGAGACCACCTCACTCGAGTCCGAGTCGACACCGAGACCAGAGAGAGTCGAGTCCGAGTCAAGACCAAGTCCATAGAGAGTCGAGTCCGAGACCAGAGACGGTCGAGTCCGAGTCGAGACCGAGACCAGTGAGGGTTGATTACCTAATTTACTTTTATTTACTTAGAGAAATCCTTTTTTTTTTTTTACTGAATTTACTTAGAGTTTAAAAAATATGATCAGTTTAGGGTAAAAAGGCCACATAGTAGGTGGTGTTAAAAGTAATTTTATTACAATTTGTCATGCGCAGTTACGCACTAGAAAATCACCAATCACTGGGCGTGTCAATTTTTTTTAAAGAAATATTGTATTAACATACATTAATAATCATGAAAAATATTTTTAATTGAACTCGAGTGGACTCAGGAATAATTCAGAGTCCTAAAAAAAAAAAATGTTCGAGTACGAGTCAATTCCGAGTCCAAATGGACACGAGTCCATGACAAGACCAAGACCATTAAAATATGGTCTCGAGTCCGAGACGAGTCCGAGTCTCGAGTACTACAACACTGCAACAAAGTCAATAATCGTTTATTTCTAGTAAATACATTTCGAGTGCCCGCTAGAGTAAATGAAATCCAACCAATGTTTTAATGTTTTAAGTTTGTTTGTACATCTTACCCGTGGTTCCGCCGGGATCCATGACTGCAGCATGGAATAAAGGTTTGGAATTGGAAGAGTGTGGCCTTTCCTGGTGTCTTTTATATATCCGATGGGGAAATGTAGTTTCTGGGGACAATATGGGTTGGGGTCGTGTGTTAATTCGAATGTGTATAAAGGATGTGTTTTTGTTTGTGTATATTTCCCTTTTTGTGTTTGATGTAAGGAAATTAGAAAATTTATAAAGTGGTTTGGTCTGGTTTGTTAAAAGGGCTACATTTTCTGTAACTAAGTTAGTTCTAGTGAGGGATCCCTGAGAAACATATGAGACCCAGATCTCAGTAATGTGCTGATGTCCCGTTTTATTAGTCAGTGTTATTTCCCCCCCCTTTCTTTGTTTGCAGAATGTGTGTCTGTACTTAAGTGTTACAGTCAGTAAACCGACACTTTATTGACTCCATGAATGTCTCCTGAAAATTATGGAAGAACCCTTACAGGTAGAATAAGTTATCATTCAAAGTTATCAAACTTTTCAAAGCAACCATGTCTATTTGGTTGAAGGCTAATGAGTGTACCGATATACATTTCCTGAGAAATTCTCAAAGTATCTGGTCTCAAATGATTTGTGCAGTGCTGAGCAAATAAGAACATGGTGTCCTTAGACAAAAAAAAAAAAAAATGAATTGCGGTTGCCTTTACAGATGAGCATGAAGTTGAAAGTTAGTCGCATTTGCATTTTCTTGCTTTGTAATATTTGGATGATTGGTTGTTATGAGACTCTTGGGCCGGTCTATGAAGATCAATCATGTGGGATGACTTTGAGAATCTAGCAGGTCTTTTGATTCTGTGGTTTAGTCTTATAGTCAGTCCCTGGTTACTGATTTTCATCTCAGACGGTCTCTTTAGGCCCACATCTACTCACCGTCTTTATCCTCAAAGAACACAGTGTTCGATGGAAGATTTTTTGATATACTAACACAGATGAATCTTAATGCTTGTGCTTTGGGGCCCCATTAAGCGCCACTGGGTTTAGTATACATGAAAGCCCGGATGCCAGCCCGAACCCCTCCCACAACATTTGATGGTCGGGAAGTTCGGTCTGGACTCGATCCATTGAGGAGTAATTATGATCAGTTCAGAAATCGTTGGGCCAATCAAATTGCCAGGGCGGGCTTTACACGATGGACAGATGATCTGCAGTTACGTAATCATCACTTTATGAACTGGTTTCCCTCAAAGATGACTGTAGCTGGAGAACAAAGATGGATAGATTCCGCGATCACATCTGTTGTAAAAGGAATCGACAGCGTATTCATTTTAAAAGACGAAAAGGCATTTGTCGATTGAAAAAAAGATGTGTTTGCCATCCTTCCAACGGGATTCGGAAAAAGTGTAACTCATCAGCTGGCTCCGATGGTCGCTAAGAAGATGGGACGCAATGAAAACCCAGTGGTCGTTGTGGTTTCTCCTTTGGTCGCACTCATGGAGGACCAAGTAAAATAAGCAACACTCGTTATTTTACTACTACTTCCAGCGTGAGTGCAGTTGAGTTCTCTTGACAACTATACATAGAGCAGAATCAGACTCACATTCTGACTAGAATATGAGTATGGCAAAGTCAGGCTACATGAAAGCATGCTAATGGCAACATTGGTCAACCCTAAAGGATCAAGGGGCGGGTGGGTTCTTAAAAGCTTCTCCAATGAAGTAAACCAGCATGTTTATCACAAAGTATTCGATGTTGCAGATTTCATTATTGGCAGACACTTGGTTCAGTCTAGTTTCCACCATCTCTAATATTGTAGACTTCTAAGGTCAGAGAGGAACGGCTGGTGTGTGTTCACTGTTCAGAGATCAGGTTTGTAGAATCTGCAGGCTTTGGCTGTTCTCAGTGCTTGGAATGATGTCAGGAGTGCAGTATGTCTTCTCCAGGGTGGCAGAAGTGACTTCAGGCCAGATCACTGCTGTCTCAACCTCCTGTCTCTCTTGGAGGACTTTAGTTCAGTGAAAAGATCAGCTTCATTTGTGTCCTTTTCACTTTGAGCTTGGTTGCTGTTTGGAGACCTTCTGTATAGAGCCCGACCGATAAAGGATTTTGAAGGCCGATACCGATACAAATATTTGTTGGTTTTAAAATCCGATATTCCGATATATCGGCCGATATTTTATTTATTTTTTGTTCCAAACGCGCAACAAAACATTAACAGATTTCCCTAACATTAGTTATTTGTAGTTATTTATGAGTTTTAACTAAAAAGAAACTTGTTTCTTTTATTGTCACAACAGAACAGACTGATGATAGTGGCATTAGCTAGCTTTGTGGTTAGCTAGTCTGTGATGAGCCATAATTTAGCAATGAATGACGTCATACTGCAAATTGTAAAACATACATTTTCAATATAACAGGCCAAGGAGAGATGAGACGTCTCATTACTATAACTGTCACACGCTATTAAAGAAATACTTCAGTCACATTGTCAAAAGTTAAAAGGTCAGTCAGTCAACTACACTGTACAGTAACAACGTAATGTAAATAATACTAGCTAATTCCGCTTCACTCTCGGCTTATTTAACAACAGCAAAACTGGACATGATAGTCACAAATTTTGTCATTCTTATATGAGTTAAGAGAACTGATGGGGATGTTCTTTTAATTGTTATTCAAGCAACGTATGTCTCGTGACCAACTCAATGAGTGTTGCCAACAGGAACGGTGTAGAGTGCCCTCTGGTGGACAAACTATACAACTCCAACACTCATGACTTGGTTCAAGTGTGTTTCGTTAATTTTTATTTTATTTTTGAAATATTCATTTATCTGCCATTATAACTGCCGATACCTGTAGTTTGGAAAATGCGTAATATCGGCCGATAATATCGGCCTGCCGATATATCAGTCTGGCTCTACTTCTGTAGTTTTTTTTTTTTTACTACATATATGGTTCAATGACAGATTGACAGAAATGACAGAAAACGCCATCGCACACCTGCAGGTGACGTTTTTCCCCATATGTCCGTGGGGAAAAAAAGGACCAACTAAGTAGGTAAAAAAAAAATCAACAAAAAAACAAGGAACTCTCGCACCCTATCAGTACCTGCAAATCAGTATCAAAATTGTATTGAAGTTTCAGTCTCACGTCCTTCATCAGAAATGACAGATTAAAAAAACGCACTTACCAACTTCTTTCTATTTTTAAAGTCCCTGTGAACCGGAAGTTGCAAACGATTTTTCTCCAGTGCAGTGACGTATTTCCAAGTGAAACGGAATATTGAACAGAGGGCAGGGTTTTACTCTAGCGCTCCTCCTCTCCATCTCTCGCTTATAGCAAACTAACGGTTTGAGGGGAGTGGTTTAAGCGTTTCCCCACCCAAACTGTGAAGCCTACGTCATCAGAAAAAGAAACCGTTCCAGACCGGAAGTAACTTTTCAGATTTTGATTAAAGATTACTAAGGTAAAACATTTTTTTTTAATATATATTCACTTGCACGGATTAATTGTTCACCACAAGATTAGTAATATGCGCTAACAAAGTAAATAGGTTCAATTTTGATTTCACGGGGACTTTAATGTTGGTTTCGTAAAAATGTTCAAGAAAAGTTACCTTTACCACTGTATAAACTGATTTATTAAATAGTGCAATTACAATTTTCCTGTTCAATTTGAATACATATGTTTTAATCTTTTTTTAAGTTGAAACATTATTACTAACAATATTTATAAATGAATATTTTCTTTATGTAGAGTTTCGCCCAATTGCAATTCATGAGGATCCGCAGGGGGTCCTCCTCTCTTCCATATTTCATCTTTTCTTCTTTTTTTTTTCTTTTTCTTTCTTGCATGTTTATGCTTGTTGGTTGTACCACATACCTTTTGGCAGCCAAAAATAGTCTTGTTCACTTCAGTCATGATTTTGCATGTCATTATTTTTCATCAACTGAATAATTGGTAAATTTATTGTGATGCTTATGAGGGACTAAAAGCACTTTTTCACACTTTCCCTGGCTCCTGTTCCATTTATTAATGTTTGTGTCAAACACCTTATGGAGTCTCCTGGGGTGTTTTAAGTAGTCGACATCCGCACCCAGAATGGCACACATTTTACTGCATTAGTTTCCCATCAGCATGCACAGATGCCCTGGCCTTTTGTTTATCCTACTCTCCCCGATTGATTTCCATCCCTATCTGTCTTCAATCATTCTGACGGAAGGGATGCAGAGATTCGGAATACTGATTCGGAATGCTCCATCTGTGCCGCTGATTATTAAAGGCAGTCCTAGTGAAGTCCTAGTTTGTTTGGTTTTTTTTTTGTTTTTTTTTTCATGAGGAATGATGCTTTCTGTGTAGAATAACTAATCTGATACATGTTCATTTTTTATAATTGCATTGTAGCTGTCACCAATTTTTTGGGTGTGGGAAAACAGTTAACCAGCATAACCTTTGCTAAACTGATGTAATTGTTTTTTTTTTGTTGTTTTGTTTTTTTCTATGTTCACCCTCCATTTCTGATGTCATCGCTGGATTGGCTCATGGTAGGTAAGCAGAATCTTTTTCTTAAAAGCCATGCTTCAATGCACTACATACATTTCCCCCTGCAGTCAAATAAGCATTAATCATATAAGTGCAGTTTATTGTGCACTATTCGTTGGTGAACTGCAGGTGGCAGTGTGGTCTAACAGCTGATGTTTTCATTGAGATTGGTAGCTCACTAATAACCTAAGCACTCCCATAATGCTTCATCTAGCCATTGCTGTTCATTGATGCTGATTATTCTCGCTATTTTAAATTGTTTCAGACTGCGATTATTACATTGGTAAGTGTAATTGAGTGATGGCACTGGTCATGGTTGATCATCAGGTCAAAAGTTTCTTGCTGTTACAAACGAAAATCATGTTTTTTAATATCGTATTTTAAGTTTACTTATGTATACGGGCAAAAAGGGCTACAACAGCTCGTCACTGGGGCAGGATCCTTAAAGGGACAAGTTACCTCATTTACCCCTAAAATATTCATAGTGGTACCTAAAGGCTTGAATATACTACTCTATTTTTGGCCAGATTTGCAGTCTGGAGGACTCGATGGTAGTTTCCCAAAATCAGAGCCAATCTCCAGGTTTAGGCCAGTCATAGTTTGATTTCTCGTAGTGTATGAAGGAACAGGCACCTTTCTTTGTTTTGTTTAAACTTCAGATGTGTTCCATCCAGTTTGAGGATATCAAACATGTTTCAAGGCTCCTAGCAATAAGATGCAAGTTTCTGTGGTTGTACCTTATCACAAAATTTTTAAGTAGTTGAACACAGTTGTCTCTTTAAGTTTACTGCCCCAGTGACGAGCTGTTGTACTTTTTTTCTTACGCATTAATGAAAACAGATTATGAAATGAGTAATTTTCTGGTGGAACTTTTGGTTGAAGAGTTCAATGGTCAATTTATGTTGTCAGGGCTTGAAATAACGTCACTGTGATGGTATGGAACTCACGTAGTCTAGATAAGATAACGCATGTAGGTTCTTCGGGTGAGAAGGCACTTGAGCTCAGGCAGCATGAGCTTGTTGCTGCCCGGTCTTGGCTTTGAATAAGAGTGCCATTGTTGGCATAGTGGAATTGTTCTGCCCTGCACCGCGGAGGTGGCCTGAGTGTTGTTAACCTTGGGCTGTGAGTCACTGATCCAAGGCCAGGGAGCGATCAGATAACTGAATTTTCCTGCAGCGCACTTTGTGACTGCACAGTGGGTGCACTGTATTGTGGAACCCCCTGCAGCCTCTCCAATAGTTCAGACTAAGCAAGCTGAGTGGCCGACACGTGTCATGGGGGCAGAAGTCATTGCCAGCAGAGGGGTGGTTGAGACGAGGGACCTTGGGAGCCTGGCAGTGCATCAAAAGCACTGTGTCTTTACAAGATGGTGGTTAAATCCTCCTTCTGGCTGAATTTCTTTCTATTAGTTCATTTTTTCAAGGCTATTTTCAGCTACATCCTGTTAGAGAAGTGTTTTTTAGTAAAATGGGGGTCTGTGACGCAAATACGAGCCTGAGAAACAGGGCTTGTCAATCCACAATAGTAACCAGAGTCTAACTCAGCAGACCATAAAAAGAAACGGACCCTAATGAATTAGCATCAGAACCAGCCAAATTGAATGGGAAAGTTGCGTTTTAAGAGCTGTAAAGCATTTTAATGTTCTCTTACTTCTAAAAGCTTTGCTTTTCCATTTTATCAGCCTGAAACCGAGCCACAGAAGCCTTTTTTGTCAAGCCTAAGCTAAGATCCAGAATGTGGCGCAAAATTTCTTGTCTCTCTTTTTCCATTCACATAAAATGATTAAATGGAGCCTTGTCTTGTGATGAGCTAAACAACAAAATTGTTTAATAGCAGTAAAATGTAATTTGCTTGCTTAGTGTTCAAGTTGCAATCTACCATCCCACGTGAAATCCAATTTGGAGTCAAAAAGCTGCGTAAATACATAAATATTTAATTGAAGATTATTTGTCAAAGGAATCCGTTTGGATTATAATCACGACTAATCATTGGAGTAAGGTTGGAAATCAGTTAAAAACCAGTCTTTAACTATCGGAACCAAATGACTTTTGGATATGTTAATGTTTTTTGTTTGCGTTTGTCAATGCGAACTGGATACTGTAATAAAATAGAGAAAGCAGTACTTATTCAGCTGTACAAAACCAAACACCCTGGCATTATAGTACAATTACTGAACAACTGACTATAGATTGATTAAAAAAAATAAAAGTACGGCCAGTGTAGTCCAGCCGATTCATAAGCAAACGAATCTTATGAGCAAATCCATTTACTGAAAATCAGCATGATCCAGTTCCTTAACAAATTACTTTTTCAGAAAAAAAACGTCTTTTTTTTTTTTTAGTGAATCTAATTCCAAGTGCAAATGATTACTGATTTTATGAAAATAATGACGTATGAACACCCACAAAGCACAATAAGCTTTTAAGTGAAAACACACTTTTTTTTCCTTTTTTTAAATTTTTTTACAAATTGCTATTGATTTTCCAAATATTTCATCCTCAAAATTACTATAAGATTTGTTGTACTGGTGTAATCACATAAAGTAACACTTCAACTTTGGAAAGTTGCTGTGTAATTGTAGTAGTTCGATTTTTCTGTTCCCTTGTATTGGATGTCATTTGGAGATTGTGTTTGTGAGGTTGAATTTCTTCAAACTCTGAGACAAACCAACCAAAGACATTCCTCTTTAAATCCAGTTGCTATAGCAGCAGACAGGCTTATTTTCCTCTGATCCGTTTAGATTCCACATAGCTGCATGTTTTAAAATGTCATTTTTGGGCTTGGAAATGTTTTTTTTTTTTCCCTTATTGGTGTAGTACTGCCCACAAAGCAAGCACCTTTCAACGTCAGACCAACCACAACTGCGTACTTGACCTCCAGCCACCAGTTATGGAGTTCATTGCTGCATTCCCTACTGTTAGAGAAAGTCATTCACACTTTTGTCAATGCTAGGACAGTGTAGAGTCTGCCAGTTATCCGGCCTTTCCCTTTCCGCAGACGCTTAGGCGTTCCGGCTGAGCGCACATCACAGGAATCTCAATGAGAAACAGGTGGACTTCAAACGCTCATCTCTTGAGATGTTTAAGGCATTCTAGCAGAGAATTTAAACAGACCTTTCAAAAGCCCCAAAATGAGGGACAAAAAAAAAATCCACTTGTAACTTAAGTTAAAACAAATAATCATCTCCTTATGGTGCTAGTTAACCACTTTTTCTGTTCATCTCAAGAACCATCTTCATTCAGGGTGTCATCTTATTGCCCGTTAGACGTGCTATAAACCACCCACCATCATATCCACATCTGCTTTTTATTAAGTGGTTGTCTGCAAAGCCGCGCCTTTAATAAATATACATCTCCTGTTTGGCCAACTCTTTGGATATTTCTGCTGTTTTAGCAACTGAACACACACACACTCCTATTTACATCAGCAGAATTTGCACATTTACTTTGCAAAGCATAAAACTAGGTACAAGATCAAATAATTGCACATTTATGTATTTAATGTCCAAAGGCCATTGTGGCTTAAGGAGAGTAGTGTGGGGTATTTTGTGCAGTCTGTATTTGGTTCCTTCCTGTTTGATCACAGTTGTCTTTTATTTAGGTGCTTGTCTCCTTTAACAAGCATGCTGTTCTACAAAGCAGACGACATTTGAAACCAAATTAAATACTTATTAATTTCCATAAGTCAATGTGTACTGGCACTTTTCTCTGAGGATCCTGGGTTACTTTTTAAGTTGTCAGTCGAACAGCTTTAACAAAGCCATTGCATTACTGTGATCAATATCAAGTCAACCAATGAGAATATCTGGTGGAAGCTGAGAATATTTAATTGTCTAAAATAAGAAAATCAAGGGCAACCACCTAGTGTGTTGTAGGCACGACAGGCTTTAAATTAGTTTTTTATATAGTGTATATGTGATCGAATGTACACAGGGCAACTGCCCAGTGTTAGAGGGTATGCAGCAACAATTTTTGGAACGAGTACTGCGTATCTTTGCCGTGCCTGCAACACGCTCTGGTTCTCTTCGGGGATTAAAAAAAAAAAGATTATATGAGCCCATCGAGCTATGTTTATAGGCCCAGGTTAGGTGGAAGGTGACGTAGTGGGCACAAAGCGCTCCATTGGATCTGATGTCACCAAGGGCCTCTCTCGATGGGCTGCTGCAGTTGCCGCAGGACAGCCAATAGGCATGCGAGCCGTCTTATGTCTGCATGCTGTCCCAATGCATTTTACATTAATTCAAAATTAAGGATAATTTTTATCTTCATTATTTTGTGGAAACAAGGTTTTCCCCAAGCATAAGAAATTACGGAGTACTTGTTCCCTCTTCTAGAGAGAACCAAGGTTACGTTAGTAATGTAGTACGTTTTACTATATTTTTGATCAAATAAATGCAGCTTTGCCGAGCATTACAAATTCAGTTCGAAAACATTTTAAAAATCTTACCGAAATTTTGAACAGTAGTGCACGTCAGGATTGTCTAAAAATATGACACTACTTGTGAACTTTGCTTTGGCTTAACAGAATTAGAATGAGTTTTTGGATCCCCATTATTAGAGGGCAAAACTGCATAATAGTTTCTCTTTAACCTCTCTGAGACTTGAGGTCAGCAAGATAATAATGAATCTGATTATTTGATACATAAGGGACATCCTTTTCTTGATTTGATTACCTCGCTCTCTGATTACCATCATGCTTTAAATAAACCTCTGATGTGATTACCCAGCTCTCATTACCAACATCATTATCATTCATGCTTGTTTAAGATATCCTGAGTCAAAGATCTGCTTATCTGTAATACAAAAAAGCATTAAACATCTTCATTTCAGACAGTCCGGATTATGGCTGCTAATATAGTCCTGCTATAACTCTGCTTGATTCAGACTTAATCACTAATACCTTTAACCTTTTCATACTTGGCCACTCTCAGGTTCTACAGTTTTGAAGTCACTTGCACAACAGTATATTTACTTTAAGAATGCATCAATTCAATGTCTAGATTGGTATCGGCACCAGTGCTGCTGACTATCTTTTAATTGTTTTTACTGTCAAGCTTCAAAAAGCATTAAATGCATTACATTTTTACAAAATATTTCTACTTCAAATAAATGTTCTTTTGAAAGTCATATTCATCAAAAAGTGCACCAACGCTCAGATCAGAATGATTTCTGAAGGATTATTTGACACTGTAGACAAAAAGCAATTGCCGCTCAGAATTCGTCTTTGCCGTCACAGGAATAAGTTATATTTCAATGAATATGAAAACCTTTTATTTTTCACAATATTACTGAACCTTGGTGATCAAAAAATACATCTTTCAAATACATTTTTTTTTTTTTTACCAACCCCAAACTTTAGAACAAACTCATACCATTTCCACTATAGGGCTGAGTTATAATACAAAGACACATACTATATTAATTCATGTTTGTTTATGATGATTTGTGTAATATTTATGTATTAGAATGTGTTAAAATATTAATTAATTCTCCCTTATTTAGCCATATAAGTGTTACCTACTGGCTTTAACACTTTAAAGCCAGTTAAGTGTTGGGAAAGAAAAGGTGGAATAATTCTAACATCATTTTAGCCAAATTATGTGCCATTTCTCTAAATAAACATCTCTCATTCATGCTTGGGCACATCTGAGGAAGGGCGTCCTGAGGATGTCCGCAGGTCTGTTTGTATTGAACATCTGGCATGTGGTCAGCTATCTGCTGTAATTCCTGCTGTGTGTCTGATGGACCCAAGCCTCTCTGGAGTGAGAGAGTCATCCTGAGGCTACCAAGAGCCTTGTCTGCTTTCCAACCAGCCGTGCAGTCCATCTAGCTCATTGAATGTTTATGTATCTCTTTTCATATGTGTTCATCATGCCTTACTCATCAGGCCACCCTGATGTCAGCTTGAGAGGGCTGCAGTTGGGATTTATTAAAGGGATAGTTCACCCAAAAATAAATATACCGTCATCATTTACTCTCAACAGGTTCCAAACTCATTAGACTTTTGTTCATCTTCGAAACACAAATGAAGAAATTTTTAATGAAATTTGAGAGATTTTCTAAATTGTTTCTCTCTATCATATAAATTTTATGGGTTTGGAACGCAAAGAGGGCAAATAATTGACACAATTTTTATTTTTGGTTGAACTCTTTAAGCAGAACTGTGTTTGTGGAGGCTGTGAATGCACAATCTTTCAACTCTCCACTTCGATGCCACTGATAACTGTGCACACTTTTTGGAATAAAGTACACTTGTTGTTTGAGGAGGATACGAGTGCATTGATAACCAACAAGAGAGACGGGAAGAATGAGCTCATCTCCCGCTGTCATTTTCTGTTTGCTCCTGCGAACCCGCAATGGACGTTTTGTCTCTTAAAACAAGCCCCCATCACTTGATAAGGCACACCAAAGCCTCCACCAGGGTTGTTACCGGTGTGTTGCTGAAAGCTTTCTATCCCTAGGGTCATTCCCCCTGTCAGAACCTGCTAAGAAACACCGCCTCAGATTCTCCATTCAGATATTAGCTTTGACAGAGTAAACAGGAAGTGCACGCGTGCACACGTTCTTAGTCACGCACAAACAGGCTTGAATGTGTAAACAGACTTTGAGCATCCTAATCCCGTAAATTTGAGTGCTGGTGCGAAGAATCCTCTAGAGATGCTGTTTTATTTAAATGTGTGGCACACGCACATGTTGGAAAGTCGAGATATGCTTGCATCAAGAGACATGGGATCTCTTTGGCATCTGCTTTTCAATCAACAATCCCACAGTCTCGTTCAAAGTGGCTATTTTTATAGTGCTGTTCTTAGGCCGTTAAACTTCCAGCTTGGTATGAACAGTTGAGGTAACCGGTAAACACGCCAGAGCTCCTCGTGCTTTGATCTGCCAGTCATCTCCTGTCAAAAGTTGTCGTTCAGTTTGGAGTGTTTTCAGAACTGCCAAGTGGAATTTGACTGTTTCAGGTGACAGTAGGATTGGATATACTTTTAGAGCTTTTTGGAATTGCCAAATATGTGATGTGGAGAGGAGAATGTTTTGTTGGTTTAAAACTGCCAGGAGCAAATTTAATAAGGAGACTGCACTTTTTTTTAAACGTTTTAAAGGAGCTTTAAAACGTCCTACTGCATTCGTCATTAGGCATCATTAGAAGAGGCACCTCCATTTACGAGTACAGAGATTCCAAACAAACTTATTTAACAAGATGGATGCTTGTGTATAATGTTCATCAATTAGGACACTTGGGTTGCTCTCTTCAATGGATTATTGTATTCAGCAAACGTGCTGTTCTTTTGAACGTTTTATCAAAAAATCCTGAATATTATCACGGTTTCCACACAAATATTAAGCAGCAAAACTTTTCAACATTGATAATTAATGTTAACTAGGCAGCAAATCAGCATATTAGAATGATTTCTGAAGAATCAAAGAGTAATGAAGACTGGAGTAATAGCTGCTGAAAATTCAGCTGTGCCATCCCAGAATTTAATTATATTTTAAAATGTATTAACCTTCAAATGGTCTACATTTCCTGTTTACACTTCTGGGCTTCGGGGTCTATTTAACCCCAACAATTGATTGAGTAAATGTACAAAAAAATTATACATTTTTAATCCTACAAATAATAAATCTTTTTTTTTTTACTGTAATCAAAAAAAATGACTCTAAAAATGACTCTAATAATTTTTTCTTTTTTTTTTTTTTTTTTTTTTACTTCTTATCTATTCATTAATGCTGTGTTTTTGGAGATATAAAGTACTTTTGTATCCATAAACCACACAATTCCTCAACTAATTCCTCAATTATTTTTGTATGATATATTGCATTTATGCTCTAGTACTAGGCCTTCATTTCGGTGTAAAAAAAATTCAGATTAATGCTGGATTTTTTTATTATTTTTTTCATTATAAAAAAAATATATATTTAGTTCATTTCAATGTGGGGTCATATTGACCCCGAAGACCAGAAGTGTAATTTTTTTTACATACTTTCACAACAACTAAATCAAGCCTTGTGTGTGTGTGTGTGTGTGTGTGTGTGTGTGTATAAATAGATAATTTATGAAAGTCACAAAATCTTTTCCCACTGAGATGAAGGGAACCTTTTTTTTTATTAAGTAAAAGTCGATTGGGGTTGTATAGACCCCATGACCCGATTGAGGGCTAAAAATATTTGAAAACCTTATTTTAAATAAATAAAAAATAGAAAATGTACAGTGCCTTTAAAAGTCTTATTGTAGAAGTTGGATGCTTTTGAAAAGTTGTAGCTTAGACTGTGAAGGATTAAGGTTCTTTACTAATTAAAACTACAGAGGAGAAGATCTCTGGAGGCCAGACAGAAACTCTGTCTCACTCTGCCTCATAGTTGTGTCTTCTCAAAGTCATAGAAACTCATTCTTGCATATGGGGTACGTAGTTGGTGTTCCACCCATGAGGATTGATCACTTTATTGTTATGATTTCAGGGACAGATATGCTGCTCACCATGTATTTTGAATTTTTCATCTTACCTATTGGAAAAACCTAAGTGTCTTCATAACTAAACTGTCCTTTTCGTTTTGCATTGAGGCTGAATGAAAAAGAGGCTGTAAATTCAGTTCTTTTCCTAATATGCACACTGATTGCTGCTGTCTCCAAGTATTATCATTGCATTGTGCTTTTTCTTCCATTTGCCCTCTTGAAAAGTCAGGATATTAAAATGCATGTTATCTGGCTGCATCATAATTTGGCCGGATGGCCGGAAACCATGTGGCTGTTTGTATCCCTATTTCCACAACGGTTATTAACACACATCAGCACACAGTGAATCAGAGACAGATGGCTGGCCAATAGAAAAAAAAAGAGGGCTGAGGAGTGTAATTAAAAAAAGAAAAAAATACTCTAATTATGAGAAGCATTTTCACTATCAATAAACAAATTAGATTTACTTTGTGCTTGGACTTTAGTTTTCATACACCTTATTACCAATTCAGGAATCAGGACTGCCTGCTTCAGCATGCAATGGTTAGTTTTGTGCTAAAAATAGGATTTTTCCATGATATTATTGGTCTCAAGCTTTAAGAATGTTTGTACCAAAAATGTTAAAACATGTGCTATAGGGAATCTATACAAACTGTTAATTTTAGTGCTTAGGTCTTTACAGTAATCATGGCCCACTGTGTTGCATTGCCACTGACAATTTTACATTCGTTGAGCTTAAACATTTTTTTTTATTTTGTAAATGTTCTAGATGGTTTTGTCCAAGTTGACGTTTAATAGTCTTGGAAGCGTCAGTGAATGAAAAGTAGAAACTGCACAACTGCACATCAATAGTATTTATTATAGTATGCCAACTATTGGTTTTCCAGTCAAACTGTGCCATGAGTTTGAGTTACTTTTTTTTTTTTAAAAGCTTTACTTTTTTGTTTTTTACAAATTATATTTGTACTGTTTTTCTTTGTAAAGTTTTTTTTTACTTTTATTTATTTATTTTGCAAACTATATTTGTAACATTTCATGAAAATGCAAATAATGTCCATTAAATAATATCCATAATATTAAATAATATTAAATAAACATCTATTATATATATATATATATATATATATATATATATACATACATATACATACATATACATATATAAAATCATGGATATTCAAGCGGATTTTATAGATACTGGAATAATGATGTTGGAAATAATGAAAAAAAAGTTTAAAGGGTTAGTACTAACAAAAATGAAAACTCTGCCATTTACTCACCCTGATGTTGTTGTTTTTTATTCTACAGAACACAATTCAACACATGTCACATGTACATAAAGGAACATAACATAATAAATAGCTCTAGCCAATGAGGTTTGTTCTTGCCCATCAGGCATATGTTAGAGCTTTGTTTTTAACTTATTTGATGTGTTCTATGACTAAATTGAAATGTTCTTATCTATATACAGTGGGAGAACAAGTATTTGATACACTGCCTATTTTGCAGTTTTCAGTCTGTACTTTTTATCATAGGTACGCTTCAACTGTGACTGGCGGAATCTTAGACAAAAATCCAGAAAATTACATTGTATGATTTTTAATTAATTAATTTGCATTTTATTGCCGGATAGATAGATAGATAGATAGATAGATAGATAGATAGATAGATAGATAGATAGATAGATAGATAGATAGATAGATAGATAGATAGATTTAGATATGAACTGTCCCTTTAAATACATTTAACGATCATACTATAAACTGACATCTTAAGCCAGTTTTTTTTAATTGTCTGTCACTATTGTTGAATTATATGTAATTAATTTGATTAAATTGATTGACAGCCTTAAGTGATGCTTAAGTGTTGATTCAGTGTCTTAATGACAATCACAATAACTTATTGCAGTTTGCATTTCATTTTCCCCTTCACCTCTAATACATATTCATAAAAGTGCTAGAGTTTACTCACGAGTGGCCAGAAGGAGAGCACTACAACCCTCCGGTTGGCCAGACCTCTCCGTGTTGCTTGGCAACCATGTACAGATACAGGGAGGTGGACAGCGTCCTTCTCGCTGCCGCCCACCGTCAGTGGCGATGGAGTGAGTGAGATCTACAGCCCGCCCGCTCTCTCTCTCTGCTGATCAGAGTTTTACCGACAATGAGCGAAGAATTCAGCCAGCCTCTTCAGCAAGAAACATATGCTATGGACCAATCAATAGAGCAGCGTAACCTTAGTGGTATTTGCTACATGTTAGATCTCACACCAACACGTTCCAGCAGATGAGTATCACAAGTAGTAGAAGAGTGGGCGGTCGGCTCCATACTTTTTACGATTTCTCTCGTTCAGAATTTTGTACTGCTCTTTCAGAGATGTGTACCCTCTGTTGTTGAGCACTTTAGGGTGCACATATCCTGTTATAATACAAATGCCCCAGGGCTGCTTATTTGCAACCTTGTTAAATATCCCTGCTTGTGCATCGAGAGAGAGAGAGAGGCAAGCGAGATGGAAAACAAGCTCACCGACAGAGGGTTTTCCCATCCCTCAGACACAATGTCTTTAGAGGGAGGAAACTTGGTGTTTTTTAGGCCTCTTGTGTCCGGTTCGTAGCATTCAGGTTGTTTTCATTTCTCCCTTTTCAGGGGGCCGTCTGTGTTAGAGGGCTTATTTGTTTCCTGAATGGCTAATCTGCCAAGTTCATGCCTGAAGCAACGCTGCTGAGAGAGCCGTTGTTCTGAGCGCTGCCAGGGCGGGCCATGTAATGGTGCAGCTCTCTAATTTCCATACAGCTGTCCTGGTGGGCAGGTCTCAGTGCAGATATGCCGGCACAAGTGAAAAGCTGTTACCTTTCATGTACTTCCACACGTTCCACCGTACTATGCTGTACATAAGCGAATCGACACTTCTATTAAAGTCGGTATGAAACGGAAGTTGAGATTGTCATTATTTCCTTGTTGTGACGTATATCCGAGTGAAACAGCTTCTGAAATTAGGAAAAAAATGTAGGGCGGGGCTTGATTTCGTCCCTCGGGAATTGATTGGATCATTGGTGATTGGGTGTTCCAAACAAAATGGAGGCAGATTTGAATGCAAGTTTTCATTCAGCCTGAGAGGCGGTGCACCGATAGCCGCACCCTCATCGCCTCTGTCCGCACCCATTCGCCATGGGACTTGACCGAAAGAGAAGAGAGGTCGTATCGAGGGGGGAGGGAAGGGTAATGTATTTGATTAAAGATTATAAGGGTACAGAATTTAAAAAAAAATAATAATGAAGTGCACAGATAAATCATTTATGAAAAAGATTTGAGATATTTATAAAAAGATTTGTCATATTTTTTTTCATGCCGACTTTAAGGGATTGTGGGTACATTCATTGTAGATGAACACCAAATAAAATGTCATGATATCTATAACTTACAATTTACAGTCTTAAATCTTAAATCAACTGTCAGATCAGATGCTGAATTCATAAAGGAAGTGTAACCAAAGATGGAAATTCTGACAAAATTCAAGTTGTTCCAAACAAGAATTACTAATTTTCTGAAAGCACCATACAATTGTATTAGAACAGTTCATGTATCTTTAGAAGTTATATGTTGAGAAATAGCCATAATTTAAGTCACTATTCACTGAAAATCTCGATACATATCCTAACTCTTGTGCGTTCATGAAAAAAAAATCTGATTCTTGAACAAATAATATGAGTTGGGTGTTTTCAAAGAAGCAATTGATTCGGTTCACAAAAACAGACAGAATGATTCAAGACTGATCTGCTTATCTGGTTTAATTCACTGGCTGTGTCTAAAATCATGTTAGAGTTTCCTTTTATCATACATTTTTATAAAAAAATAATGTGTTGGCTGCACACACAAAAACGTAATGCAACATCTTTTCTTTTCTTTTTTTTTTTCTTTTTTTTTTTTTTTTTGAAATATGACCAAGCTCAACCAACAAGCTACATTGACATAGAGGAACTTAATAATGTGTAACATTAACACACATTTTTAAGTTGATTACTTAAATCAAATCAACCCTAAAGTTGGTTACCAGAGCCCTGGAACCAATAAATCATATCTATTTGAGTTCAAATCAACAGCACAGCTCTTCAGCACAATGGTAACCACAAAAACTTCAACATTTCAGAAACTCTTGTAAATGTCTAACAACACTAACAGGCCTTTCCTTCACTAAAAAACTAAGCATGCTGGGAACTAGAAATCCACTGCCTAATTTCCAATGTTATCATGACAATTTCATTAAGTTACTACAACCCAATAAAAAAAGCCAATTAATGCAGAAATTTGAGTTTAAATTACATACGATATTAAGTTGATGTAATCAACATTATTATGTCAAAAAGTATGTTTACAACTTAAAGTTTTAATTTTAACAATAAATTTGAATTTTTAACTTGCAACGATACATTTTATTTAAGTTATGGTAACAGGTCCCCTGAAATACTTTTTAGAGTGTGCTCTTTGCCTAAATTTAAGTGGTTTACGAAACCATTAGTGGACATTATCGAGTGCGCTCATTCAATCGCATAATGGACCTTAACAAGTGTACAGCCAATATAGTCAACAGCTAGCTTAAAAAAAACATTACACCAAATGAATTCTTGTGAGAAAATGTGTCCAAATTACTCTTTTCATTCACTCATTCAGTGGACTATTTTAGGGAATTGTGTATGAAGTTTTAGTGGTCTGTTTTGGATGCATCCAGAGTAGTTTAGTTCAGGTTGTGTGAACCAGATCAACCAATTCATTTAAAAGATCTGATTCTGTATGATTTGTTAATGTTGCAAGAAGGTATTTTAAATGTTTAACAACATGAGGATAAGTAAATAAGTTTCGTTTGTAGGTGAACTATTTCTTTAATGTAACAGTTTTCCCTTATATTCTGAATGTTCGTGATTGATTTAGCAATGGATGGTACATGAACAAGCCCATTGATTCAACCCTTATCTACCCGGCCCCAAGGCGGAGGTGTGGAGCAATGGTTATAAAATGAGAATATGCACATGTCCGTGAAACCGAGAGATCTGCCTCAGTGTTATAGAAGATTTATCTCCTTTCATTCAGTGGATCCTACCTGGCTGTTTTTAAGACAGAATCTGTTCAGTGATGGCTGGAAAAAGCAGCATGGCTTTGGTATAAAAATTAAAGGATTCCTCCTACGGAAAATTGACTGCCGTTGTGGTATGAAAGCAAGACGAGCAGTCGGCAGAGCATCTATTTTTAAGAAGATGTGCTAACCTCTCTTTCTGGCTCTCTGGATCATGTAGTGTCTTATCCTCAGAGGAGGATGGCCAGCTGGCGTGAAAGATGCTCTATCTTTGTGACGAGGCTGATGGAAGGAAGGGAATTCATGAACTTGCTTAAGTCTTTCTGTGCACACTTTTATTGACAATTCTTGCCTTTGTTGAGTCCTATTTGGACTTTAATCAACTCTATATCCAACACCAACCAAACTGAGGGAGAAGTGGGGGAAGGCGCTTGAGTTGCTGGTGCATAGACTGCGTCACTGGTCTAGCATCTCTCATCACGTAGAGCACCACGTTCAGTTTGCATTTCTCAGCGTGTGCTGTAGAGGGGTGCGGCCGACCCAAGACAAACTCCTTAATCAGCATCTCTAATTCAGGCCTGCTGCCAGCATCTATGTGAGTGCTATTCTGATGTTTTATAGTGTCACTTATAGGGGTGGAGGATGGAGGCAAGCATTAAATATTGATAAAATTCTGGTTGATGAAAAACATTTTTTTTATAATTAATTTTTTTTGTAATTTAATATGAATATAATGGTAGCACTGTATTTTAAAGTCCTGTTCCCCATGTACATTCTTTGTATTTATTATAGTCGTTACAATAAGTGGGTAATAATTAGATACCTTAACCTAACTTTAACCCATGAATTAACCAGTAATTTCTTGAATACGTACACATACATTTACCAAATCTGAATAATTTGTAATATTGAAATATTTTTTTTATGTATAAAAATGGATATCAAATCATAATTCAAATATACAATCTAATTTATTTTATCATGATTTACACTTTGACGAAGTGATTTAAAAACGGAGTTCTTTTGACAAAATAATATTGCACATACACATTTATATTAAATAGACATACATAACTATTAAATGGATATATTTAAATACTTATAAGCATTTCAACGAAACCAGATTATCAAAATCATTTTCTATCTGCTTACCGTCACCTGACCTTTGCGTGGTAGCTTGTGGTTATTCAAATATTATGAATAATTGAAGTTATCCATCCTTAAGTGAACATAGATCTTAATTAAATTTATATTCATAACATTTCTTCTGAAGAAACAGAGACTTTTAAGATATTGTGTGCCATGGCTTCACCCAGAAGAGAAATATATGACTAGATAATCTGTGGCCGTAACTTTTACTCTTTTTATTCTTCTATTCTAAGTAACAGATACGTTTCATTTGCTACTTTACCTGTATAGTTCTATAGTAACTTCCCCAGTAAAACATGTCAACTGTTACTTTACCAGTTCCTCACAATAAGCTTATCCAGAATCCTATTACAACACTAGAATACATAAAATAATTTAGCACTTCAGTAGTAGGAATGTAGGAGGACGGGTTCTAAGGCAGACCTCCCAATTTGATTCTGAATCATACTCTCTCGATTCCATTTTAATCTAAATGTGAATAAAATATGATTAAATTGGGAATTTGTATTAGTGTCAACAGGCCTATTTCAGTTATTACATAATTGCCTGAACTGTGGATATCTTGCATTGTGACTGGCTTCACATTATTTTACATTTGAATATTCACAAATGTTTGTGTGCATGTTGACATGCAACAACAAAGAGGAAATGCTGTAGACTACATAATTAAAAAAAAGTAATTGTCTTGGTAAACAAACATGTTTTTCGGTAAAATTGAATTAAATGATTTAATTATTGGTGAGCACTATTACTCTTATGAATCAGCTGTACTTTTTAATTCTTGCTAATTTTAGTCATGACAGAGGAGACAGCCACAATTGGTTTGCATTCGAGTCACGATTTTTCAAGACCTCAGCAAACTGACCCAAGACAATGGAAGCAGTTCATTATATCCCAGCTCTCACTCAAAATGGCCATTTGTGTTTATTCTGGTCTCCTCTTGCCAGCAGACTATAGAAAACTTGAGCTCATACCTACATTCTTCGGTTGGTTTTTGAATGCCACCACCACAAAGAAACTTTTAGAAACCACAAGACATGGTAAAAGACCAATTACTGAATAAACAGAGACTTGCATCCTTAATGATCAATACATTCCTTTTATTTCATTCATTGCAGGAACTCAAAACGGTGTTAAACACTGTGGGCATTGCAGTCTTCCAACGCTCTGTGTGGTCTCTCTGGACGAGTGTTACTCAGAGCTTTTGGATTCATGGGAGGGGAGGTTGATGGGGCAGTTCTGGTGAATTCATCCATGTTAACGGATATATATAACCACGATTCCCCATGGCCGGCCGTTTAGAACACGAGGTGGCACGCAGTTCCTCTACAACCAAAGAGTCATTAAGAATACATGAGCTCTTAACGTTCTGCTGCCACTGGCAGACATCTATTATTGATGACTGGCAGATTGCTCCCTTGAATAATATAGAACTCTTGTGTTATTGTGGACCATGAAGCCTGTCTTTGGAGGTGTTAATGCAGGTCAAATCTTGACCCGTTCAACTTTGAGGAGAAAACTATTGCACCCTCTTAACTGCTTGTTACATTTTTGAGATCATTAAACATAAAACCAAGTTTTCTCCAAACAATGTAGAACTTCTCATTTAATTGTAGTTATGGTGTTTTTTTTTTCCCTCTCTAACATTATATGTAACAAACTGTCTATCCCGGGTGGTTTAAGGGACTGTTTAGATGGATATCACAACAGTCTTAATTAGTGAATTTCCATGCCTGTGGTCCAGCTGTTTCCTTGAGCATAAAATTCAGCAGAAATTATAATCAAGTACCAAAAACACCCTGAAGGAGGGTGTGATGGAGTTTTTTTCCATACGCTTTTTTCCTCTCTTTATTTTTTTAAGTCTCAGAGGCCCACATTTCCCTCTTTCCCCATCCTCGCTAAACCTGGTTTATGCAAGGGTCTATGTGCAAGTGATGTCATTGAGGCTCTTATAGAAGTGTGCATTGCTTCTGCAAACTTCAATCCTGTTGGACAAACTCAAAGGAAGTTTGGTCAAGTAGATGAGTCGTCTGTAGTTTTGAGGCAGAGTAAAGCACCGATCTAAGGCTAAGCAACCTCTCTAGGAAAATTTGTCCTCAACCTTCTGTACAATGAACTCTTTTCCCGTCAGCTTAAAAAAAGGATAATTTTGAAAATTTTCATGGCCCCTGGAATATTTTGTTTAGTTTTTTTTATTGTAGCTTAATGCATTTCTTCTTTATCAACACCTGGATGTGGAATAGGTGATTATACTTGAGTTTTGTGGAAACAACAAGCACACAAAATTATACTAGTTAAAGTATTAAAAAAGTTAATAAAACGGTTAGTTCCAATCCTTGATTATGATTGGTCAACAGCTCTGCTTTATTCATGATGAAACACGGCTATAACCACTTCATCCAACGTTTTTATTTATCACTGCGCAACACTGCAATTCCTCTGTTGTTGTTATTTGAGCTTTCATGCATATTACACATTGGAACGTTGTTGCTGGTCACGGTCAGGGACTATTTTTTTTCTAGCGGAAGGAAGACTTTTAGCGATTTTACTTCATGAAAGTGAAATGTGAAATGTTTTTTAAATGTGGTAACCGTTTTATAAAAGCAATTAAGGTACTTAAGCCTGTATCGTGAATACAGTAAGTACTACAGCCTCTCGTACCTTATTGTTTATATAGGACTCAAGACTGTGTCTTGTCAATGTGTCTTTATTCTCCATTGCTTATTCTCATCCTGATTTTTGTTTTCTCAGTGCCTCATTCTGTCTCTTTGATTGCCACATTGTGTTCCTCCATCGACGCCATCACCTACGGTATTAGATTGGGAGAAACTGCTTGTTGTTTTGCAGTTCACACAGACAGCAGGAGCTGAGAGGATTGTGTCTCTGCTCATGACTGACTGCTCCCTCAACCCTCTGGAGATGTAACCAAACACTTGATATCATCCCGTTAGCGGCTGTCACTCTTTGTCCTACAAGGCCTGACTTAGAGTAATTACTTCATCACACTCTCACATCTTCACCCAGAGTCACGGGTCTCTCTTATATCTCAAGGGAAGAGTGGTTTGTGTCTCTGTGCCTCAAGTGATTAATCTTGCTCCATATTCAAAAAATGTATAATTAACTCCTGGATGTGCAATTGAAGAGTTTGCACCTTTCAGATGCCATCTTTCTAGTAGGTTACACCGATTTTTAACATGTGCTTACCGACTTGGAAAACTGTATGAGACAATGGAGTGAGTGAGATCTCCTCCAACTCCTGAGGCCTGTCCTTAGGCTCTTGAGGAGACTGCTTATGTTTACTCTTTCTGTTTGTGTGTGGTTGGCGTTTTAAACCTTTCCCACAGGCACTGCTCCATAATTGAGCTAAATCTGATCCTTGCTATTATTTTGGAGCCACGCCTACTCGATCTGGTTTGCTTTGTAATGGGTTTTGTTTGGTATAGTAGGTTTTTTTATGAACTGATTTAAGCTCTGACAGCAGTCCATAGCTAAATTGACTAGACTTGAGTCAGTAGAAAACCATTTTGTCAATATTTGTGCTACCAGTCAGAGCAAGAACATAATTCTATTCAAAATAAGAAAAGTAATCACGAGCGTATTGCTCTTTTAATCGCTTGTTTAAAGTTGCAATGTCTTTCACTTAATAACAGGCCAGCGTTGCTGTTGTGTTACATCATCTCACTTCAACTGACATCCCATCCAAAACAAAAATCAAGAACAGTTTTTCTTGGCAGCGTTTTTTTCTTCTTCTTCTTGTCTAGTAGACAGAAACCAGTAGTACATTTAGTTGAGATTGATTTTTACAGGTTTTTCTCCATTCTTCATTTTCAAAGCCATTGTTCTTTTGAAAAGCACCTCATGGTTGACTTTTGACACTACCTGATGAGCTTTGGTGTTTTTTTTTTTTTTTTGTGGAGTTGTGGAGGAGTAAGATTTGAAGCGGTGAAACTGGTTCAGAGGCAGCGTCACCCTGAAGGATATTAAAGAGCTGCAATTGTGGTTTAACCACATTAAGATCCTCCCTCAGTGGCAAAAATAAATAAAAAATGTGTTATACCAGCCTAACTGGAGTGTCTGGAACAGGAGCTGGTGTTCGAGGAAACACCTAATGACAGCTGCAACAAGCCTGAACATGCCCCATGCAGCAATGCAGGTTCGTGTGGTTCAAGCTAATGGTCTGCATTGAGATTAAAAACTTACTTCATGAGGTACATCTAAAAACATAGATTTGAATGTCAGTTTCACCCTGATGGTCGCAATTGTGAATTCTGTCAATTTGACGACTGCAAATGTTTTGCACTTGTTCTACTGACAAGATGTTCCACCTGCATTCCTTCCACATGAGAGCATCTCTGATTCACCTGTATATCGCACTAAAATGTGCAGCATTGAGCACATGCTGTTTACTTTTAAATCCTGAGATTAATTTCCTGTGGTTCTGGCTTCTCCAGTCCAGACCTTTGCTCCATCAGTTTTTCCACTTTTCAAACTCTAATTTTGCTCAGGTATTTCCAACTCTGGATACACTTAATCCATCACAAGAGTTTCCTTTAGAGAAGGCAAAGTGCAACCGAAGTACAAGGAATGTGAATATTTCACCTTCCATTATGTTCATCATCTTCATAGAGAGAGCTGGAAATCTGTAGGAGAGGTTACAACTAGAGGTAGCTGCTATAGAGGGTATTTTTTTTCTTTAGCTGTGAGCGTGGAGCTGTTTGGTTCTCACAGAGGTTTCAAGACCACAGCGGTCTCTCACCCCACAGACTTCATGTCTCCTTTCTTCAGTTTTAAATGCATTCATGAGAGTACAAAACATTGTTAGTGGAGTTCCAGGACTGTAATCTGGGTCTATTTTTATCTGTTAGTGGTAATCATCATCTTCTACAGTGTTAGTTGACCTTCCATAGCCCAATACTTTCTCATTTTCACAAACACACACAGTCACAGATTCTAAAAAAAAATGGTCGCTTCTCAAGTGTGTAGCTACAAAAACAAACAGCCCACGAAAGGTCAGCTTTTAATGAGACTTTTTTTTTAATAAGGAAGATGGTCAGAGATGTTATATGCGGACTTTCCTGCAGTATCTGCACCATGTGACTCATCAAAGTAGGAAGAAAATCAACAACTGCAGTGGCACTAGATTGCATCGGTTTACAAATCCATACGCAGACATATGCCTCTGAGCAGACCCTAGGCAACTGTCTTCAGATAAAACATCAAACTGTATTCATTATGTGGAGTTTCCCTGTCATGCTTTGACATTTCTTCACTAATTGTGTTGGCTACAAGATACTTGCCTCTGTGTCTTTGAAAATTTAAAGTTTCGCAGCCTTGGCTTAGTTTCAGTGGTAATGGTAAGTAATACAATTTGGTCTTCAAAAAGGTAAAAGGTTCGAATTTCATAGTGTTTCCAGAGGACATTGCTAGTTGCTCTTCGCATGTCTCTTTCCTCACGTCACCTACGGTTTAACACTCTTTGAGTGGCCTGAAAATCATATGAAACCAGATAGACTTTCTGTTGGAATATGTTATGTTAAAGGTCACTGCACCTTTGAAGAATCCTGTCTTTCAATGCAACACCGAGGGTCAAAAGTGGAGCTTTTAACAGTTTGTTCTTTCATGTTGTGCAGGACTGGCTGCTGCCCTACTGTTATGGTTCACTTCAAGCTATCAGGGGAGGGGTTCACTTATCATATCTGCTCACTGAATTACTCTAAGGTCAGCACCTCTGTTTTGTCACATTGAGGTTCTCTAGAACAGGGTGTCCAATTCTGCTCCTGAAGGGCCAGTGTCCTGCAGAGGTCAGCTCCTACATGCCCCAACAAGTTTGCTTGGAATTTTCTAGTGATCCTGAAGGCTGTTATTAGTTCATTCAGATGTTCACTTATCATATCTGCTCACTGAATTACTCTAAGGTCAGTACCTCTGTTTTGTCATATTGAGGTTCTCTAGAACAGGGTGTCCAATTCTTCTCCTGGAGGGCAAGTGTCCTGCAGAAGTTACCTCCAACATGTCCCAACAAGTTTGCTTGGAATTTTCTAGTGATCCTGAAGGCCGTTATTAGTTCGTTCAGATGTGTTAAATTAGCATTTGAATTAAACTTTACAGGAAAGAGGTCCTCCAGGAGCTGGATTGCAACCCCCTGCTTTAGAATTCCCAAACATTCCTACAGAATGTTGACAAACCAGTCAGTGACCAGTCTGTAACAGTTACTATTACTGAAATCATGTAGAGCTGGAAAAATAAAGCTGTAGCCACTGTCCCCACTAATTACCCAACATTACCACTGACTACAGGCGGGGTAAAATTGCAGTCCCCATATAGGAAAACAACACCTGGAGGGTTTTTTTTTGTTTTGTTTTTGTAGTTCTCTTTCCTGGTGTTTTAAAAGGATTGGCCACAACCTCCCTTCACAAACTAAAGGACATTTATTTTGCCTTAAGACTGCAGTTCTGCTGTTGATTGTAGACGTGGAACAACTCTTTGTGGCTTAGCAGAAAATGCCTTCCCTTCTCTGTTACTAACAAACAAAAATCTCTATTTAGATTTTACAGCATGATAAACCACATATGAGTCAGTATATGTTTGCAAAGAATTTATGACAGTTATATTGCAAGATAAGATTAGTGCAAAGGTCATTGAGCATGTATGTTTGTTGTTGGAGCATGTATGTATTTTAGTTCTTGGAGCAAATACTATGTTTGTATTTGACTGCACATATTAGGTTGCACATGCCATACTAAATGGTACTGTGCTAATTGAGGAAAAACCTGTGCATTAGACCATGATAACATTGTCCCATCTCATAAAGTCATTTTAAAATTGGAAGTTGCTGCAGTTTCTGGATCCTGTTTGGGGAATATTTTGTAATATTTGCATTTGTATTTCATCTCCAACTCGGGTTAATTGAGTTTTGGTACAATCACAGAAGGTAATTCCCTCTACTCTTCTGTGCCTTGCGTTTATGATTTGCGTTGTTTATTCTAATCCCAAATTGGACAGTGACCCTACGTTGTCTCTGTGTATCATTCCCTCTCATCATTCACCCACCCATGAAGCTGTCTGAACGTCATTCGTCATGATCCAATCAAACGTGATGGATCCAGGTCTTATTGTCAAGTTAGAGGCTAAATGCCCGGGTCAGGAGCAGATGGTGTCATTGTGCTTCGTAGGATGTAGCAGTCCGCAGGCGAATTCATTAACCTCGATGTCATCTGGCCGATTGGAATGTACGTTTGCTCGCTTTGCACCGGTTGCCCGTTCATTTTATTTTCAAGAAGGGAAAATACAAAATGTCTAAATGGTGTTTAGGAATGCTTTGAAACTTAAGTGTTTTATTTCAAGTTTCTTAACTGACATTGGGAATTTTCATTTTTGATTTCACATTCAGGGTGACTCCTTCAAAATTAAATAAAATCATGACAATTGACCCTCAATAACAAAGAATTGAATAAAATAAAAGAAAGAAAGAAGCCAAAGTACCTAAGAAGGGTTTTTTTTTTTTCAAGAATTTCATTATTCTTTTTTAGGATTATTGTACCTCTCTGACTTTTTCCCAAAATTAAATTAATTCAATTTAAATTATCAAGGTAAAAAATTTACTTTGTCATAGACAAATAGCTCTTTTAGCATTCACATATTTTCACAAGCTGTCCTCATATTTGCAGAATGTTCTTGGCATTTTGCCTGCTTGATTTGTGATAGTGTCTTAAGCAATTAAGCAATTTTCTTGGAACCTGTATTGCTGCTTTACTAAAAACAGTGTAACATTTTCCTGGGCCATCTATCATGTGTCTGGCAGGCCTTGTTGCTTTAAGCATATCAATATCATTCTAAAATCTGTGAAATTGGGAGATAAAAATGGGCTTTACAACGCAAGCGTTCCCTGGGAAAGCACCTGTTTTTTTTGCAGTTGCATGTCAGAGAAAACCTCTCGCCATGGAGTTTGTTAATTTTCCACTCTGAACATGGAGGGGTCAGAGTCTCTTCAAAAGACACGGGCAGGACCTTCTCACATGCCATGCATTCCTATCTGCTGTGTAAAGTTTAGGATGGTTTTTGTCTGCGACGGCAAGAGAAAGAGCTTTATACACACAAACTCCCAGTTCTGTGACACTCCTAACACCCCCCCCCCCCCAATCTTTGTTTGGAGATTGCCATGGTGATGTTCTAACAGCCGTGAAATGGGTCATCCCACCTGTGTCTCAGATTAATTCCAACAAAATACAATGTTTGCCATTTGTGAAGGACAGAGAAAACTGTTACCAAGTTTTTCTTAATACATTTCTTCTCCATTTTGTTCAGACTTTATTCCCAAATTTATTGCCGTAACAGCCCCTTATAGCTGCTCACTCGTTCTCCAGTTTCATTGGCTTCAGGACACAGATTCATTGGAACTTGTGTAAGATGAAGTGGGTTTTTTTCCAGCAATTTATCAACAAATTGCTTGGAAACTTTTGACAGGTGCAATTTTGTCCCCAGCGCTGGGTCGCAGTAAATGTGTTCCTCTCTCTCTCTGCACACAGTATCACTGCACCTGAAAATATTAACTTTTATTTTTATTTATATTGTTAAGTGCTAAGAGAACAAACCAAGGGACCTCTTCCAACCATGCACTTTTGTATGAAATAGGGCTGCCCTCAACTAAAGTTTTTTTTCTAGCCATCTAGTTCAAGCAATTACTCGACTAATTGCAGGTGTTAGTAATATAAATCATAATAATGAGCCTTATATAATACATAGCCCAATCAGCGGCAGCGCGCAAGTGCATGCATAAAGTTTGCCACGGCACACCGGCAAAAGTAATGATTATGAATGTGTGGTGAAAAACCACAAGGAGACTGTCTAAACATTACAATCATATATTGATAACGTTTTCTCTTTTCTCGACCGCAGAGATCATCGATGAGGTTGACTCTTGACTCGTCATCTCTGCAGTAATGGATGGGACTTTATACACGTTTCATACAGACTACATAATCGGAGATTATTTGATTTCTACTTGAATTGGTTGACAGTCGATTGGCATTTCAAGCTTTCTATAGATATGTCTGGTATACACAAGTATACCCTATTTTTTATGAGCTTAAGTTCACAGACACAGAGAAGGCAGAAAGCACATCCTGTTTGTTTTCTTGATTTTACAAAGGAACGTATTGCGATTTTATACAAATAAATAGACCTTTTACGGTTTTAATGATTAATTTGTATGACCAAAAATTGAGTATTTTAAGTTGTAAGTTGTTGAAAAAAAAATGCAAGTAATTGCACCGGCGCCTCCATCATGCAGTAAACGTGCTATACTTAAGCTTTGTTACTCTGCACAAACAGTTTGATATGCGCCTAATAATAGCGCATATTATCCAGGTTAACGTTAGAGCGAACGGCCATATAAGCTGCTTTGCTGCATTGCTGCTACTTACATGTTTCAAATACTGTAATTACCACAAGGACCTGCCAATAACAAACTGTTTGACTTTGCCACAAGATTTTTTATTTTATTATTATTTTTTTTTTCTTTCCTGCGACTAACTGACTAATACAAATTTTGGTCGAGTATTAGGGGGCTGTCCTATTAAAAAGTCTAAACCCACAAGGTTTGTTTTCCAGTACTTACCCTCTTTTCAAACATTCTTAAATGGATTCTCTAAATGGCTTTCTCTGAGAATCAGTCTCAGTGGGGCAAATTAGGACATTGAGTCGAAAGTGGTTGCTAAAACTGCTAACTCAACTAACAACATGGTACTTGTAGCTTTAACTCAGTTTGGTGTTATTTGGAGCACCTAGCCCTTGGCAGTCAATAGAAGGTACTTGGTGCCATGCTGATTGTTTCACAAGTAGATGCCCTATTAATCCTGTACTGTTTCCTTTGTGATGAATGTCAGACAAATGGCAGAGATCACATTTGCTAACACTTCTCTTTTTTTCATTTGCCTTGATTAGACTTTAATGAGCATTGTAACACCAACACCAGTCCTTTTGAGATTTGTTTAGTCTGGCTTCATCACACTCGCTTTTTGGGGAAGTGTAATGAAATGGTTGGGGTGGAACTTAAGTATGGTAACCATTGATTTATTTAACGTAGCCATTCTCTGCTCCAGTGCTGGTAGATGAAAGATGTGGCTTGTTAGTTGTAAACAAAACACACGATACAGAAACTTTGGGGTGTTGGTGCTGTTAAGCTTCAGTGACTGTTCTTAGTTTGTCAATGATGCTATGGATCTGTCTGTTGTCTGAGTGTTAGACTGGTTGACTTACTGAAACTGCAAGAATGCGTAATTAGACTTAGTTAATTAGTAATTAATTTATTTACAAAAACTACTTGTATTGTACATTGTAAGTCATACTAAATGTAGTCATACATGTAGAATAGGTTGTGTACTATTAAATGGGGAAATCTGAATTTGTGTCATGAAAATATAATTATGAGTGCTAAAGAACACAATTAAGCATTTCTCATGGCTCTCTGTTCTTAAAGGCAGTCAGGGTGGTTCAGAATTGGCATCACTGAGGTGTCTGTGGGACATGTCTAGGCTTGTTCAGTGAGTCACAGGAACAAAACAGACAACAAGCAGTCACCTCCTTATGTCACCTCTTTATCATTTTTTTTTTTTTTGAATTGCTCAAACTTATCTTGGCATCTAAACAGGAGAGCTCCACAGCCAGATATCTGATTTTAAAAATCACATGCTTCTTAGTAGGTAACACTACAGTGTTTCCATTAGTTAACGTTAGTTATTACAATATCTATTATATTATATATATCTATATTAGTTATTACAATAACTATCATTAACTAACAATATGCAATAGTCAAGTCACCTTCATTGATATAGCGCTTTTAACTATGGACTGTTTCAAAGCAGCTTTACAGTGATAATAGAAAATAAAAGTAACAGAGATTGTTTTGGCTTTACAGCAACTCTAGAATAAAGTTATTGTCCAGCTAAATTTAGTTTTGATCGATTCATCAAAGATCATTAGTTATTAACTTAGGGGCCTTAAACCCTTAACGCGGGCAACAACAGTGCCTGGAGACTCGAGAATGCAAACCTTGAAATAGGTTCCAAGGTGCGAGCATTGAATGGGAAAAAAAGTTTATGTGTATATTTTTTTAAAGGGATAGTCCATTTAACTCTGGGGGAGTTGTAAAATGAGCCTATTTCCCAAAAAAGTGGAGCTTCCCTTTAATAGTTTAAAAGTTTTTGTTTTTTGTCTTTATGGGAAAGATGAATTTGCAGCAATACGTACATCTGCTATAGTATGTATTAATCTTTGTTTACATTAATTAAAATGCTAATGGTCATTTAGTTCTTTTTAGCTCAGGTCAATAAAATATTAACATAATTAATATTATTTTGATTTTAATAATGTATTAGTAAATGGTGCAATTAACATTAAGAAACGTTTTATTGTTGTTTCACGTTAACTAGTCCCCATGAAATGAAAATAGTTTTTTTTTTTTTTGGCTTTTAGTATAAATATGTTAGCCTTACTGTAATCTATAAGCTAGTGTGCTTCAAAACAATGACAAAATTGTTTAGAAGAAACCATTCACTTCCGACGATATGGATCAATGATTTTGATGACGTAACTCTGCACTTTCAGATTTCCTGTCAAATCAATGTTCTCTAGAATCTGAAGCGTCTAGCCCCCAACGTTATAAATAGACACTGAATCTGCGGCTAAAATCAGTCACAATATTCAAACATTTCATATTTTTAATATATATGGTGAGTTACACATAGTGCATAATATAGGGGACAGGGAACGATACAGACAGTGTAGAAATACTTTCCATTGTGGCGAAGGAAGACTGGTTTCACGTTATTGTCACACAAACCACTGCAGCACTCACACAGTCTTCTCCGGTCCAGAGATACGATAGCATAGAGTGGATCACTTGTGTGAGTCTATGCATACCAGAAAACGTGTAGGACCCATTTGAATTCTACACAGAATACTGTATTTTAAAGCAATATGAAGCAGGTAAAGAGGATAAATGGTTAGATATTAGGAGGAAACTGCAGCTTTACCGAGCTCAACAGCTCTGGCAGAGTTGTGACACAAACAAAACCCTATTGGCTATTTTTTTAAGAAATAAGAGGAGCTGTTCTATATGTTCCACCCTGTCTTCCCGTTTCATTGGAAATTATGTCAACACATTGAATAATGCCGCGCGTTTCAAGGCACGTCAGTGGGCTATTAACAAATGGAACCTTTGTTGAATTTTCAGTGAGTTATCAGAGATTATTTGCATGCCCTATTGGTTCTGGTTTAGTGTTCTGGTTCTAGTTTAGTGTAGATATTATTTGAAACGTATTTTATGTAGTTTAACAACCCTTGTGTTGTCAGTATACGGTTAGGCGATCTTTAATCATGCAGTCCACACAAAACCACCCTGAGTACCAAATACCACCTGCTCAGTCTGACGGAAATAACAAGAGGAGGGGCCGGCAGTCGTCTTCAGCGGCTGAGGGGCGGGTTCAGGTGCACCACCTGGTTTCGGTTGAATATAATCTCAGGCTCTTCCACTTTCGCCGTCTGGCTGCATGTACAGCACCATTCACATCCTCATCTGCAGCAAATCTGTCATCTGATCCCTGTGTTTAGCCAGTGTATACTCCTGAGGACCAGCAATTCATTTCTGTCCATTTTTCTTTTGATAATTACATAATGTTTATTTATTACAGGGCTCTCTTGAACACTTTAATCTAGTTTCTCAATTATGAATAATGACAGTTGTCCAGGGCAATTCTGTATAATTCTGACCGTTCGTTTGGGAGATATCTTGCATAGCTGTGTCCTTTCTCTCTGCTGTCTCTACAAGCAAGTTAATAAATTAATTTCTGCTCAAATCAATGTCCATTTGCCATCAGCCGTCAGCTGTGTAATAAGCAGGATAATGTATTGCAGCCAACCATTTTCAGAAAATAAACACAAAGTTGATCAGGACGCTGATGCAAAGCTGAGAATTGAGAATGACAACTGTTCCCACATAATAAAATAATTTCAACTTCAATCGATATTTCAATGCATGTTCATTTCAGGAGCAGCATTATAATTATGGGACTGTTGAACCATTATACAGCAGAATAACACACTTCAAGTTGATTCCAAACTCTCTTCATTTTTACTTACTGGCTTATATTTTTCCCCTTTCCATCCCAGTGTTTTTATCCTGGTGTGTCCTTGTTTATCTTGGGTTTTTTGGTCATAAGATTTGATGTAATTGGTCGTGTCACCTTTATTTATATAGGGTTTTATACAAGACAGATAGCTTCAAAGCAGCTCTACAGTGATAAGAGCATGATGCATTTCAACAGTTTCAACAGGATTCAGTTCCATTGTAAAGATCAATTATTAAATAGTTAATTTCACATAAAGCAGTTCTGCAAAAAAAAAAAAAAAGAAAAAAAAATAAGAATCGTCCATCTCAGTTCTCATACAGCATTGTCTGTACAGTCAGATCAATAATATTGTTGACTATTAAGAAAATATGAAAAATGTGTAATTAAATAAAATATATGGTAACCCTGTGTTATATAGACTTATATATACCTTCTAGGTCTAATAAAGAGTGAGATAAAGTCCAGGTTTTTGTGCTGGATGACAGGTTCTTTGAAGAGGGCAGGGTCTCTCTCTCTCTCTCTCTCTCTCTCTCTCTCTCTCTCTCTCTCTCTCTCTCTCTCTCTCTCTCTCTCTCTCTCTCTCTCTCTCTCCTCCCCTCCCGTCTCTCTCCTTCTGCTCGCTCAGTCAGTCCGCTCAGAGGACGGTCAAAGAGACAGACGGGCGGGTCGTTGGATTCTTCCTTTCGGCTTTCTATGCATCCGTCCGTGGATGAGTATGTCCCTGTCGGATCTATCCGGGATTAATAGAGCCCTTATCGCGCAGACATATTTCCATAAATTCTTCATCGTCTCTCAGTGAATCACAGTCGGATTATCGTCACCACCATCACCATGGGTTTCTACGGCACTTTAAAGATGATCTTCTATAAAGTGAGTAAACGCCTAGTGTTGGATGCACTGCGGCTTTTATATCGATACAGCCATCCGCCTTTTCTCGGCAGGCTCGCTTTAATAACGTTAGGTACCCCATCAACGCTGACGCGACGCGACAGGAACGCTCGCATTATAAATCAAAGAAGAGGTTTACACTGCAAGCGAGTGATGTAGGATTCGTTCAGCTCTTTGTAATATTCAAATATTACGCGCGCGTGTACAATGTTCACAGCTTCGTTGATTTAAGTTATAATGTCCGCGTTCGGGTTGTCGCGTCGCGCTCTGACCGCGTACACTGCTAGATCCGTGCGGTGCGCGTCTTTAAGGGTGCGTCGGTGAAATATGCGACTGTTCTTACGGCCACTGCGGAAAAATCTCCAGCTGACATAGAGAATCACCTTCCGCGATATTCATTCACTTGAACCTACTTTAAGTCTCCTTTACAGGAAGCTCATATGTAGAAATGGTTGTGATGCTCTTGATTATGGGCTGGGTTTGGGGAACATAGGCTCCATCACTATTTCTACACCATCTGCCCATCCTAACATATACATAGCCTACTGCACCTGCGCTCCCATCATTATACATGTCTATCCATTCCTTATACTAGATCTTAAGTACTGCATCATTCTTAGCATTATTTGTAAGTCAGATTTATTGGATCTTATATAAGAGTTTACCGCTTTTTGGTGTATAATCCTGCACCATTCAGAGTAAACCTGTTGGTACTATTATTTTTGCTTTGCAGTAACCCTATTTGGACTCCTTTACTGTTATTGTAGCCATACAGTCGCGCATATGATGTTGTGATGTGTGAATGATTTTGTAAAGGGGTCGTGTCAGCTTCTGCGCTGCCTGTTGAAGGGTGTGTATCCTCCACTGGCTGGCGGCATCAGACCACCCTACAGTGATTGGGTCACTGTGTCATTGCTTTTGACTGAGGAAACCGAGCCACATCTGGTGCACAGCCCGCAATTTATGATTTTGAATTTGAGTGAAACTAATGTTTTAAATCCGAGAGCTTATCGGAAGCTTGCAGTCGCTGCAGTTTTCAGAGTGTCCTCTGATCAGAACCACATCGAGTAAACTGCAGTGACGTTGACGGATGCTCCCGGCAATCTTGTTACTGTAATTGTTTGGTTATAAAAAAGAAACTCATTAAGGATGTTTGATGGGCTTAGATAGACTGAATGTTTAAATAGATCACACAAATATGCTCAGTTTCTGACATTCTCAGTTTCTGTTTCATCAGGTTTTTTTAAGCGAAGCATACTTTTATAGTCTAAAATGCGAGAATTTTAACTATACGTGCAGTCGTGACCAATCAAAGTAGTTCTCAAAATAAAGAGTTAGGTTATTCATTCATAAATCACAGGTTTTATTCACTTAAACAGGTTATTTGGTTTCCACGAACACAAGCATTCATGTTAACCACAGACCAAGCCATTTTTGCTCTGTGGTGTCAGACACAGAGAATGATTACACAGTGACTCATCTAAAATCAGATGGCTCTCACTGTGAACCCTAGAGAAAAGCGACAGTCTAATCCGCTCAGTGAAATGAATGTATAACTATAGCAAATGAATGCTTTCACTTTGTTCATTAGTTAGTGTTAAGTGCTTTTTACCAAGTAGGCCTGACAGGAGGTATAGTGATTATCGAATGTGGCATTCTCTGTGTGTTTTGTGTTTACACATCTTCATGGAGTAACCTGAGAGTGTTTTAACACTTTCGAGAACACACCGGCACTTAAGCAGTTACAGGCATGCAATATCATACATCTTCAGTGTCATGCCATCTTATATTCATCATTCATGCAAATAGGCTCATCCTATCTGTTTGACTACCTTTGTGGTGAGATCACTGACTGAGGAATCAGCTGCGCCATTAAAGCAAAATATGCGTTCGGAAAATTAAAAAAAAAATAGTTTTTAGAAATATAAATGTCCCCTCAAGTCATGTGTCCTTGTGCAAGACCTGGGTTTTGGTCTTGATATTGTATTTCAAGGGCGTTTCTGCAGCACTTCATTTTTTGTGTATGAATCTCACAGCATGTGGTCTCTTCAGAAATCCATCTAGAATCAATGGTTTTGAATGCTACATGTAATACAGAATGAAAATGTAATATTAATTTAGATATTTGCTGTAGATTGCAATTATTGTTACAAAGAATAGTAGTAATAAAAGTCTCTTATGCCCACCGAAGCTGAATTTATTAGATCAAAATTAAATAGTTGTGAAATAATATATTTATGGTCAATGATCGATTTTGAAAATAGTGCCCTTAATATTTTTGGAAACACATTTTTTCAAGATTAGGAATAGGAGAACCATTTATTTGAATCAGAAGGTCAATTGAATGCATCCTTGCTGAATAATATAGTAAATGTTTTGTCATTGCAAAGTTTAAATGTGACTTTTTTCCATAGCCATTTAGTAAATTCTTGTGAATGCATACACTCGAAATGAAAGTTGATTTTAGTCATTTCAGACCTGTTATTTACCAGTGGCGTGGTACGTGGTACATTGTAAATGTACTGTATGTGCTTGTTTCAGTAGTGAAAACCTTTACCCATTACTCTTAATTTCTGCTCACATCCTTAATGACTCTTAAGCGTTTGGCGCAGCACAATGATTCATAATTTTGGAGTCTATCACTGAGCTCCTCCTGAAAGTGAACTGCACAGATTCACTGGCAGCTCTGTACCCTCCTAAAATAGTTTTATTCAAATGTGCTTTAGGACCTCATTGTGTTGAGGACACTGAACCCTTGTTTTTCCAGAGTAGATGCTCCGTAGCCAGGCACCAACTATGCAGCAAAACCAGGGCCATTTCAGCCTGTGCGGGGGGTGGGTGACATAGAAAGAGACAGTGAAGCATAGGGTTAGTCTTTTTTCTCTCCTTTTAAGCCCATATAAATGTAGGCTGTTGTGAAAGCACAGCCTGTCACGCCCACACAGATGTGTGCTTTTTTGTGTGTGTGCCCCCTTTCTAACTCCTATGAGGGGTTTGCACGTTTATACCATACACCTCTTTGAAGACTCACATGACAAGCGTTAGCATCAGCTGTCAGACTTTATCTTTCTGTGCCGTGTCACTATAAAGTGGACATGACCTTCCTTCCCCTAGCCTACATTTGGTGATGAGGGAACTAGCACAATACCCAACACACTCTAGTACAAAACCCAGACTCAGTAAACGCTTACATAGGAAGGAACAAAGGTGGATCAGGAGCATGTGGTTTTAAACAGGTTGAGGAATGCTCCCTCTCATACTGTCAAGTTGCTTTGTTGGTTGTTTATGCTGGTATTTTGTTGCCTTCTACAAACCTAAACTAACAGCTCCCCTCCTTATCTTTGTTGCAGATGAAGAGGAAGTTGGACCATGGCCCTGAGGTTCGACCTTTCCCTTCAGGAAAAAAGCCCTGTCCAAGGTAAACTCACCATCTTACCTGAAATGTGCTAAATGTTTTAGCATGTTGCATTAAACTACCAAATAGTGTGTGTGTGTGTGTGTGTGTATATATATACACACACACACTCACACACACACATGCATATATAATCAACAAGGACACAATAAATGGATTACAAGTGACAGACATTTACTTTATATTTCTATTTTCAAACAAATGCTGAACTTTCTACACTAAAAATGTAGCCTTATTTCAATTCATTGTAAAATTCCTTAAATATTCATATTATAAATTGAGATTTTTAAATGAGTAAATAAAATAAGAAATAAACATTTTGTTTAATTCTTTAACATTTAAAAAATGTGTTTAAGGATATGAACTACATAAACTAAATGGTTTATGTAACCCTTTTTCCATTTAAGATTTATACAAAACATTTTAAGTTTTATTTTTTTTTTAATCGTTTAAAATTGTATTCAAAATATGAAAATGTATGGATTATTCAATTCAATTTGATGACATTTTACTATTAATTGAAATTGTACTATTTATGAAAGATCATGTGACAGATTAGAATAATGGCTGCTGATAATTTAGCTTTGCCTTCACAAAAAAAATGTGTGTGTGTATGTGTGTGTATATATATATATATATATATATATATATATGTATATGTATATGTATGTGTGTGTGTTTTTTTATTATTATTATTATTATTTCTGTGAAGGCAACACATGATCTTTTATAAATCATACAAATGTGCTGATTTCAATTAATGGTAAAATGTGATCATAATGTAATGTTGTCAAATTAAAATAACATTTAGAAGTATTTGTTTTCACTGTGTTTTGGATCAAATAATTGCAGCCTCGGTCAGCATAAGTGACTTTTCAAAACATTAAGAGATCTTACCATCCCTAATCTTTTGAATGGTAGTATATTTGTGTATCTGTGTTTTAATGTTTGAAAATCCACTATTAGCAAGGTTTTTATCCACATATACAGTATATACAAATTTTGGGATTTCACATATAAAATGCTGGATGGAAATAATGAGGTGGGGGAAAAATCGAATTATTTCCTTGATGTGCATTAAAAATGTAATGTGACTTTGCTCATGCAATGAATACTTTGTTTAGATGTTTGGCTACAGTTGCTTCCTACTGTGTGACAAGGAATCTGCCCACGATTGCTACCGAACAGGATGTTTGTGTTATGTCCGCACACTTTAAACTGCAAGTTTTTTATAAAAAAAGGGCCACAGTGTCCTTTTTTAGTTTTGCATAAATTTAACTGGAATTGATCATTTTGTTCTTTTGGACAAATGTGATGAAAGGATAGCTTTTTTTGTTAATTGTTTGTGTTGCAGTTTATTTATTTTTTTTACCCGAATTAAATTCACAATTGGATGGAAACATAGCTATTTAAAATTCTTTTTTGTATCCAGCTGCTTTTACACAGCAAAGCTCACCTAAAACCTACACATTTAGTTTTGCTGCCTTGCAAGAGCTAATATTCACCTGTGCAAATCTAGCTTTTTTTTTTTGTTGGGTTTTGCTAATGGTTCAGCAGTGACACGCAGTCACTCCAAACCCCTTATTCATGGAATCACCACCTGAGATGTTTCTTATTCAGCAAACTCATACTCTGCATTCAGCTCTGACGAGTATTCATGACTTATTGTCAAGACGCAGATGCTCTCCTGGTTTATACTTGATTAGTACATGGCCAACCAGTCAGCAGTTGCGCGCCAGGTAATTGAAGCATCTTGGCATCTCGCTCTCAAATCCCATTAAATATGAATCCATAATAAAAACAGACCTCACTACGTGCTCGCCTGCACTCTTCCCGCTCTCCTTCTCATCCGTTGGTTTCTTCCATCGGAGAAGGTATTTGTAGATAAGCAGAAAGCAAAGAAGGAGTGCTGAATTGTATTTTTGGTGTTAGTGTAGGGCCCCAGAGACATAGAATTGCAGTAAGGACTGCTGACATGGGACAACTCTGTGTCCTTTTCTCACCACAAGTGGAAAATGGAAAGTGCTTCAGATCTTACTAGTTTGCATACATTAAGTTTTTGAGCACCGTTTTAAATGGACTATAATAATGAAATGAAACATGAAAAGGGTTTCCAGGAATGAAACAAAGACAAAGATAAACATTTGAATGAATTGGTGTTGGGCAGGTGGCTGATTGAATTCTGAGGCTGAGGTAAATGGTCACGTTGTCGAATGTTGGACCACAACAGCGGCTCAAGTGGACTGTAGTGCTCATCTGTCACCGATTCAGTCCACACACGCCACTTTGGTTTTGGCTGTAATTCTCACACTATTGTTCTGAAATAAAGCCTCAGATTTTCGTAGTAGCTTCATCCACTGTTTTGTTTTTAAATCTTTTATAAACTACAGTATTGCACTCTTATCATTGATAAGGACCTTTACTTACTATATAACAAATTACTACAATACAGATGTCTCCTGTCAGAGTGAATTGTTATAAATTCCTCAACCTAATGCCCTTTTCGAATGTGATTTTTGAATTGCATCTTTTTCCCGCTCTTGAAGTCTAATTAGTTTTCTTCTCTTTTTATCTTTCTTCACTGAATAGTCCCACAGGACTGCCGTACCCAGCCACCCCCACCACATTTGGGGGCTTGCGAGCGGTCAACGGGCAGGGTCAGCAGAGACGGCGTATCACATCCATACAGCCCCCCACGGGCCTGCAGGAGTGGCTCCGCACCTTTCAGGTGAGTTCAACCAAACAATTTGAGTGTTTCTCACAAGACCTGCAAGAGAGAGTTAACCAGGTGCACTATACTATCACTGCTGAGTAAAACCGTAATCATGGTCAAATCACTCTAGCACACTTCTCTAGTAAACATGACACCATAGTTTAATACACATTAACTATTATTAGAATAAAATGTCTATTAATAATAACAACAAACACATTGTGGTGGTTATTATTATCATTAACAATTCTTTTGCCGATAATTTCGCCTACCTGTAGCCTGTTTATGGTTGTTGATGAACATAACTATTTCAACAAGCGTTAATAAAGAATTTAAATCACAGATTTGCACATATTGGCTGCATAATGGCGATATACATCAAAATTTAGAGATTTTTGTTTAAGCATCATGTTATTACGGAGCCCTGCTCATGACATGCACGTTAAACATTTTTCCCATTGATTGTTAATTCGTTCCGAGGGAATGAGTCAAGTCTTGGGAATGTCAAGATCTTGTTTTTTTCCCCCCGCATGTCAACTTAATTAAAATAAGCAAATTAGTTAGTACAACGTGGCCATGATTTAACTAAAATGAGGGATTATTTTAAACTTACAATGTGTCCATGAATAAATTTGTGGGACTCTGGAGCCTCTGCACTGTACCTTGACAACATGTGCTAATGTTTATTAATTGCTAAGTACCGGTACTAAGATCTGACATAATCTAAATTAGCAATTTAAGGGCTTGCGGCCGTTACAAGTTTGCAACTATTTACATCTTTGTGATATCCGTCTTACTAGACCAACAATTCGAGCCTCAACAGAAACCAGGGGCTCCACCTCAGCCTGTGTTTTCTCTCCCTTACTGATAATTACAGGCTTCATCAGTCCTCAGGCTTTACGAAGCTGCCGTAGCATGAAATGGCAGATACCTGTGTTGACTGAAAGGATGAAGAAGCTTTCGTCTAATGCTCAAAGTTTTCCCAAAGATGTTTTCTTGCTTCAACCAAATTAATTTTGAGTCAAGCTAGATTTCCGTTTACTCAAAAAAGCCTTTCATAAATTTGCAGTTGAGAATGCGCACGTAATTCTTCATGACGAGTCACTAGATAGGATCTCATGAGAGGATCAATAATTTTGTATAACGTCCTTTCAGTTGCGGTCTGTCTATGCGGTTAAACAGTTGGTTCAGAAATGGTTTTGCTTGTTTGCTCAGTCAGTGCTTGAATGAGTTACTTGTTTCGAGTTATTGTAAGGCTTATCTGGAGGTGCAAATGACGCTCCATATCCCTATGAGTCAGCGGTTTCAGTATCGCCTAAGTGATTCACATTAAATGTGTCATTCTACAGTGGAAGCCTGTGGTGATACATCTTAGTTGAAGACGCAACCTCTGGCGTTCTGACAGTCATGGGAAACCTTGCTGGAATTTTAAATGTTTTATCTTGGAATTGTCCACCTTTGTCGTAACAAGCAACAACGCGTCTTGTTTGATAAAGTTTGGGATAATTAGTTGGCTTCAATTATAGAACCAAACACAAATAAGCATTTGAATCAGATTTTTGCTCAACTGTTTAATTGCATCTCATTAGTTTGAGCTGTTAGTTATGCTTGCATAAACACATATAGACATAAACCAGCCTGCAACAACAATGCTGAGTTCCCCCAGCTGAAGCATTTCAGCAGTAAATTATAGTCCTCTTCTGTACATCCCTCTCCCATCATAAACATCCCTGAGCAATCCTCCTCTCTCATTTGATGCGCCTCAGAGCGGAATGACTTTGGCACAATCTCTCTGGTGCAGCACGTCCTCACTGAGAGCAAATTAAGTTCTCAACACCGTGAGATCAGCGAAACATTTTATTCCACTGGATCAAGTTGACCACAGCTTAATATGGAGAGAACGGCTGAAAACCAACAGAAGTTTGAAGTTTCCAACAGCCCCAAGACATGAAGTCTGTTCCATTTTGACTCACAAAAACCTTCATGGTCTGTTCATACCAGAAGTTACCATTTCAGGGAATGGTTTTCTGCAGTATAGCCTGTGAAAAAAGCATTGCCAGTTCTAATTGAAAGCTCTAAATGTAAACGTGCACACATTCTTTATATGCTCTTGGTCACATGTGCTGATGTGTGTGTTACAGAGCTGGAGTGGCCCAGAGAAGCTGCTTGCGCTGGATGAGTTGATCGACAGCTGTGAGCCCACGCAAGTCAAACACATGATGCAGGTGATCGAACCGCAGTTTCAAAGAGACTTCATCTCACTGCTGCCCAGAGAGGTAAATATAACCTGTAACACTGATGTCTATTCATTTTAATTTAACGCAGCCTTCACTTTGTGATTTTGATGTTTGAATGGGTGGTTTTAAAGCAAAGTAGTAGGTGCTGGGGATTAGTTTGATAGACATGTCCTCTCTTACACCTCTTCAAAAAAAAAAATGATCACAATTCTCTCAGCCTCTGTTAAAGAATATTGAGAGGAAACTACCTCGGAAACTACCCCCCTTCCCTTTCTCTGCTCTTCTTCTTTCTGTAATGGCAGTCCTCTCTTCCTTTCATCCTCTCTCCTTCCTGTCGCTGTTTCAGCTTGCCTTTCTTGTTCTCCGTCAACTGTCATCTTTCCCGGGCTCTCCTTCCCATCAAGGTTGTTTTTCTTTTGTGTCAGTGCAGTAATATGCAGGGTGTGTCTGTCTGCCTGATTGAAGCAGATTGTGGAAAAAGCTCCTCTAGGCTAATACTGTACACACTGTGGAATCTCAGACTGCAACCTTTGTGATTGATTGCATAAGGAATGGTGGAACTGTTTGGACATGCTCTGTCTGAGTTCTGCGCAAAACGGCAGCACACTTAATAATGGTAAAACAGAAAGAAAGAAAAAATGTAATCAAGAAAAAAACTGATCAAGTGAAGACCTTAGACACTTAAGAAAAAATAATTTTACTTCCCAAAGATCCAAATTCCCAAAAAAAGTATTGAAAATTGGAGCAACATTTGTGTGAAAGTAAATGGGGGGTAGGGATAGTTTAGTTTATTTATTCATAATGTATTCCATTATTAGTTATTATTACATTAGTTTTACATTTCATATATATTATACATATATATCATTACATTAGTAACTCTATTATCAATAAATGGTAAATGGACTGCATTTTTATAGCGCTTTCATAGACCTAATGGCAGTGTTGTAGTCGAGACCACCTCACTCGAGTCCGAGTCGACACCGAGTCCATAGAGAGTCGAGTCCGAGTCAAGACCGAGCCAATAGAGAGTCGAGTCCGAGACCAGAGACGGTCGAGTCCGAGCCGAGACCGAGACCAGTGAGGGTTGATTACCTAATTTACTTTTATTTACTTAGAGAAATCCTTTTTTTTTTTTTTTACTGAATTTACTTAGAGTTAAAAAAATATGATCAGTTTAGGGTAAAAAGGCCACATAGTAGGTGGTGTTAAAAGTAATTTTATTACAATTTGTCATGCGCAGTTGCGCACTAGAAAATCACCAATCACTGGGCGTGTCAATCAATTTAAAGAAATATTTTATTAACATACATTAATAATCATGGAAAATATTTTTAATTGAACTCGAGTGAAGTCGAGTGAACTAAAAAAAAAAATGTTCGAGTACGAGTCAATTCCGAGTCCAAATGGACACGAGTCCATGACAAGACCAAGACCATTAAAATATTGTCTCGAGACCGAGTCTGAGACCAGTCCGAGTCTCGAGTACTACAACACTGCCTAATGGCCATCAAAGCGCTTTACATATTGCCTCACATTCACCCTTTCACACACACATTCATACACCGACCAATAATGACAGAATGTGACCATATTTGAACTCATGATCTCAAATCCTATGTTTTTCCTATTTCATTGGTTCCTGAAAAGCTTGTAACATTTTAAGAAATAAAATAAAAATGGTTTTAAGCCCCTTTGTGACACTATCCGAATACTGTCTTGATCCCTGTTGTAGCCTACTCTTTCTCATCCTCTCCTGATGTCTCACTCTTTGTCTGTCTTGTGTTATAGTTGGCCTTACACGTATTGTCATTTCTGGAGCCAAAGGATCTGCTTCAGGCGGCTCAGACGTGCCGTTACTGGCGCATTCTCGCAGAGGACAACCTGCTCTGGAGGGAAAAATGCAAAGAAGAAGGTGATTTCACTGCTATCCACAAACTCTGTGGAGAGAGTACAAAAAAAACACACATTTATTTAATAGTTGGCTGATTGATGCCGTTTTAATAGTAGAATCGTGAATTGAATCAGTGTCACTAACATTAAAAAACGTCTGTTTTGCAGGTATTGATGAGCCCTTGCACATAAAGAGAAGGAAGGTTATCAAGCCAGGGTTCACGCATAGTCCCTGGAAGAGTGCCTACATCAGACAACACAGAATAGACACCAACTGGAGGAGAGGAGACCTCAAATCACCTAAGGTAGTGCGTGTGTGTGTTCACTTTTATTTACACTACTACTTCACGGGTACATTCCTGATAGTGTCGTGCGAAGTGAACTTAACTGTATAGACACCCGTTTTAAATGAAATTTCATTTATGCCATGTTTAAAAAGCACTTGCTCAGGGAACAGGTGTACATTTACACATTACAGGAAATAATTAAATTTAGGAAATAATGTTATTTTAACATGCGACTCTGAAGACTGCTGGAGTTATGGCTGCTGAAAATTCAGCTTTGCCATCATAGGGATGAATTACATCTTAAAGTATATTAAAATAGAAAAGTTATTTTATATTATACTAGTATTTCCCAGTATTGATGCTTTTTTACAGTATTTATGATCAAATAAATACAGCCTTAGTGAACATAAGAGACTTTTTTCAGAAATATAAAAAAAATACTGCCGGTGGATGGACTTTTTTGCTTCTGTCCCCTTTTCCTTACATTTTTCTAGTTCGTCATTAGTGTAGGGCATAATATTAAATCACTTTGATCACTTAGTCAGAATTGGCACTCAAACAGATTTTTACTGCTTTAAATTTAATTTACAATTCCTTTTGAGAGACACTCCCATCCGCCTTTCCCCTGGGGCTCAATCCTGGAACAGATATGCGTGGAAAAGTGTTAGAAAACACCCGCTCTAAAGAAGAGCTACTTAAAAATCTTCTAAGGCACAGTGGCGCAAAAAAAAAAGAAAAACAAGTGGTATGTACACATGCTTCAGCTGCACCAGAACAGCAAAAGCATTTATTTACCTGACTCGATTGTTACCATGGTGACCATTAACCTGACGATTTCGCTTTGCCAATTGTCACATCAGCAGGTTCACATCATTCTCACACATCACTGAAATACTGGCGTTTCTATTCATTTTGTAATTAATCCTCTCTTTCTCTCCTGTGCCTTCTCTCTATCTCCAGGTGTTGAAAGGCCATGACGACCATGTCATCACCTGTCTCCAGTTCTGTGGAAATCGCATAGTGAGCGGGTCAGATGACAACACACTCAAAGTGTGGTCTGCTGTTACTGGAAAGGTGAGCTTTTATTTATGTGTGTATTTAAGCTTTAAATGTAAATGCATAATCCAATGGGAAATGCATTGTTCAGCAGTGATAAATGCTGTATATATACATATTTAAATATGTGAATTATTATTATTATTATTATTTTTAAATTACAGAAACAGAATATAATATATTCTGTTGAATTTCTGCTTATGATTCTGATTAAAATGAGGCACAATCGTGCTTCACTCTTATTTAAAGCCACAGTCACACTAGAGTATGATAATTTCTATGGAAACTGCAATGGTTGCAATATAACTTCTTTTTTAAAAACATAATTCAACATACAGCACATTCAAAATGTACTCTACTCCACTTTACTTTTTATTTTTTAATTCAGCTAATGGGTTTCAGAGTAACATATTAATCTTCTATTTGCAGGATTATCATTTAAAATTGTTGGCGTTAGTTCCGCTATCAGTATCAATGATTAACATTTCATTTTCTTAATTATCACTGAATAACACATTGAGATTCTCTGTTTTTTTTTTGTGTTTTTTTTGTTGTTGACATTTTTCGTAATGTTCCGTGGCTCTGCTTGCATTTTGGAAATGCTTTCAGATATTTGAGGTGTACATGTACATGATGTGCAGCTGACTCCTCTCTGTCCTCCTCTCATCTCTTCATTTTCTCACTCTCTCTCTCTCTCATGGGAGGTGTGTTTTCATTGAGCCTCCTTGTACAACAGCACTCACTGCCATCTCAATTCATCCAGAAAACCTGCTCATGAGCGTCTTCATCACTTATTCACATGAGAATGTGAGAACAGCCTTGTTCTATTGAACACTGAGATGATCACTAGCTGCAAACATCCTGTCTGTCTGCCTGTCTCTCTCTCTCTCTCTCTCACCTCCTTTCTTTGCCATTCCCTTCCTCCTGCACTTTAAGGATTCATCACACTGGCTGATGCTGTGACATGGTCCTTGTGCTGCAAGTTTATGGCAGTTGTAAAATAGTGTGTGTGTGCGCGATTCACTCATCATGCAGCGCTGCCCTTTCCATCCTGACCTCCATTTTCATCCGGAGTCTAATGAAATCTCTCCTTTTAATGTTCACTATCATAACAGACACTTTTACCGGGGCGTTGTCATTCTTGTTTGCTAGTTTTTTTTTCCATCTTCCATGTGACTCACTAGTCCTTTCTCACTTTTCACAGAAGAGGATCTCAAATCATTCCCAAGGTTATCAGCCTTTGAGCTTCTATAATCAAATGTAATGTGCATTGATTGGCTCTGGTCTTATCACAGCAGAGACGTGATTGGTGTAGCAGCAACATGCTGTCTGAAGAGAGACATCATCATAGCAGATGGCAGATGCGCCATGATTAGGGTCATCGCCGCATATATGGCAGGCTGCCTTTTTGTTCCCATCATGCAGTTCTGTTTGCGGAGCTGTCGAAAAGAAGCAGCAGCTTGAAAATGCTTGTAAAGCTTGGATCAGCTTCTGTTACTCAGAAATATACTCAAATGTTTTCCAAAAAGGCTAAAACAGGCATTACCATCAGAGAGCGAGCATAGGTTGTAAATATATGTGTATATAAATGTATTCATAGTTCTATTAACATTTGTGTTTGTACGTGTTCAGCTTGCCCATAATGGAAAATAGTTGATAGGTCAATAATTGTTTGGTTGCCCACATTACGTCTACATATGAAGAGTTTGGTTCCAAAACGCTATAAATCCATTTTGATGAATTTGAGTAAAACTGTGTTTTCTTTAGCAAGAAAATGGGAAGATGAAAACCACTATTTTCGGTTTCAAATTTTCACATAGCATTTGTAGGTTATAATAACAATAAAAAATGAAATCCAGGTTTTGATTTTCAAAGATTTATTATAAAAACAGATCGTTTTTTCCCCCCAAAATGCAACAAATCCAATCATTTATTTTTTCCCAAAATGCAATTAATCAAAATAAAATTTTATACACATTGAATTTCTTGTGCATACTATGAATCCATTGCTTTAATATAACAATATTCGGTAACACTTTAAGGGTACATGTCATGAATTATCTTGAATTCATGGATGAATGAATCATGCATGAATTATGCATTCATTCATATTAATATCATCAGGAACTAACAATGTTTTTTTTAACAGTTCAACGTTTTTCATTCATGACTTCATGGATGAACAAAACCTTAAATAAAACATTAACTAAGACGAGCACATCATCATGAATTATGATTTATTAAGCATGATCAAACGTTATGCATATCGCTGTAGTCAACCTTGTGACGTCGCCGCTGCACTTTTTTGACGGCGATCAGCTGTAAAATGGCTTCGATTTCGATGTCACGTTTACCCATGCAGGATGCCTTACCCTCCGCAGGTTCACCAATGCTGTCAAAATTATTCATTTTTTTGTTTGTTTGTTGATCGAAAGGACAAAATAGAGAAAACCTAGGAAGCTGGGTTAGTTAAAGCGCTGCCGTTACTGTTTACATTGCGTGGAATGGTGCGTTGTGATTGGTTTTGCGGATATGTGGCATTTTGCAGAAAAGGGAGACTGGCGTTTGTCGCGGTTTGGAAAGAAAGGGAGAAAACATTACATAATAACACGGCGGATATCCCATTTTACGTAAAATTAAACATTGTTTTGTATCTGGTCGGTATTGAAAAGTCAGATTTTTGCAGTAACTCATTTTTTTTTTTAAATGGCGTTTATCGCGTTTTGGAACCAAACTCTTCATATATACAGCAATATCAGCTGATAAATTAAACCACTAAAATAAGTAAATTAAATAGCTAAATAAATCAATTAAATGCTTTAAATATTTTCTATTGAAATTGTTATTCATTTTGGATATTGGTTGATAACCAGTATATTCCGCATCCCTAATATAATGGAGATTATAGATATGTGAATAGTGTCTCAAGTCTGATGCAATGCTTTAGAGAGTCCCGTGGAACTGTGGGGCCAATTAAACAGGAAATGCTGTGTCCTTTGAAGCGCCTGTCAGAGGAAGTGGAACAGTAAAGCAGGAGACAATGGGGTTTAGTGTGACCACTCTTTCATACTCTCTATTCACTTTTGCAGTTCACTCAGCTGTAAACTATTGAGGACACTAATAAAGTCCAATATTCATTCTTCTTGTGTTTTTAAAAAATTACATTTTCTTCAGTTTTGTGGTCTGCATTTGTGTTGTCTTGACCACAGCCACAAAACTCTGAATATATGGATGTGACCCCTCGGTTTCACTGCTCTGTTCATCTCTTTCTGGTTCTCTTACAATCTCTCTGTGTTCTTGACCTTGGGTCTGTTTACTTTTTCCTCTCGCTACACTTCAGTTCACCATTTAAGTGCTGTAAACCCCTGGAGCTCATGCAAGCAACTCGCAGGCAGATACTCACCCTCTGAGACTAAAACCTTCTTGGCTTGGGATCGATAGCAGATCTAGACAAATAGGCTCCTTTGGGTCATGGGTCCCGAATTTCTACATCACCAACCCCTATGTGTACACATACTCAGACAAACACTATTTTTTCCCCCCTCCAGTTTGACCTCTATTTTGTCTAAAGAACGAAAGCGTGTGCTTTCTCTTTGTATGGTATTTGGATGTGTCATTGTTCAAATTTCTCTCCGTTCTTTGTTTGCTTTGCTCTGATATTGTCTGAGGATAAAGCCGGCCAAAGAATGTCATAGCGAAAGAATAGTTGGAATTCCTTTGCACACAAGTGCTCTTTTCTCAGTAAACACCCTTCACTCATTATAGTGGAGCCCATTTTGAGTTTAAAGATTAAAACAGAAAATTGCCATTCACTTATTTTTCACAAGTAAAAAAAAGGGGGTCCAAAGAGGCCATTGTGCTGCAGTCCATCTGTTGGAACCAGCATGTTTCTTTCTGTTTAGGTAAAAAGGTGCCCTTTACTGCTGATCTGGGTTCAGATTAACAGCTTTTCCCATTACAGATAATGTTTATTGAGAGTTGGCAAGCACCACTATGGGCTGGTTCCCACTTTCTGTAGTGATTCATGAAAAACTTGGAAGGGGAAAAAAAACATGAAATACTGCTTGCTAAAAGTAGTTTTTCAATCAAGGATATTATTTATGCACACAAATAAATTAATTTAAAGATGCACCATATAGGCAAAATTATTCAATATTCTTTATTCATAAGCAGAATGATTCAAAACATTTTATTTGCACATCTTTTTAAATAATATTTTTATATTCTTATGGATCAAATTGACTCATTTAGTTTTTTTATTAGTCAGTTTATTGGTCAATTTGACCCACTTATTTCATTGTTAAAGGCACCCTCATAGACCTGAAATACTTTTTTTTATTATTATTATTAAAAGGGTATTTAAAGGGATACTCCACTTTTTTTGGAAATAGCCTCATTTAACCACTCCCCCAGAGTTAAACAGTTGAGTTTTACTGTTTTCGAATCCATTCAGTCGATTTTCTGGTATTTAGTATTTTCTGGTCCCATTGACTTCCATAGTAGGAAAAAATATATACTATGGAAGTCAATGAGACCAGAAACTGTCTGGTTACTGATATTCTTCTAAATATCAGAAAATCGGCTGAATACATTTGAAAACGGTAAAACCGAACTGTTTAACTGTGGGGGAGTGGTAAAATGATCCTATTTCCAAAGAAAGTGGAGTATCCCTTTAAGAAACTGACATAAAACACATTTACATTTATGCATTTGGCTGATGCATTTAAAAAAACAATCTTACAATGCATTGAAGGCGTATATTTTTACAAGTTTATGCATCTTCAGTAAATTGCAGATCTCAGTACTATTAGCACCATGCTCTACTGCTTAAGCTTCAGATAAGCACTTTTGCACACTTTTTATCTTAAGAAAATAAATAAATAAACAGTAATATTCAGAGTTTATGAAAAAAAATGAGAGGTTTGGTTTTCCAGATTTGTAACCTAATACAAGAATCTGCCCATAAGGGTCATGTTTTCATGAACCTGGTTTGTGAAAACAATTCATAGTTCTTTTGCCATTATTTAGTGGCTACATATATTTAATTTCAGCTGAATCAGGAAAGCTTCTTAGGAAACACTGGCAACTATGTTAGCATACAGGTTGACAAATTTATACTATATTATTATTATTATTATTTTACTATATTATTATATTATTAGATTTACCTGACCCCTTGTATCATTAGCCCAACATGGAAATAAGTAAATGTCTGAGCGACGCCTGATACGAATGGAAGATAAAGATCTGATTGGCGTGCCGTGGCTTACAGACCATCTTCACCCGCACTTGCATGATAATGCTATTACTGGCCCCCTTCCATAGTAAATGAATGGGCCTCATGCTGTGTGTAATAGGAAAGTGATTTTGAGGGAAGATTAGGCTCTAACGTGGCATCCTGCTCATTTGAATGTGTGCCACGCTTGAGGATGTGTACAGCCCGATAAGCGTCTGATGAGGGATGAAATGTGACAGAAACATAAGCAAGCAGATGAGCAGCTTTGGATTAGGATCAAGATAAGAACAGGGGCTTCTATGGACTTTGGTTTTAATGTTGTCTCCATGGCATAACCCACAGAACAAACTACTTTGCTCAGATTACCTGAATAGAATTGAGGCATTTTATCGACTGAACCACTTCACAGATTATATGTAGCACTCTCTCTCCATCTTACTGGGAGCTGTCGGACTCGTCCACAGTCTCCCGAGTTGAGAAGGGTTTATCCTAAAACTTCTGAGACAATCACCAGCACTCTGAAGCAATGGAGGTTTCCTCTATTCCAGCTGCATGGACATGCATGACATCTAGCAGCTTTGAAATGCCTGTGGAATATTCCTCATATAGTGACACTCGGCCAACATCTCTCTCTTTCTGTCGCATCACAACCAGCCCAGGCTAAGACGCATTTAATCTGGCTTTTCTGAGATGTGTCGACAGGATTTAACCATAGCTTTTTCACCTGTTCAGGGATGAGTGGCGAAGAAAGTTGGTGACCACTAAAGGTTATGTGGATGCCTTTAAAAAAAGGACAAAAAAATACTAAAGGGCTTTCACACTGTGCTTAAAGCAACATTTCTCAATTGTAATTTTGAAAGCGAAACCCTGACAAAAGTGCGATTTTCAGGCGTAGAAGAATCTGAAATTAATAAAATCATAGAGAAATCATGGAAAATGCTGTAGTTAATAGAAATGTTTCTTTTGCTCTATTAAAAAATATGAATTGGTTAAAAAAAAAGTTGTGTAAGTGTATGATAAAAATCTATGCACAAGTTTTTCATTTAGAGGTGAAGAGTATTAGCAAAAAAAACAACAACAAAAAAAAGATTCAAAACTGCCAATCTATAGTTTGCTTATCTTTGAAAAATGTGAGTGTGTAAAATCCGGAGAAGTCATGGAAATTTCTGTGGTCAATAGATATGTACTTGTTATGCTCTATAATTAAATATATGTGGGAACCTAAGATGGAAAGTTACAGCAAAATATTTGGAAGCAAATAAGTGGTCATAAGCCTCAGTGCTTACCTCATTAAAATTTCATGAGCTTTTTGTATCATTTAGTTTCAGCACCCGAGGGGAAAAAAATGTTGAACAGCAACGACAAACGCGTTAACTGGAATAAACCAGCAGCTGTATTATGTTTGTACTAGATTTAAGAAGATTTAAGCAAATTTGACTATTTCCATTGACGAATCAACTATTAAAGCTTCTGCTTGCTTGCTATCACCTCATGAATATGCAAATAAAACTATTAACTCGTGTTTTTACAAATTTACAGTGTGAAATTTCATTAATTACTAACCCAGGGTACAGTATGAACTGTGTGAAACCCTGGGTTTAGATTGCCAAATTAAAACCCATAAGCCCTTGAGACTGTTTATGCGATGTGTTCAAAGCTGCTGGAGGTCACCTTTCGTGGAGATGTGTTTACGGTAGCGCAGGAGATCTGGGTGTGACATGACGTACTGTAGAGAGGAGTGAGAAGGTCACTGGGAGTGTATGAGCATACGCATCTGTGTCTCTCACTGTGAAAACAGCCCCCCAGCCTCCATCCTCCTGTTTACTTATTGCTTTCATCGCATCTTTCACTCAATCCTAAAACCTTTGGCTTCATTTCACGCTCTCTCCCCTCGTTTTCGCTGCTTTATTCGGCTTTTAATTTCCTGCGACTCTCCTCCCCCTCCCTCGCTCCAGCCATGACTCAGACTGCACCTTTGGCTGACCACCAACTCCTTAACATGCAGACTGCAGCACTCCTGCCCAAACCATCCACCCACTCCTGCATCAGAGAAACAAACACACCCAGCCGGAGATTACCTTCATATATACTGATCTTGCATATTGTATATTACGAGATGTCTAAACCTGTTCTGGAACAAGCTACTTGTTTGAGGCCTGATGGGCTTAACTCCCCAACTAAAGGTTGTTAAATGTTTAGCTGTAGATGGATAATTAGCTCCATACCATTCATATGTAATGAGGTTAAAATCGTCTAACCCACTGTTATTTTTATATTATTTGTATATCATTATAGTATTTACTAGTGTTGAATAAGCTTTTATTTGGAAGTTTTGGTTTTCATTTAACTTAAGTAATTTTGTTTTTGTAATTTTTCTTTATTATTAAATTAAATGATTTAGTATATTAGTACTTGTTTAGTAAATTATTTAGTATACAAGTAATTTTAGTGCTTCAATGAATTTTATTTCAGTTGCTGAATTGCAAAATGTTTGAATTTTATTTCAATTTTGGTTTATTTCTCATCTATTTATATTTTATTATATTTCAGCTATGTCAGTTTAATGAAAGGCCTGTGAAAAATGTCAAATAATGTGACGAATTTTGAGGGTAGGTCAGGGGTAGGCAAGTTCGGTCCTAGAGAGCCGCTATCCTGCAGAGTTTGGCTCCAACACTGAAAAAAAGTCTCCTTAGTAATCCTGAAGACATTGATTCGCTTGTTCAGGTGTGTTTGATTGGGGATGGAACTAAATTTTGCAGGACAGCGGCTCTCTAGGACCGAACTTGCCTACCCCTGGGGCTGTGTTCATGAAGTAATTAGAAAAAATGTATGCACCAAAAACAGGATACGAGGTATGAAATGAGAGAGCACGGTGTAAATGACTCGGTGGAACTATATTTTCAATTAATTAACACTTTTTTTGTAGTTTTTTCTAACAATAACAACACTGATCTAACCTCTGATGACCTTTTGAATGGTCAGTCTTTCCCAGAAAGCTTAAAATTAATGCAATGTGGCAGTGACAGCATTGTTTTGTATGCAAAGACTGTTTACCCTTCTATTTATGCAATCAGCTATCATCCATCTAGAAGAGATTTTGTGCTTACGAGAACCAGACCATGGTTTTGGCGCTCAATAATTTCACCTGTTTACCTTGTATACCCTCCTCTAACTCATTTGCAATGCACAGGCTCAATAGCTGAGCAGTGTTTAACAGACAGATGTTCTTCAAACAGTTCCACAAACCATTGTAGTCTGTGGTTTGGTGATGAAAAGCTTTAATAATAGTGCCCTTCCAGATGGAAGAGGACTTTTTTTAGTATGAAAATAGGAGGGTTAGCTATGAAAACAGCTGCTCTCCATCTGAAACATGGAATTTGTGTGCCAGTCCTGGCTATCCATGAATATGGTGGGTTTTGAACACGAGAACGAGGGTGTTGAAATGGGATCCACTTCAGTCCGACGAGCGCAGAATGGAAGGAGACTAAACAAAATATGCACTGGCACTTTACCACCCTAGCCACAATTTGCACGGTATCTTCTTCCCTAAGATTAGATGTGGACTGTAAAATGAGTGGAATTTGGAAGGGGTTTCTCAAAAGGATCCTTGGCGTCAAACGTTTCCCACCAGACACTCAAACGGAATGCTAATCTCCATGCCTCGTGGGTGCCACAGACTTGCTCTTTTATGCTTTCTCAACGGGCAGATAAACAGACACCTAAGCCATTTGGTTTCAAAGGTCCTCTTCCAGAGACAGCCTGAGCAGGCTGTAATCGCCCGAGAACACAGCATTATTTAAACCCCACCATTCCATGGGAAAGATCCATCGCCTTAGTAACACATACTCATTATGGAACACAACGCCTCATGCATAATGCAGTCGGTAGTACATTAATATTCATGATTTAACCTCCCTCCCTTTTTCTCTCTGGCATGTCATGGACACTACAAATTTGAGTGGAGTAGCTTTTGATCACAAGATAAGAAATTGGCTTTGGGCACATTTTTTTTAACACGGGATTGTTTGGAGACGACTTCCCCGTCGTTCATCCGGTTCCCTGTGAAAAGGCATTCTGCTTTTAACCCCTTTGTTCCCATTTGTCATTTTTGCAGGTACAGTAATGGTTTGAAATGTTTGCTAATTGGTTTGATTTCCTCAGTAGTTAATCTTTTGTTCCATCAATTGCCAACATATGGCGATAGAACAAAGCAAGGCGCTTTAAAACGCTCGAAAGCACTCGGTGGCGTGGAGGTTGCTCTCCGCTTCTAAAGATTAATGATGCATTGCGGTTGATCATGAATCGAGATGGAGGCAGAAATAGGAGCGGCTGCATTATGAATTAAAGGCCTTGAGACCTCCTCTTTCACATCTCCTGGGTTTATCACCCCTTCTTTTATCAGTCATGGTTCAGAGGTTACGCCTTTGACACTTGCAAAGCTTTCCACTCGCCTCATAACACAACGAAATGACCACAGGCACCTTTGATTTCATGTTTGCCTCTGAAATTAAATTGAATATGGTTTAATTAGATTTCGAGGAAATGGCCTATAGCCTTATATGGATTATTCTATGGGATTTCTCTCGTCATACCAATCGATATCTAATATGTGATATGAAATGAGGAGTTTCTTTTTCCAGTAACTCTGCTTCCTGCTTCAAATGGACTGTAGAGTTATTTGATATGCTGATAAGCATAAGTGATGTCTTGGGTAAAGGTCAAAGAGATGGATATGAGTGCTTTAAATTAGTGGGTAATTAATTTGTTGGCCATTCTTTGAGTTGCAGTTGGAACGCATGCTATTGGAATTCAATTGATTTCAACTTGTATTCCTTCTCTCTGTGTCGCCAGTGTTTGCGGACGTTAGTCGGCCACACCGGAGGGGTCTGGTCCTCTCAGATGCGAGACAACATCATTATCAGTGGCTCCACAGACCGAACACTGAAGGTCTGGAATGCAGAGACAGGAGAATGTATCCACACGCTGTATGGTCATACCTCAACAGTGCGCTGTATGCACTTGCATGAGAAAAGGTAACATCTACCACCTCACAAAAGGCACTTTACATATAGATTGCGCCACTGAGGTTATTCAAGCTTAAATATTTTGTAATTTTCCATTTGACTATTTAATGTAATTAATTCCTATGATAGCAAAGTTGCATTTACAGCAGCCATTACTCCCGTTTTCAGTGTCACATGATCTTTCAGAAATCATTCTAATATGCTGTTTTGGTGCTAATATGATTTATTAGTTTTCCCACTTTGGTTTGTTGCCTTTTTTTTGCGTTTTCCTCCAGATTTACATGAATTAAATACTTTTATTAGATATATTAAAATTACCCCAGCTTTTTATAGGAAAACAAAATACATTTTGTAAGGACTGCACTCTTAGCACAATACATTTTTCACTCACAGTATAAATGTTTTTTTTTTAAGAATATTTCATATGAAGCATATGTTAAAACTGTTAAATTATATTAAAAATTAAAAATATTTACATTTAATATTTAAATGTTATTATTAACTGACATATTAATGGTATTGAATTTATTCATTAATGGTTTAAAGAAATTGAAAAAGAAACACTGATGTAGAGTATCAGCTTTGGATAAAAAAAACTACCTTGCATGAGTGTTATATATAATAAAATACATTATATAATAATTTTTTTAACATAATTCCATTCAATAGCAACACACCGTACTGGTTAAACCGCACATTTCTCATCTGATTTCAGCTGTACTCATTAACCGGGCGCAGTGCTCATATACAGAGTTGAGCTTTGCTTCTTTATGCTTTTTTTGTGAACTACACAATTGCTCGCCTGACAACATTCTCTGTTTACAATGCCTTTGGGCTAATTGGTGTGCATATTTTCCCTTTGTGTCAAGCTCGATTGCTTATTTTGTTCAGTGACCGCAGGCTTCATTCAGCAACAACAATAATAGTTTGTTTGTTACTCTTTGCTTCACCAGAACCCATTTTAATGTTCATTTTGTTTGCTTAATAAAAATATATCAAACTTGTTTCCTAGGGGTCTGTTTTTATTAAAGTATGTTTTCCCTTTGATTCGTGTAATGCTATAAACAAATGCAACCCTTGAAGGTACAAGCATAGACTGCTGAATTTTTCCCTGATTAAATTCTACCATCATAACTTATGAAAGAAAGAAATCATTCCAACATTATTATTTAAAAACTTTTAATGTGAACAACACACTTTTTGATGTGAAGATGTTGAAAATTAAACCAGTTTGTTTTCTCTCAGGGTGGTGAGCGGTTCTCGGGACGCCACGCTGCGGGTTTGGGACATAGAGACGGGTCAGTGTTTGCACGTGCTCATGGGTCACGTGGCAGCTGTTCGCTGCGTGCAGTATGACGGCCGTAGGGTTGTCAGCGGGGCCTATGACTTCATGGTGAAAGTGTGGGATCCTGAAACCGAGACCTGCCTACACACACTCCAGGGTCACACCAACAGAGTCTACTCCCTACAGGTAAACATAGACATTTACCTACACCTGACACGTGTTCCCTGACTAACGCTCGGCCACTTCACCTGCCTCTCAAGAGGTCAGATTATGGTCTTTTAAAGCAAGAAAAAAAATCAAGCCATCCTCCTTGAAGAAAAATTAAATGTTTTTGTGGGTCATTGCTAGGTTAATTCTTGAGCAGTACGGCTCAGTCATCACTCAGTGCTCTAAAGAAGCAAGGGTTGAAGACATATTTGGCCTGAATAAGAAGCACTATTATTCTGTCTTTGCTCTTAAAAAGCTTTCATGACCTACTGCTTGCTGTGCAAGAAGTTTATCTTAACCACACACCTTCGGTGACTAAGGATTAACTAACCATGAGTGATATTAGGTGTAACCGAAAAAAAAACAAAAAACATAATTGTATTTAATTTTAGTTCATAGATTAAAGGATCAAGGAAATCAGTTTTTTTATGGCTACACTGCATAGCATTATACAATTGTTAAACTATTGTAAACCAACGTTACTGTAAAGATTTTCATTTATTTTTGTGTCTTGGACAGTCTATTTTGTCTTTGACACTGCAACTGTGGGACAAAACATTTGGGCTGTAGTCTATATTAATCTGCATTTGTCCTCATTTGTTCATATATCCATCATTTTAAGAGCTTTGCAGTAATTACATAAGTTAATCAAACATAGTGCCATTTAATGCAATAACAATGGAATGGGAAATATTTGGAATTCAGCTTGTGCTGCATCTCATTGTGAAATGAATCAAATCCCTTCCCTATTCAATACAGCTTTTATTAAATTCTTGGGTTTTTATCCTAGACACAGAATTAGCCAAATTGACTACTCTGGGTGCTAAGCCACCGTTTTCTTACATAATGTAATTTATTAATTACAGAACAATGATTTATTTAATCTGCTCTTTCTACAGTTCGATGGCATCCATGTAGTGAGTGGCTCGTTGGACACGTCAATTCGGGTGTGGGATGTAGAAACGGGAAACTGTATTCACACGCTCACAGGTCATCAGTCTCTCACCAGCGGCATGGAGCTCAAAGATAATATCCTCGTCTCTGGGAACGCTGACTCTACCGTCAAGATCTGGGACATCAAGACCGGCCAGTGCCTACAGACACTGCAAGGTGGGCAGAGAGAGTATGACTGATCGCAACTGTCAAAGAAATAGTTCACTTAAAATTGACAGTGACGGATCAGTGACTTAAAGGGATAGTTCACCCTAAAGTCTAAATGAAGTCATAAATTACTCACCCTGGTGTTGTGTCTAATGCCATATGCCTTTCTTCCTTTTATGGACCACAAACGTAAATTTGTTAAAAAATAAATAAATTCCGCTCACGCTTGTCCATATTATGCTATATTAAGCTTATAAAAAAGACCCAAAAGTATCACAGAATGATCCCATGTGACTCTTACACACCAAGTGTTGTTGGGGTATATGATCTGAAATATAATGCGTTATAATATTTAATGAAAATCCTGACCTTGGCAGTTGGTCTTCACTCTATGGCTACCCAACGTGTGTTAGTCTTGTGGCACTGCGGTTTACTCCGTCTCACCCAGACTAAGCACACAATCTGTTATTCCATGTTCTAGACACTGAATCCATTTTCTTTCCACTAAACTAAGGAAAAAGAGAAAATATAAATGGAATCCATACATGAAATGCTTAATATTAAAGATGAATAAGAAACAACAGGTGCTCTTTGCCATTGTGGCTATTTATCTGGAGCGAAAGCACAAGCAACGGACTATCTGGGTGCACAAATCCATTCAGGCTCTGAGTCGGCACAGCGTGTGTCCCTGTATGTGCACAGAGACATTTAAATTATAGAAAAGTTGCTAACCTCTAAAATAAATTTTAATACAGGCTGTAGTGACTAATCACATACGTTTCAATGACTTCACTCCTGTTGGTTGTCGCTTTGGAAAGGTGCTATTTATTTGCATAGTTAAACGCCAAAAATCGCCAGCTCTACAGTGAAATGAATGGGATCATGGCACTGTAAACACAGCTTTATTTGTTTAGATGGATTATTGCAGTGTTTATTATAAATGATTTATTTGTACATAGTATTTTATTTTTAAATGAATGCACCCTTGTAATTTTTAATCAAAAATATATATTTTCTCTAATGATATGTGCGAGGGCGGGACAATAATCCCTTTCCTCCAACAACCTGTCACTCACATGTACAAAATGAGGTCTCATCTTATGTTTTTTTGTAGTTCGAGATACCATTTTACTTTGGTATATGGCACAATAGGAAATCAAATCAGTTTGCATTGTTTAATACGGAATTTAAATGCAGCTTTCTTTAAAGCTGAATGTGGATGTAGAATAATTGTAAAATTTTGTGTAGGGGAAATTTATTACTTAATGACTTAAATTTCAGTCTCTTCCTCAAACAAAGCAGTCATTAGAAGACTTGTCTCGTTTGGACCACAATGATTGTCCTTTGTGTAGCTTGACAGCCACTGTGAAGAAGTTGAATGAAAAATATTTTTCAACGTTTTCTACTTTTGTTTCGTTGGGGGGGAGGGGGGAAAGTATACATATTGTATTTGGTGAACTGTTCCTTTAAGAGCTTTATCCATTGCATTTTAACCTCAAACAACATTTTTACTTCGTCTTCTAAAGAAATAGATTTGATTTACATTTGTTTCCAAAGATGTATAATTGATAATTCCCAGCCTAATCTTCTGGAAGGGTGAGAAATAGATGACATGATGAAAGGAATTGGAGGGGGATGTGGTCTTGTTGGGGCTGCCCAGAGGGTAAGACGGAGACCATATATCAGTTTGTAGGTCATTTAATTAGGTCATTGAGCATTTCCTGTTATCACTTAATGGCGCTCGTTTGACATAATACACAAAAACACACATTTGACCCCAGACAAGATGCTCAACTCAACTGCTGAGCTTTGAAGTGCGAATGCTCATAGACAAGAGTCACTCATTAAAGGAAAAGGGTCTATTGTGTCACTCTGTGTAGTGTCTTGCACATCAATAGAGAGCGGCCATCTCATTTACATTCACACAGTTGACTTTAGCGCTCTACTAATGGGTATTCATGAGCAAATTCATGCCGTTTGAAATGGATATTAGGAGTTTTCATTCACTGATGAACTTCAATCCGTCTTTGTTCTCAGGTCTAGGTGTTTGATAACATGATTTTCAGTATTTGACTACAGATTGCCTGTAATTGCTCACCACACCCCGTCCTCTGCAGTAACAGGAACCAGTGTACTGGAGCACATCTCTTTTTTCGCTTTATATGCCTCGCTGACAGCAGTCTAAGCACTTTTGTTTAGACTCAGATGTTCTTTGGCCTATCAGAAAGACTGGCTCAATTCAATACCTCAAGGGCATAGAATCAAAGCCATTAATGCCACAGTATTTCCCGTAACCATAGTTACACATCCTCTCTCCGATTTCTCCGTTGTGGCAAGTAGCTGCAGGTCGATTTCCTGTCTATCGGGCTTTCAGCGTTTGCGGAGTGTGTGATGAGCCTCTTCATCTGGAATCCCTTGTACTCTTCAAAAAGAGTACTTATTAGGGAAATAAAATACTTTAAAAGAATAGACCTAAGTGGAAATTGAATGTACTGGTTTTTTAGTTGAAATTTATGTTAATGCAATTATTTGAACTTAAACCTACAGTATGTAATTTTTGGCCACCAGGGGTCGCTAAACAAAGGCGTATATTGATGACGCAAAGCATCAAGCGGAATTATGGATCTTGTCGTCACGCTGATTCATCTTTTATGGATGAGTGAATACAGTGATGTTTTTAACATGACTGTGGTGTGAAGCAGGGCGCGACGCAATGCGAATCCCGCGGATATATAGGAATAAGGATATTTCATTCTACCGAAATGCACGCAAGTGCTGAATTAATAAGTTACTCACAGGTCAGTTTTATTAGACAAATGACTCTTGAGGTAACGCAGCGCTGTCTAACTTGCTCTAACAGTTACACTATCACACTAAACGGCATTTGAGTGTGAAATGTTGTCGGTTAGGTTGTTTGTTGGCTGTATGAGACTAGCGGTGAGCTAGATCAACATTAGAATAACATACAGATCATATTCTAACATTTCATCATATTGAACTATATTACATTGATTAGTTTCATATACATTTGCTCACCTGTCTAATAAAGTAACTTACATGCAACACTCGCGTCTCCGTCAAGTCGAAGTTAGCTCTCGGCATCTCGGATCTTCGTTCTAGTCCTCTTTTTGTCTCAAGTCTGCTTGCCATGGTCCAAAAAAAAAAAAACAACAACAGCGTGAGTGTACCTCTAGGCATAACCCACTTGTCCACGTCTGTCGCCATGGTTACTATGGCAGTACGAGCAGAAACCAAGGGGTTCTCACTCTTCGCCCTTGCTGACACATCCCATTACTTTGGTTATAAATCGCAATTTTCTTATGATTTACAAATAGTTGGAAACATTGGGGATATTGTAAGTAAACAACTAAACAAAATATATAACATTGGCCTAGTGGTTTTTGGATATTTAATAGCAAAAATCCTACATATTGTACCTTTTAAGAGTGTTTATTTGGTCATAATAAGTAGGATATAAATAAATGTACTTTAGAGTAAAACATTTAATTTGACATTATTACAAATAGAGCTGAACGAATAATTGTTAAAAAGATTACTATCTTTATTCAAACACACACACAATCATAAACCGTTGACAAGTAGCTGCGATAAGTTGTCCTGTATGAAATGTTTTTTTTCAAACATACAGGAACATTATTTCTGTTACAATAATTTATATTATCACAGAAGTACTGGAATAAAAGTTTGTATTTCTGACAAACACTATCTATAGTAGCAATCAAAATAGAGCAAATCAACTTTTGAAAGTAACTTGATGCTTTAAAGATAAATTACATTACAGCAGTAGGTGGCGGCAAGTGACTGTTAAAAAAAATGTAGGCTATTTGTCTTTAAATCATTCAATCAGAAGATTCATTTATAAATGCTGATTCATCCAGTAATGAAACAAGTGGAGTCTTAATGAGTGAGTCATTGAATCATTCGTTCAAACAAAAAAACTACAATGTCTAATAAATTTAAATTATTTTTTTCAAAATAGACTGCAGCAATGACATTTTTTTAGAACCTCTTATAAATTACAAGTTATTTTGTTTAGTTGTCTATTCAGAATCATTTTTTAAGTGTTCTCAAGAGTGTCAAGAAACAATCAAGGTGAAGATGTGATCAAGTACACTGTAAAAATGATATGATCAATAATTTAACAATATATGTTTTTACATTGCTTTAACTCCTCAAAATAAGGTTTTCAACGTTTTTAATAAGTTATAGAAGATTCAACTATAAGTCATATAATGTCATTTAAGTTGAAATGATATGTAAACATCCAAGTTGATCGTACTTAAACATTTCAAACAGCAATTTTCTTTTACGGTGTGGCCTTTTATTTCAGTAATATTGTCTGGAAGTACTTTATATATATATATATATATATATATATATATATATTAGGGCTGTGCAAAAATTAATTGCGATTAATCGCATCCAAAATAAAACTCTGTGTTTACATAATATATTTGTGTGTGCTGTATATAATTATTTTGTATATATAAATACCTATGCATGTATGTATATATTTAAGAATTATTTGCGCTTAGATTCTGTGTATATATATATATATATATATATATAGAATAACACATTTTCCTAAATATATACATGCATGTGTGTGTATATATATATATATACAAAATAATTATATACAGCACACACAAATATATTATGTAAACACAGACTTTTATCTTGGATGTGATTAATCGCAATAAATTTTTGCACAGCCCTAATATATATACTTTTAAGATTTGACTACTCTACAAGTGTACATTAAATACAATTAAATGTACATAGTTTTCACAATGAATTTCAACTCTTAACTTATTTTCTTTCTTTTATCTCGCTCTTAGGTCCCCACAAGCACCAGAGTGCAGTAACATGCTTGCAGTTCAACAAGAATTTTGTCATCACCAGCTCCGATGACGGTACGGTGAAGTTGTGGGACCTTCGGACTGGCGAGTTCATCCGCAACCTGGTCACACTGGAGAGCGGAGGTAGCGGCGGTGTGGTCTGGCGAATCCGCGCCTCCAACACCAAACTCGTTTGCGCGGTGGGCAGCCGTAACGGCACGGAGGAAACCAAGCTCCTGGTGCTGGACTTTGATGTGGACATGAAGTGAAGGGGGTGAACTTAAAGGGGACTTGTTTGTAAAATGGGGAGGGGGGGGGAGAGCAACCTGCCCTGGGTCTTTCCGCGCCAGGACCGATCGCTCACTTCATGGCATCTCCACCTCCCCGATAAGTTGCCGCCAACATCTCTCCCAGTCGTGCCACGGTCCGCGACCGCCGCCACAGTTCCGTTCACCTTCCGAAGGGGGGAGGGGTGGGGGCAGAGGCTCATGCGCCACAGCATTCTGGGAAGGAAACTGACAGGAAGGACTTGGGAAGACTGGATTGTCCCTTCTCCTACCACTCAAGGCGACCTTGCACAGAGACTTGTTCGCTCAAGCCTGACTGAAATTCACACCCATATGTACAAACGTTATTTTTTTTATCAAAACAGTCAACACTGTATACATGAAACCCTAACGCATCAACACGGACACGGAGTGATAAATAGTGTATACAAATAAAATTTTAATGGAGAGAGATGAGAATTGAGGAGCTTTGTACTGCGGGAGTAATTCGAGAAAGAGAGACAAAGGAAGCCAATTTTGTCAGTCCTCATCAACCTCAGCACACGCCAAAAATCCCTTTCTTCCTCGCACGTTATTTTCTTTTGTATCCGTTTTTTTTTTTTTTTGCTTCTTTTTTTTTTTTACTTTGTTCCCCACAACTTTTTTTTTTTTTTTTGTGCATCAACAGCTGTGAATTAAAGTTTTGTGCTTTCTTTTCAAGTTCAGCATTTTTTGTTCACTTCCTGCCTACTGTTGCAAACAACAGGTCTCAGTATTAAGCTAAACCCACTCTGCTGTTTCACACATTTTTGAGGTTTTACTTGTGATGTTTTTTTTTTTTTTAAATATAAATTCTGTACTCCATAAGCAGTGCCTCTCTGGATCGGAGATGACCTGCGTTCATTGTTTTTCAACCAGTCTGGTCTCATTAGTTCATCAGTGCTGGTGCTCTGTGGGAAATGAGAATGTTTTCCCATAAGCTCCTGGGAATATGTCTCTTCCCACTCCCCACCTTTTTTTTTCCCCCCCAGTACTGTCCATCCCAGTGGCCAAACTGGATTTTATGCTGCTAGACACAGAAAAAAATAAGGTGGAACTTTAACTGGCTGTGACGTTTTAGTCCCAGACGAAATTCTAAACAAAAGTTACTTTAGAGTTTGAACTTATAAAACAACGACACAAACAAACGTACCAACAAAAGCAAGACATCGACATAACAGTTTCTTTTTTTTGCCACTGAAACTTGAGCCAAATGTGCCTCTACGAGGCGTAGAGGAGGGAGAATGTCTGACAAAGAGACGGGTTTGTCTGCTGAGATGAAACGACAGACGAGTAGAAACTATTTTGCGCGTTTGT